>NC_062563.1:72227850-72562850 GCF_022837055.1 Prionailurus viverrinus
AATACAAACTATAAATTCATGGAATTTGATGTCCAAATTAAATTGTCACACAGTCATGGAGTTAAACAATATTTAGCTTTTATGTTATTGAGGTATGTTCCACTTAGCCCTACTTATTTTTTTAAGTTTGTTTGTTTATTTTGAGAGAAACAGAGTGCAAGGGGGAGGGGATACAGAGAGATAGGGAGAGAGAAAATCACAAGCAGGCTCCATGCTGTCAGCATAGAGCCCAGAGTGGAGCTTGATCTCACAAAATGTGAGATCACAACCTGAGCTGAGATCGAGAATTGGATGCTTAACCAACTGAGCCACCCAGGCACCCCATCCCTACTTTGTTGAGGGTTTTTTTTTATTTTTTTTTCAATGTTGTTTATTTATTTTTGGGACAGAGAGAGACAGAGCATGAACGGGGGAGGGGCAGAGAGAGAGAGAGGGAGACACAGAATCGGAAACAGGCTCCAGGCTCCGAGCCATCAGCCCAGAGCCTGACGCGGGGCTCGAACTCACAGACCGCGAGATCGCGACCTGGCTGAAGTTGGACGCTTAACCAACTGCGCCACCCAGGCGCCCCGAGGGTTTTTTTTTTTTTAAATCAAGAATGAATGCTGTATTTTGTTAAATGCTTTTTCTGCATCTATTGAAAGGATCATATAGTTTTAGTCCTTTCCTTTATTAATGTGGTGTATCAGATTGATTGATTTGTGGATATCAAACCAGTCCTGCAACCCAGGAATAAATCCCACTTGATCATGGTGAATAATTCTTTTAATGTATTGTTGAATTTGATTTGCTAGTATATTGTTGAGAATTCTTGCATCTAGATTCATCAAGGATATTGGTCTCTATTTCTCCTTTTTAGTGGGGTCTTTGTCTGGTTTTGAAATCAAGGTAATGCTGGCTTCATAGAATGAGTTTGGGAGCTTTGCTTCCATTTCTTTGGGACAGTTTGAGTAGTATAGGGATTAACTCTTCTTTAAATGTCTGGCAGAACTCCTTTGGGAAGACATCTGGCCCAAGACTCTTACTTTGTGGGACATTTTTGATTACTGATTCAAATTCTTTGCTGGTTATGAGTCTGTTCAAATTTTATACTTTTTCCACTTTCAGTTTTGGTAGTTAGTGTGTTTGTAGGAATTTGTCCATGTTTTAGAGATTGCCCAGTTTGTTGGCATATTATTTTTCATAGTATTCTCTTATGATTGTTTGTATTTCTGTGGTGTTGGTTGTGATCTTTCCTCTTTCACTCATGATTTTATCTATTTGTGTCCTTTATCTTTTCTTTTTAATAAGTCTGACTAGGGGTTTATCAATTTTGCTTATTCTTTCAAAGAACCAGCTCTTGTTTTCATTGATCTGTTCTACTGGATTTCTTCTTTCTATATCATTTATTTCTGCTTTAATCTTTATTATTTCCCTTCTTATGATGGATTTAGGCTTTATTTGCTGTTCCTTTTCTAGATCCTTTAGGTGTAAGATTAGATTATGTATTTGAGACCTTTCTTACTTCTTGAGATAAGCCTTTATTGCAATGTACTTCCCTCTTAGGACTACCTTTGCTGCATCCCAAAGGTTTGGACTGTCATGTTTTCATTTTCATTTGCTTCCTTGTATTTTTTTATTTGTTCTTTAATTTTATGGTTTACCCATTCATTATTTAGTAGGATCTCCTCTAACCTTTATGTATTTGAGACCATATGCAAAAGACCCACAGCTCATATCATCTTCAATGGGGAAAAACTGAGAGCCTTCCCCTATAATCAGGAACAAGACAAGGAAGTCCATTCTCACCATAACTATTTAACATAGTACTGGAAGTCTCAGACTCAACAGTCAGACAACAAACACAAAGGGCATCCAAATAGGCAAGGAAGAAGTTAAACTTTCAGAATAGATGACATGATACTGTATGTATAAAACCTAAAATACTCCACCAAAAAAAATTTGCTAGAACTAATACGTTAATTCAGCAAAGTTGCAGGTTATAAAATCAACGTGTAGAAATCTGTTGTATTTCTATACATCAATAACAAAACAGCAGAAAAAGAAATCAAGGAATAAATCCCATTTACAATGGTAGCAAAAACAATAAGATACCTAGGAATAAACCAAATAAAGAAGTAAAAGATCTATAGTCTGAAAACTATAGAAGATTTATGAAAGAAACAGAAGAGGACACAGAGAAAGGGAAAAGAATTTTATGCTCATTTATTGAAAGAATAAACATGGTTAAATGTCTATACTATTCAAAGCAATCTACAGATTTAATGCAATCCCTTTAAAATACCACCAGTATATTTGCAGAGCTAGAACAAATAATCCTAAAATTTGTATGGAACTAGAAAAGACCCTGAATAGCCAAAGCAATCCTGAAAAAGAAAAACAAAACTGGAGGCATCACAATTCTGGGTTTCAAGTTATATTACAAAGCTGTTGTCATCAAGACAGTATGGTACTGGCACAAAAATAGACACATCCATGAAACAGAATAGAAAACCCAGAAATGAACCCACAACTATTTGGTCAACTAATCCTCAATTAGGCAGGAAAGAATATCCAATGGAAAAAAGACAGTCTTTTCAACAAATGGTGTTGAGAAAACTGAACAGCGACATGTAGAAGAATAAACCTGGACCACTTTGTTACACGATACACAAAAATAAACTAAAAATGGATGAAAGACCTAAATGTGAGATGGGAAACCATCAAAATCCTAGAGGAAAACACAGACAGCTACCTCTTTGACCTTGGCCAGAGCAACTTCTTGCTAGAGATGTCACTGAAGGCAAGGGAAACAAAATCATACATGAACTATTAGGACTTCATCGAGATAAAAACTTCTGCACAGTGAAGGAAACAATCAACAAAACTAAAAGGCAGTCTACAGGAAGGGAGAAGATATTTGCAAATTACATACTCTAATAAATGTATCAAAAATCTATAAAGAACTATCCAAACTCAACACCCTAAAAAACAACCCAGTTAACAAATAGGCAGAAGACATAAATAGACACTTTTGCGAATTAACATCCAAATGGCTAACAGGAACATGAAGAGATGGATAACATCCCTCGTCATCAGGGAAATACAAATCAAAACCATAATGAGATATCACATCACTCCTGTCAGAATGGCTAAAATTAACAACACAAGGAATAACAGGTGTTGTCAAGGATGCAGAGAAAGAGGAACCCTCTTGAATTGCTGGTGGGAATGCAAAATGGTGCAGCCACTCTGGGGAATAGTATGGAGGTTCCTCAAGAAACTAAAAATAGAACTACCCTATGATCCAGCAGTTGCACTCCTAGATATTTACTGAAAGGATACAAAAATACAGATTTTAAGGGTTATATATACCTCAGTGTTTACAGCAGCATTATTAACAATAGCCAAACTATGGCGACAACCCAAATTTCCATCAACCAATGAATGTACAAAGAAGATGTTGTATATATACACAATGGAATATTACTTAACCATCAAAAACAATCAAATTTTGCCATTTGCAATGACGTGGGTGGAGCTAGAATGTTTTATGCTAAGTGAAATAAGTCTCAGAGAAAGACAAAAATCTATATTATTCCACTAATATGTATAATTATTTCACTAATATGGGAGAGAGCAGTAAAGGAAACAAACCACAAAAGACTCTTAATGATAGAGAACAAATTGAGGGTTGTTAGAAGGAGATGGGTGGAGGATGGGCTAGATGGATGATGAGGACATGAGTAACTTGAAAGAGAACCTCAGTCTAAGTTGGATAAAGACTAAGATAGTAGAATTTAATGGTATAATCCACTTAACAGTTATGAATCTAGTTTATACTAAAAGGTGCTGGGAGGAGTGCATAAAATCTCTATCAAGAAGTTTATAACTTAATTGAAAAGTAAATTTAAGACAATTAAAAATGGACTATGTAAGATAGTATATGTTCTAGGATATCTGCCAGTGATATGGGAATTCAAAAGAGAAAGAGGGGATTCAAAAGAGAAATCACAAAGAGATAGAGGGAAAAGTTCCTTTTCTTTTAGAAGGTTTTTACATTTTAGTGATAATAGGAAGATGGTACAGAACATTTAGGTTTATTAGAAATCACCCACAGGGATGAAATATTTCAGGCTTTCTGGTAAAAATGAAATGATCACTCGGTATCTATAAAAGCAGTACATTCCTTTGGCACTGCTAATTTGAGTTGTATGTCTACAAAACTGACCATACAGGGAGCATAATCATTCACTAGGATGACTAATGCTCTTATTACATTTAATTCCAGTTCTGCCTCCTTCAAGTAATATGCATTCTAAAGAACATCTCACAGACATTATTGAATTAAAGGAATAGCAATACAGGGAATTTATTTAGGGAGGAGAATTAAGTGAAAAGAAAATGGGGTAAAAGTAAAAATCTCAGCTACTAAGTGGGTACTTCTCCCACCTATTAGGAGCTAGGTTTTTTGTTTGTTTGTTTGTTTTGTTTTGTTTTTGTTTTTGTTTTTGTTTTTTGAGACAGAAGTGAAGATTTGAAGGCAAAGAGCTTCCAGAGAAGATAAATACCTGAAATCAGGTCCAGAAATCCAGCTTTATGCATGTGACTTTATACCAATAAATTCTCATGACTTTAAGCTGCTTTTATTTCTTTGTTTTCCTCTGAAATACAAAACTGGTTTTGTTCTTCTATTCTGTCCATCATCCAACTTTTGGAATTGCATATCCCCAAAGACTCTATCTATCTATCTATCTATCTATCTATCTATCTATCTGTCTGTCTATCTTGAGACTGAGTGATGATGTGTTTAGCAGCTGAAAATATACTTGGAACAACCACATATTCCATGTTCTCATAGGATCTCTCCTGAGGCAGATAGTTCTTTTCATCTCATTTGGATAGCCAAATTGAGAGAGAAAAATGCTAGCATTTGCTGGATTCTCTCAAATGTTATCTCTCACTGGTTACTTCCTGAACTGTAGACTTCACATTGAAGTGGAAAGTCAACATTGTGCTTTTTTGTGTCTTTTCATGGATTATCCCATAAGTGAGGATAGGTATTCTATTCTTTCATTACCATCATTATTCTTAGGGCAAATAGATAGAAAATGGCACAGGTTTAAGTGTACATGAATCAAGTCCAGCTTTCTTGTGAGAATACTGTGGCCAAATGTTCCACTGAGGCTAATTTGTTACATTACAGTGGAGATGAGTCAAAATAGAATACCTTGTGATAAGTTGGAGGCAAAGGTCAGAGTGGTATCCTTATGGTCAAGGGAAAAACCTAGATTCTAACCATTAGTCTTCCTACTTCAGGATGGCCTTATAGCATAGCAGTGCAGGGTTCTTCCATAACCTGAATGTAATGTTAAATAAAGATGCTGTCACAGGGGCAACTGAGTGGCTCAGTTGGTTGAGCACCCAACTTCAGCTCAGGTCATGATCTCGTGGTCCGTGAGTTCAAGCCCCATGTTGGGTTCTGTGCTGACAGCTCAGAGCCTGGAGCCTGCTTCAGATTCTGTGTCTCCCTCTCTCTTTGCCCCTCCCCAACTCTTGCTCTGTCTCTATCTTTCAAAAATAAATAATAAACATTAAAATGTTTTTAAAAAAAAAGATGCTATCACATACATGAATATCTTAATCCAGAAAATCTGTACAGTTTAATTGTTTAAAGACTGGTTTTCTGAGTGATCTCAGTAATAGAATAGTATGTGACTTGGGTTTCCTTTCTAAGTTTCTAGAAACAGAGTGTAAGCAACAGATAGTTCATTTATGTTTCTCACATCTTTTATACATCTTTAATGTTGTAAAATTGTCCACAAGTTGAAATAAAAGCAATTAAAAGTAATTTGATGCTTTGTGCAGTTAATATGTGTATGTATGAAAGGCTTTTGGCTGCTTTGTGACATTGCCTAACTGATACTCTTAATTGAGCATTCCTCACAAAAGCTCTGTTATATAGGAAACACAGTCACTGAGCATACTTACTCACATAGAGACAGTTTTACAGAATATGAAACGGTGAATGAGAACACCAACTACTCAGTGCTAGCCAAATGCATAGAACTCTTCTGTACTTGATTTGCTTTTTATGCTTAGATTGACCAATTTATAACTTTTCTATGTTAAACATACTTACCTCACGAATTATTTTAATGACTTTATTTCTCAAATGTGATTGTAACTCCGTTTGCTATTGTTTAAACATTTAAAGTTTTGATCTCAACTTAAGTTTGGTTTAAATTTTGATGTGATGTAAGTAATTGGAAGATTCTAAATATAACCAGCAACCAAAATGGTCATGACCTTGGTGATATGCTCTATAGTTAGATATTAGAAGCTTCAATAGTCTAAGGCATAACTGAGGAAGGTAGTAAAGTTCCCTTTCCTTCTCTTCAAGCTTCCAAACATGTTTGTTCAGTTTGTATGTGGTCATTATATTTTTTAGAATTCTGTCTGGAGGAAAAGAGATGATTTAGCTGACCTCTAGACATCTCATTCTGCTGCAAGCATAAGGTTCTAAAGAGAAACTTCATAGGATTCTAAATACTAGCTTTAAATAGTTCAGAGTTTTATTGAAAAGTATTTTAATCTACACAAATTTGATGCCATTTTGTGATTTATGCTTGTCTTTATAATTCAGCTGATATGGCATTACTAGAATTTCATTATGCAGTAAACAGTTATTCTGATGAAGAAAATAATTAAATTTAACTTCAACCAAATATTACATTGTATTCTAATATTTTCCCTGTTAAATGTTAATTTAAACCAAATCTCTCCTAGTGTTGTGATCTGAAAAAATATATTACGAAAGCATAATAAAAAGAGAAAAAGATATGTTCTAGAAACAAAGGGTAAGAGGAGATTGTTGAAAATACAGGTGTATTTGACTTCAGTGTGTTGGTGATCCAGGAATTTTGATGTGGTTTGATTGAGTAGTTTCTGTGCCATCTATCAATTTGACTATATTACACTAATATGAAATTAAATACATACATGTAGCATAGAACATCCCCATTATTTTTTCCTATTCCAGGTCTATCCCAGCAGGATTCCTAAGAAAAATAAAGAAATAAACTGTGAGTTCTATTCATATGTCCACAGAAGGTAAATATGTCCAACTTCCAATGTTTATGGCAACTGTAATTACATCTGAGTGATGACAATTTCATCCTCTGTCTCTTCACCTACAGTTAGAGCTTTGTACACATACAAAGCCTTACTCCCTTGTTCTACATGAGGAACAGAAAATTTATAGAAAACAGTAGGTGCACATAACCTAAAAAAAGAGCTGGGTCTTCTGATGTTTTAGAGTTGTGGTGATCTATAGTGGGTTCTTGAATAGTACTTCCAGAGATGATAAGAAAAGGGGTGTGACTTCATTAGATAATTGCTGATACCAGTTGAGAAAATTTTCTTCTATTTCTAGGAACAATACAGGATCAAGGCTGATTTTTCTATTCAGATAATAAATTCTGATAACATGCTTGACCTTCATAAATACATAGTGTTAAGCCACCAAAGGTTTATATTGACCAGACAGATGTATACTTCACCCAGTAGAATTCTATAGGGACATGTTTCCTTCAGTAATATAGTAGTAGTAGAACTATAGGCTCAGGGATAACTACATAACATCTCATTTCATCTCTAGTAAAATGAGGATGGTAGGTTAGTTCTCAAACTCCATTCAACTAGCAACTCCATTCAACATAGTCTGTACTATGTGCAAAACTTTATTCTAGGCACTAAAGATAACATGGTAAATAAAAGGATGAGACCCCTGATCATGGAGGTAAGATTTTAGTGGGGAATAAAAATTATTAAGTGCCATGAAGTAAACAAAGCAACATGTAGAATAACTGGAGTAAATCACTTAAGATCGGGTCAGTGAGAAAGCATTTCACAGGATGAGCTATTTAGTCTAGGATCTGAAAGATGTGAATAAGACAAAGGAAGAAAATTCCAATGAGAGGATGTAAAGGCAGAGTCTCAAAGGCTTAAGTGTGTCTGCAAGTCTGAGAAAAAGAAGGTGGTGCCCCTCAGGTACAGTGAGCCAGGAAATGGAAACCAAGAAGTAGGCAGAAGAAATATGGCAGGCAAGGCCATGCATCTGGGCTGTGGCAAGGACTTAAGCTGTTCCCCTAAGAGTGGCGGGACGCCATTGAGTATGGTAGTAATGTGCTCAGTTTCAGCTTTTTAAAAGATCATACTGGCTCTTCTGTAGAGAATGCCTTCCTCAAATTTTATGTTGCACTGCTTTGGGCCCAATCACTTACAGAGATTTTAGTAAAATAGCTCTTATCATTACTACTTTAAACCCTTCACTTCACTTTAGATAAAGAAAGCATTGAGTAAATTCCACAAAAACCTAATATGAGTCCATGAAACGAATTTGACCCTTTGTGCATTATGTGTGTTCAATAGACTTTCTCTGCCACAACCTCTCTTTTTTTTTTTTTCAAAGGGAGACAACAAAGGGGCTGAGTAATTTGAGCAAGAGTATCTTCATCTCAGTTTTTATTTCTGAAATGGGATGAAAATGACTGAATTTCATTCATGTCTTTCAGTGCAGCAGGTCAGCATTAGGCTCCCTCAACTTTACAAACACTCTCTGTCACACACCTTGGGCTTCAATTTTTAATGGTGCTTCCTCAGTGCTTGAGTTGTGAAGGTCCTCCAACTTCTTCTGACTTGATGGTGGCCCCAGTGCAACCAGGGTCACACAGCAGAAGAGGATGTTTTCACACACACACACACACACACACACACACACACACACACGAGCATGCACACACAAGTAGCTATTCTTTATTCCTCAAATTTTAAAAGTCAAGCCAGGTTTCTATCCATTCCTGCAGGTTCACCACTTCCACTCTCCTGGACTCCACCAATACCCTCCTCCAGTTTCTTCCTGGCACCCTGCAGAGAAGGAGATGTTTTTGTATTTTTGTTTTTTTCTTTTTTCTCTTCCTTTACTGGCTTCAAGAGAGATCTTTTCTACTGCATTTCAGATTATTCATGAATATTTGACAAATATTAAAAGTGTTAGAAACAATTGTCCATGAGTGTTTCTAAAATTATGTAATGAATCAACGGACATGAGATTTGATTAACAAAAGTCCTACTTACAATGTTATTGCATCTGTCAATTAATGATAATTACCGTTATTTTAATATTTAATTTCAAGCTTATGACATCTTATTAGAGGTGAATTGGTAAGGTTTCAAATCTTTACATTTCACAGATTTTAGAACTGGAGGATTTAAATGAATTTTCCAAGGCCACAGATAAGTGTTTTGGAGAGCCCAGGCCCCCTGCCGTTAGGACTGTGCTCTTGTGACCACACGCCACAAAATAAAACTGCTTCTAAATTGGTTTTCTTCTCATCTAGAGGTTCAGAGTGACTGGGACTTAGGAAATTATTATTTATCATACATTCTGACAGCATGTTGCTGCCATTCTTGTGATTTACTATGGAATGGAGAAAACATTGCCAACCAAGCATGTCAAAGCCACATCTCATTATACATTCCATTTGCTCTTCAAAGCATGGCTCCTAGTGTATATGTACATGTGCAATTGCTATTGTAGCCATAAAATAAAATAAGCCAGTTTGGCTCTTTTACCTGTTGAAGGCCTTCAAATGTATGTGACCTCTGGGATATGCCAAATGCTTCCCTAGACATTTGGATTATAGCTATTCTTTGGATTACAGGATCCTCAGATATTGACAAGGAAATAAAGAAACACAACATAAGGGGAGGCGGCAAGATGGCGGCTTAGGAGGACGCTGGGCTCACCGCACGTCCTGCTGATCACTTAGATTCCATCTACATCTGCCTAAATAACCCAGAAAACCGCCAGAGGATTAGCAGAACGGAGTCGCCGGAGCCAAACGCAGACGAGAGGCCCACGGAAGAGGGTAGGAAGGGCGGCGAGGCGGTGCGCGCTCCACGGACTGGCGGGAGGGAGCCGGGGCGGAGGGGCGGCTCGCCGGCCAAGCACAGCCACCGAGTCTGGCTTGCAAAAGCGGAGGGGCCTGACGGACTGTGTTCCCACAACAAGCGCGACTTAGCGTCTGGGAGGTCATAAGTTAACAGCTCTGCTCGGAAAGCGGGAAGGCTGGAGGACAAAGGGAGGGAGAGCTGCTGAGCCCCCTGACAACAGAGCTCAGTTTGGTGGGGAACAAAGGCGCTCGCCAGCGCCATCTCCCCCGCCCATCCCCCAGCCGAAATCCCAAAGAGAACCTGTTCCTGCCGGGGAACTTGCTCGCTCCGCGCAAACACCCAACTCTGCGCTTCGGCGGAGCCAAACCTCCGGCAGCGGATCTGACTCCCTCCCGCTGCCACAGGGCCCCTCCTGAAGTGGATCACCTAAGGAGAAGCGATCTAAGCCTGCCCCTCCTGCCCCCGAGCACCTTGCCTACCCACCCCAGCTAATACGCCAGATCCCCAGCATCACAAGCCTGGCACGGTGCAAGTAGCCCAGACGAGCCACACCACCCCACAGTGAATCCCGCCCCTAGGAGAGGGGAAGAGAAGGCACACACCAGTCTGACCGTGGCCCCAGCGGTGGGCTGGGGACAGACATCAGGTCTGACTGCGGCCCCGCCCACCAACTCCAGTTATACACTACGGCACAGGGGAAGTGCCCTGCAGGTCCGCACCACTCCAGGGACTATCCAAAATGACCAAGCGGAAGAACTCCCCTCAGAAGAATCTCCAGGAAATAACAACTGCTAATGAGCTGATCAAAAAGGATTTAAATAATATAACAGAAAGTGAATTTAGAATAATAGTCATAAAATTAATCGCTGGGCTTGAAAACAGTATACAGGACAGCAGAGAATCTCTTGCTACAGAGATCAAGGGACTAAGGAACAGTCACGAGGAGCTGAAAAACGCTTTAAACGAAATGCATAACAAGATGGAAACCACCACAGCTCGGCTTGAAGAGGCAGAGGAGAGAATAGGTGAACTAGAAGATAAAGTTATGGAAAAAGAGGAAGCTGAGAAAAAGAGAGATAAAAAAATCCAGGAGTATGAGGGGAAAATTAGAGAATTAAGTGATACACTAAAAAGAAATAATATACGCATAATTGGTATCCCAGAGGAGGAAGAGAGAGGGAAAGGTGCTGAAGGGGTACTTGAAGAAATCATAGCTGAGAACTTCCCTGAACTGGGGAAGGAAAAAGGCATTGAAATCCAAGAGGCACAGAGAACTCCCTTCAGACGTAACTTGAATCGATCTTCTGCACGACATATCATAGTGAAACTGGCAAAATACAAGGATAAAGAGAAAATTCTGAAAGCAGCAAGGGGTAAACGTGCCCTCACATATAAAGGGAGACCTATAAGACTCGTGACTGATCTCTCTTTTGAAACTTGGCAGGCCAGAAAGAATTGGCACGAGATTTTCAGGGTGCTAGACAGAAAAAATATGCAGCCGAGAATCCTTTATCCAGCAAGTCTGTCATTTAGAATAGAAGGAGAGATAAAGGTCTTCCCAAACAAACAAAAACTGAAAGAATTTGTCACCACTAAACCAGCCCTACAAGAGATCCTAAGGGGGACCCTGTGAGACAAAGTCCCAGAGACATCACTACAAGCATAAAACATACAGACATCACAATGACTCTAAACCCGTATCTTTCTATAATAACACTGAATGTAAATGGATTAAATGCGCCAACCAAAAGACATAGGGTATCAGAATGGATAAAAAAACAAGACCCATCTATTTGCTGTCTACAAGAGACTCATTTTAGACCTGAGGACACCTTTAGATTGAGAGTGAGGGGATGGAGAACTATTTATCATGCGACTGGAAGCCAAAAGAGAGCTGGAGTAGCCATACTTATATCAGACAAACTAGACTTTAAATTAAAGGCTGTAACAAGAGATGAAGAAGGACATTATATAATAGTTACAGGGTCTATCCATCAGGAAGAGCTAACAATTATAAATGTCTATGCACCGAATACCGGAGCCCCCAAATATATAAAACAATTACTCATAAACATAAGCAACCTTATTGATAAGAATGTGGTAATTGCAGGGGACTTTAATACACCACTTACAGAAATGGATAGATCATCTAGACACACGGTCAATAAAGAAACAAGGGCCCTGAATGAGACATTGGATCAGATGGACTTGACAGATATATTTAGAACTCTGCATCCCAAAGCAACAGAATATACTTTCTTCTCGAGTGCACATGGAACATTCTCCAAGATAGATCATATACTGGGTCACAAAACAGCCCTTCATAAGTTTACAAGAATTGAAATTATACCATGCTTACTTTCAGATCACAATGCTATGAAGCTTGAAATCAACCACAGAAAAAAGTCTGGAAAACCTCCAAAAGCATGGAGGTTAAAGAACACCCTACTAACGAATGAGTGGGTCAACCAGGCAATTAGAGAAGAAATTAAAAAATATATGGAAACAAATGAAAATGAAAATACAACAATCCAAACGCTTTGGGACGCAGCAAAGGCAGTCCTGAGAGGAAAATACATTGCAATCCAGGCCTATCTCAAGAAACAAGAAAAATCCCAAATACAAAATCTAACAGCACACCTAAAGGAACTAGAAGCAGAACAGCAAAGGCAGCCTAAGCCCAGCAGAAGAAGAGAAATAATAAAGATCAGGGCAGAAATAAACAATATAGAAACTAAAAAAACTGTAGAGCAGATCAACGAAACCAAGAGTTGGTTTTTTGAAAAAATAAACAAAATTGACAAACCTCTAGCCAGGCTTCTCAAAAAGAAAAGGGAGATGACCCAAATAGATAAAATCATGAATGAAAATGGAATTATTACAACCAATCCCTCAGAGATACAAACAATTATCAGGGAATACTATGAAAAATTATATGCCAACAAACTGGACAACCTGGAAGAAATGGACAAATTCCTGAACAACCACACTCTTCCAAAACTCAATCAGGAGGAAATAGAAAGCTTGAACAGACCCATAACCAGCGAAGAAATTAAATCGGTTATCAAAAATCTCCCAACAAATAAGAGTCCAGGACCAGATGGCTTCCCAGGGGAGTTCTACCAGACGTTTAAAGCAGAGATAATACCTATCCTTCTCAAGCTATTCCAAGAAATAGAAAGGGAAGGAAAACTTCCAGACTCATTCTATGAAGCCAGTATTACTTTGATTCCTAAACCAGACAGAGACCCAGTAAAAAAAGAGAACTACAGGCCAATATCCCTGATGAATATGGATGCAAAAATTCTCAATAAGGTACTAGCAAATCGAATTCAACGGCATATAAAAAGAATTATTCACCATGATCAAGTGGGATTCATTCCTGGGATGCAGGGCTGGTTCAACATTCGCAAATCAATCAACGTGATACATCACATTAACAAAAAAAAAGAGAAGAACCATATGATCCTGTCAATCGATGCAGAAAAGGCCTTCGACAAAATCCAGCACCCTTTCTTAATAAAAACCCTTGAGAAAGTCGGGATAGAAGGAACATACTTAAAGATCATAAAAGCCATTTATGAAAAGCCCACAGCTAACATCATCCTCAACGGGGAAAAACTGAGAGCTTTTTCCCTGAGATCAGGAACACGACAAGGATGCCCACTCTCACCGCTGCTGTTTAACATAGTGCTGGAAGTTCTAGCATCAGCAATCAGACAACAAAAGGAAATCAAAGGCATCAAAATTGGCAAAGATGAAGTCAAGCTTTCGCTTTTTGCAGATGACATGATATTATACATGGAAAATCCGATAGACTCCACCAAAAGTCTGCTAGAACTGATACAGGAATTCAGCAAAGTTGCAGGATACAAAATCAATGTACAGAAATCAGTTGCATTCTTATACACTAACAATGAAGCAACAGAAAGACAAATAAAAAAACTGATCCCATTCACAATTGCACCAAGAAGCATAAAATACCTAGGAATAAATCTAACCAAAGATGTAAAGGATCTGTATGCTGAAAATTATAGAAAGCTTATGAAGGAAATTGAAGAAGATTTAAAGAAATGGAAAGACATTCCCTGCTCATGGATTGGAAAAATAAATATTGTCAAAATGTCAATACTACCCAAAGCTATCTACACATTCAATGCAATCCCAATCAAAATTGCACCAGCATTCTTCTCGAAACTAGAACAAGCAATCCTAAAATTCATATGGAACCACAAAAGGCCCCGAATAGCCAAAGGAATTTTGAAGAAGAAGACCAAAGCAGGAGGCATCACAATCCCAGACTTTAGCCTCTACTACAAAGCTGTCATCATCAAGACAGCATGGTATTGGCACCAAAACAGACACATAGACCAATGGAATAGAATAGAAACCCCAGAACTAGACCCACAAACGTATGGCCAACTCATCTTTGACAAAGCAGGAAAGAACATCCAATGGAAAAAAGACAGCCTCTTTAACAAATGGTGCTGGGAGAACTGGACAGCAACATGCAGAAGGTTGAAACTAGACCACTTTCTCACACCATTCACAAAAATAAACTCAAAATGGATAAAGGACCTAAATGTGAGACAGGAAACCATCAAAACCCTAGAGGAGAAAGCAGGAAAAGACCTCTCTGACCTCAGCCGTAGCAATCTCTTACTCGACACATCCCCAAAGGCAAGGGAATTAAAAGCAAAAGTGAATTACTGGGACCTTATGAAGATAAAAAGCTTCTGCACAGCCAAGGAAACAACCAACAAAACTAAAAGGCAACCAACGGAATGGGAAAAGATATTCGCAAATGACATATCGGACAAAGGGCTAGTATCCAAAATCTATAAAGAGCTCACCAAACTCCACACCCGAAAAACAAATAACCCAGTGAAGAAATGGGCAGAAAACATGAATAGACACTTCTCTAAAGAAGACATCCGGATGGCCAACAGGCACATGAAAAGATGTTCAGCGTCGCTCCTTATCAGGGAAATACAAATCAAAACCACACTCAGGTATCACCTCACGCCAGTCAGAGTGGCCAAAATGAACAAATCCGGAGACTATAGATGCTGGAGAGGATGTGGAGAAACGGGAACCCTCTTGCACTGTTGGTGGGAATGCAAACTGGTGCAGCCGCTCTGGAAAGCAGTGTGGAGGTTCCTCAGAAAATTAAAAATAGACCTACCCTATGACCCAGCAATAGCACTGCTAGGAATTTATCCAAGGGATACAGGAGCACTGATGCATAGGGCCACGTGTACCCCAATGTTCATAGCAGCACTCTCAACAATAGCCAAATTATGGAAAGAGCCTAAATGTCCATCAACTGATGAATGGATAAAGAAATTGTGGTTTATATACACAATGGAATATTACGTGGCAATGAGAAAAAATGAAATATGGCCTTTCGTAGCAACGTGGATGGAACTGGAGAGTGTGATGCTAAGTGAAATAAGCCATACAGAGAAAGACAGATACCATATGGTTTCACTCTTATGTGGATCCTGAGAAACTTCACAGGAACCCATGGGGGAGGGGAAGGAAAAAAAAAAAAAAAAAGAGGTTAGAATGGGAGAGAGCCAAAGCATAAGAGACTTAAAAACTGAGAACAAACTGAGGGTTGATGGGGGGTGGGAGGGAGGAGAGGGTGGGTGATGGGTATTGAGGAGGGCACCTTTTGGGATGAGCACTGGGTGTTGTATGGAAACCAATTTGTCAATAAATTTCATAAAAAAATAAATAAATAAAAAAAAAAAAATATGCATTAAAAAAAAAAAAAAAAAAAAAAAAAAAAAAAAGAAACACAACATAAGGAATAATTCCTTACTGATGCTTTATTCTCTCTGTCTCTTCAGAGCCCTTTATTCATCTGATGCCTGTCTTTAGAACTGACTTATATCTTGATTTCTGGAGAGGCTTTCTCCACTGAAATGCTTAAGAGAATGCCACTAGCAGTATTGTGTCCCCCCTATGTGTTTTGCAAGTGCAAAGCTAGGGTAGGGGTTTTCCTTTATTATTGTTTTTTTAATTTTGCCTTATCAATTCTTGCTTGGCAAAGCAATGCTCTCAATACAGGAGGCTACTTAGGAACAGTATTTGATATTAGAGAACAATAAAAGTTGAGAAGTTTATCTCAACAAATACTCTGTTCTGGCCTTAGATGTCAGCTACTGATTATGAAAAAAAAGGTATATTGGTTATGTTTAAAGGCAGTTGTTCAGGGATTTGGAGTGTTCAAAAGACTTCTGTGTAGAGCGATGGAGAGCAAAGCTTTCAGTCACTGTGGCTTCATTTTATGCTCAGTACCCATGATTCAGCATACAACGTTGCTTTGCCTTTTACTGTTTTATTGCTTTGCTACTGAGCATATTATGCATTAGCACTTCAGCAGGGAAATTTAAAGAGTGTTATTCTATTTATTTTAAGTGTCATATAATTATGAATTGATTTACTAGCCATTGTAATGCTACAAATGGTAATTAATTTATTTGCATAATATGTAGTTTCATAGAAGTTCAATTATAATAAAGCATTTGCTAAATGCACCATGAAAATAGCGTTTCCAGAGAGAGTGAGAGTCTAAGACTGAAATGTCTTTAGTCAGTATGTGGTTGTCAACATGAACAGTGCCTTCATTTAAAGATGGAAGGAAGGTTTCCTTAGCCCCATGGCTCACTTACCTATATTTTTCTTTATTTTAAAATATGATATTCAAGATCTTTGAGATATGCTAACAAGTAACAGGAAGTAGTAGGAAGTAATATGAAGGTGAGGACATTGATTCAGTTAATAGTCAAAATCCCTTCAGCCAAAACCAGAATAGAAATATATAAGTAGTTACCATTTTGCCTGAACAATGAGCTAGCAGGGTACAGTTCTGGACCTTGTACCCATGTCCACTTCCCATGCTTTGATGGTTCCCCCACCCCCACCCCCACCCCAGATAAGACACAAAGGGATGGACGGTGGGTGAGTGTAATTCCTACTCTCTGCGAACACAGAACCAGCGCTAGGAAAGGGTTCCAAGTACAAGTTCCTGCTTCCCAGACAATAACTAAACAGGTGGCACAAAAAGCCAGACTGTCTTAGATCAAAAGTTTCTGAATATTCTTCCAGTAAGAACAATGCTTTTTCCACACTTACCCATGAGAAGGAAGAATGCAAGGGTGTGGAATACCTCCCTTGGTATATGGATGTGTCTTGCACATCCAGCAGACTATCTTGGCCCTAGCCAGGCTCTCTGGAAACAGGGAAGACAAAGATCCAATGCTTTTCTTGTTTCACTAACAAAATCTTGTCAGTATTTCCTTTCCCCCAAAAGTCCATTCCTCGAATCATACCATGTGACAGAGTGGAAAATGGCCGGAACTATATGATAAAACACATCGTGACATAGATCATGGCCTCTAAGGAAGCTACCTGATAAGTCAATTTATTATTATTTTTATTGTTTGTCTCTACCTACTGCGATCAAAGCTTCATGTGGCAGGAATCGTTTCCCTGAATCTCATTAAGTGTGTATATTGCCTTTTTATTTTCATTCATCTCAAAGTATTTTCTGACTTTCCTAGTGATTCTCTCTTTGATCCAATACTTATTTAGGAGTCTGTGCAACCTAACTAAAATGGAGTCACTTATGTTAGGAACAAAGTAGAAACAATCAAAGCACACATGTAAAGGAAACAGAACCTTATGAGAATTTATAGCCCTTCTTAGAAATCAACATAGGATACCAGCCAGTCCCCAAATGCTTAGTCTTTTCATGCCATCTCTGGACTTCCTTGTTCCCCAGACACAGTGACCCTGATCCAAATAAGAAAGAAGACCCTGAGGCAAGCAATCCACTGAAAAGTCAAATAACTTCCATATTTATTCCATAAAAATCCCTTAGTCTCTGAGCAACTGGGAATTTAATGTTTTCGTAACCTTGACTTTCCCTGCTTGCAGGTCGAGAGCCTTGTGTTAAACTCTTCTTTCTCCTTTGTTTTATTCGATGTGCAGAGTTCAGTATTTGATAATTGTAATTGTGTTGTTTCCACATATTTGTGACTTATCCAAATTTCCCTTTACTACTGGTTTTTAATTTATTTACATTTTGGTCAGAGAACATAACTTTTATGATTTCAATTATTTTAAACATATTAGGGGCACCTGGATGGCTCAGTCGGTTATGCATCTGACTTCAGCTCAGGTTATGATCTCGTGGTGTTTGGTTTATTGTCCTGCATTGGGCTCTGTGCTGACAGCTCAGATCCTAGAGCCTGCTTCAGATTCTGTGTCTGCCTCTCTATTCCTCCTCCACTCATGCTCTGTCTCTCAAAAATAAATAAATGTTAAAAAAAATTAAGCATATTAAGACTTATTTCATGGGACAACATATGGTTTATCTTGGATCCCATTTCACATGCACTTAGCAATATGTACTCTGCTATTGTTATGCGGAGTGTCATGTAAATGTCTCTGAAGTCCAGCTAGTTCATAGTGTTCAAGTTGTTAACCCTCTGGCACTTTTTATAACTAGACCCTCTATTATTGAAAATAAGATATCGACATTACCAACTACCACTGTTGAATTATGTTTTCTCTCTACAATTTTGTCAGATATTGCCACATTTATCTTGAAGCTCTGTTGTCAGATTTGTATATGCTTATACTTCCTATGTTTTCTTGGATTGATATTTTAATCATTAGGAAATATTTTTTTTTATTTTATTTTTTTTTTCTGAAATTTATTGACAAATTGGTTTCCATACACACCCAGTGCTCATCCCAAAAGGTGCCCTCCTCAATACCCATCACCCACCCTCTCCTCCCTCCCACCCCCCATCAACCCTCAGTTTGTTCTCAGTTTTTAACAGTCTCTTATGCTTTGGCTCTCTCCCATTCTAACCTCTTTTTATTTTTTTTTCCTTCCCCTCCCCCATGGGTTCCTGTTAAGTTTCTCAGGATCCACATAAGAGTGAAACCATATGGTATCTGTCTTTCTCTGTATGGCTTATTTCACTTAGCATCACACTCTCCAGTTCCATCCACGTTGCTACAAAAGGCCATATTTCATTTTTTCTCATTGCCACGTAATATTCCATTGTGTATATAAACCACAATTTCTTTATCCATTCATCCGTTGATGGACATTTAGGCTCTTTCCATAATTTGGCTATTGTTAAGAGTGCTGCTATGAACATTGGGGTACAAGTGGCCCTATGCATCAGTGCTCCTGTATCCCTTGGATAAATTCCTAGCAGTGCTATTGCTGGGTCATAGGGTAGGTCTATTTTTAATTTTCTGAGGAACCTCCACACTGCTTTCCAGAGCGGCTGCACCAATTTGCATTCCCACCAACAGTGCAAGAGGGTTCCCGTTTCTCCACATCCTCTCCAGCATCTATAGTCTCCTGATTTGTTCATTTTGGCCACTCTGACTGGCGTGAGGTGATACCTGAGTGTGGTTTTGATTTGTATTTCCCTGATAAGGAGCGACGCTGAACATCTTTTCATGTGCCTGTTGGCCATCCGGATGTCTTCTTTAGAGAAGTGTCTATTCATGTTTTCTGCCCATTTCTTCACTGGGTTATTTGTTTTTTGGGTGTGGAGTTTGGTGAGCTCTTTATAGATTTTGGATACTAGCCCTTTGTCCGATATGTCATTTGCGAATATCTTTTCCCATTCCGTTGGTTGCCTTTTAGTTTTGTTGGTTGTTTCCTTTGCTGTGCAGAAGCTTTTTATCTTCATGAGGTCCTAGTAATTCACTTTTGCTTTTACTTCCCTTGCCTTTGGGGATGTGTCGAGTAAGAGATTGCTACGGCTGAGGTCAGAGAGGTCTTTTCCTGCTTTCTCCTCTAAGGTTTTGATGGTTTCCTGTCTCACATTTAGGTCCTTTATCCATTTTGAGTTTATTTTTGTGAATGGTGTGAGAAAGTGGTCTAGTTTCAACCTTCTGCATGTTGCTGTCCAGTTCTCCCAGCACCATTTGTTAAAGAGGCTGTCTTTTTTCCATTGGATGTTCTTTCCTGCTTTGTCAAAGATGAGTTGGCCATACGTTTGTGGGTCTAGTTCTGGGGTTTCTATTCTATTCCATTGGTCTATGTGTCTGTTTTTGTGCCAATACCATGCTGTCTTGATGATGACAGCTTTGTAGTAGAGGCTAAAGTCTGGGATTGTGATGCCTCCTGCTTTGGTCTTCTTCTTCAAAATTCCTTTGGCTATTCGGGGCCTTTTGTGGTTCCATATGAATTTTAGGATTGCTTGTTCTAGTTTCGAGAAGAATGCTGGTACAATTTTGATTGGGATTGCATTGAATGTGTAGATAGCTTTGGGTAGTATTGACATTTTGACAATATTTATTTTTTCCAATCCATGAGCAGGGAATGTCTTTCCATTTCTTTAAATCTTCTTCAATTTCCTTCATAAGCTTTCTATAGTTTTCAGCATACAGATCCTTTACATCTTTGGTTAGATTTATTCCTAGGTATTTTATGCTTCTTGGTGCAATTGTGAATGGGATCAGTTTCTTTATTTGTCTTTCTGTTGCTTCATTGTTAGTGTATAAGAATGCAACTGATTTCTGTACATTGATTTTGTATCCTGCAACTTTGCTGAATTCATGTATCAGTTCTAGCAGACTTTTGGTGGAGTCTATCGGATTTTCCATGTATAATATCATGTCATCTGCAAAAAGCGAAAGCTTGACTTCATCTTTGCCAATTTGGATGCCTTTGATTTCCTTTTGTTGTCTGATTGCTGATGCTAGAACTTCCAGCACTATGTTAAACAGCAGCGGTGAGAGTGGGCATCCTTGTCGTGTTCCTGATCTCAGGGAAAAAGCTTTCAGTTTTTCCCCGTTGAGGATGATGTTAGCTGTGGGCTTTTCATAAATGGCTTTTATGATCTTTAAGTATGTTCCTTCGATCCCGACTTTCTCAAGGGTTTTTATTAAGAAAGGATGCTGGATTTTGTCGAAGGCCTTTTCTGCATCGATTGACAGGATCATATGGTTCTTCTCTCTTTTTTTGTTAATGTGATGTATCACGTTGATTGATTTGCGAATGTTGAACCAGCCCTGCATCCCAGGAATGAATCCCACTTGATCATGGTGTATAATTCTTTTTATATGCCGTTGAATTCGATTTGCTAGTATCTTATTGAGAATTTTTGCATCCATATTCATCAGGGATATTGGCCTGTAGTTCTCTTTTTTTACTGGGTCTCTGTCTGGTTTAGGAATCAAAGTAATACTGGCTTCATAGAATGAGTCTGGAAGTTTTCCTTCCCTTTCTATTTCTTGGAATAGCTTGAGAAGGATAGGTATTATCTCTGCTTTAAACGTCTGGTAGAACTCCCCTGGGAAGCCATCTGGTCCTGGACTCTTATTTGTTGGGAGATTTTTGATAACCGATTCAATTTCTTCGCTGGTTATGGGTCTGTTCAAGCTTTCTATTTCCTCCTGATTGAGTTTTGGAAGAGTGTGGGTGTTCAGGAATTTGTCCATTTCTTCCAGGTTGTCCAATTTGTTGGCATATAAGTTTTCATAGTATTCCCTGATAATTGTTTGTATCTCTGAGGGATTGGTTGTAATCATTCCATTTTCATTCATGATTTTATCTATTTGGGTCATCTCCCTTTTCTTTTTGAGAAGCCTGGCTAGAGGTTTGTCAATTTTGTTTATTTTTTCAAAAAACCAACTCTTGGTTTCGTTGATCTGCTCTACAGTTTTTTTAGTTTCTATATTGTTTATTTCTGCTCTGATCTTTATTATTTCTCTTCTTCTGCTGGGCTTAGGCTGCCTTTGCTGTTCTGCTTCTAGTTCCTTTAGGTGTGCTGTTAGATTTTGTACCTGGGATTTTTCTTGTTTCTTGAGATAGGCCTGGATTGCAATGTATTTTCCTCTCAGGACTGCCTTTGCTGCGTCCCAAAGCGTTTGGATTGTTGTATTTTCATTTTCATTTGTTTCCATATATTTTTTAATTTCTTCTCTAATTGCCTGGTTGACCCACTCATTCGTTAGTAGGGTGTTCTTTAACCTCCATGCTTTTGGAGGTTTTCCAGACTTTTTTCTGTGGTTGATTTCAAGCTTCATAGCATTGTGGTCTGAAAGTAAGCATGGTATAATTTCAATTCTTGTAAACTTATGAAGGGCTGTTTTGTGACCCAGTATATGATCTATCTTGGAGAATGTTCCATGTGCACTCGAGAAGAAAGTATATTCTGTTGCTTTGGGATGCAGAGTTCTAAATATATCTGTCAAGTCCATCTGATCCAATGTCTCATTCAGGGCCCTTGTTTCTTTATTGACCGTGTGTCTAGATGATCTATCCATTTCTGTAAGTGGGGTGTTAAAGTCCCCTGCAATTACCACATTCTTATCAATAAGGTTGCTTATGTTTATGAGTAATTGTTTTATATATTTGGGGGCTCCGGTATTCAGTGCATAGACATTTATAATTGTTAGCTCTTCCTGATGGATAGACCCTGTAACTATTATATAATGTCCTTCTTCATCTCTTGTTACAGCCTTTAATTTAAAGTCTAGTTTGTCTGATATAAGTATGGCTACTCCAGCTTTCTTTTGGCTTCCAGTCACATGATAAATAGTTCTCCATCCCTTCACTCTCAATCTAAAGGTGTCCTCAGGTCTAAAATGAGTCTCTTGTAGACAGCAAATAGATGGGTCTTGTTTTTTTATCCATTCTGATACCCTATGTCTTTTGGTTGGCGCATTTAATCCATTTACATTCAGTGTTATTATAGAAAGATACGGGTTTAGAGTCATTGTGATGTCTGTATGTTTTATGCTTATAGTGATGTCTCTGGGACTTTGTCTCACAGGGTCCCCCTTAGGATCTCTTGTAGGGCTGGTTTAGTGGTGACAAATTCCTTCAGTTTTTGTTTGTTTGGGAAGACCTTTATCTCTCCTTCTATTCTAAATGACAGACTTGCTGGATAAAGGATTCTTGGCTGCATATTTTTTCTGTCTAGCACCCTGAAAATCTTGTGCCAATTCTTTCTGGCCTGCCAAGTTTCAAAAGAGAGATCAGTCACGAGTCTTATAGGTCTCCCTTTATATGTGAGGGCACGTTTACCCCTTGCTGCTTTCAGAATTTTCTCTTTATCCTTGTATTTTGCCAGTTTCACTATGATATGTCGTGCAGAAGATCGATTCAAGTTCCGTCTGAAGGGAGTTCTCTGTGCCTCTTGGATTTCAATGCCTTTTTCCTTCCCCAGTTCAGGGAAGTTCTCAGCTATTATTTCTTCAAGTACCCCTTCAGCACCTTTCCCTCTCTCTTCCTCCTCTGGGATACCAATTATGCGTATATTATTTCTTTTTAGTGTATCACTTAATTCTCTAATTTTCCCCTCATACTCCTGGATTTTTTTATCTCTCTTTTTCTCCGCTTCCTCTTTTTCCATAACTTTATCTTCTAGTTCACCTATTCTCTCCTCTGCCTCTTCAAGCCGAGCTGTGGTGGTTTCCATTTTGTTATGCATTTCATTTAAAGCGTTTTTCAGCTCCTCGTGACTGTTCCTTAGTCCCTTGATCTCTGTAGCAAGAGATTCTCTGCTGTCCTGTATACTGTTTTCAAGCCCAGCGATTAATTTTATGACTATTATTCTAAATTCACTTTCTGGTATATTATTTAAATCCTTTTTGATCAGCTCATTAGCTGTTGTTATTTCCTGGAGATTCTTCTGAGGGGAGTTCTTCCGCTTGGTCATTTTGGACAGTCCCTGGCGTGGTGAGGACCTGCAGGGCACTTCCCCTGTGCTGTGGTGTATAGCTGGAGTTGGTGGGCGGGGCCGCAGTCAGACCTGATGTCTGCCCCCAGCCCACCGCTGGGGCCACAGTCAGACTGGTGTGTGCCTTCTCTTCCCCTCTCCTAGGGGTGGGATTCACTGTGGGGTGGTGTGGCTCGTCTGGGCTACTTGCACCCTGCCAGGCTTGTGATGCTAGGGATCTGGCGTATTAGCTGGGGTGGGTAGGCAAGGTGCTCGGGGGTGGGAGGGGCAGGCTTAGATCGCTTCTCCTTAGGTGATCCACTTCAGGAGGGGCCCCTCTTCTGTGGGCCTCTCGTCTGCGTTTGGCTCCGGCGACTCTGTTCTGCTAATCCTCTGGCGGTTTTCTGGGTTATTTAGGCAGGTGTAGATGGAATCTAAGTGATCAGCAGGACGTGCGGTGAGCCCAGCGTCCTCCTAAGCCGCCATCTTGCCGCAACTCCTCCAGGAAATATTTTTTTCTTTTTCTCTAGTAGCAGTATTTTGTCTTAAACTTGATGTCTAGCATTAGCATAGCCATTCCAAATCCCTTTGTTTACTGTTTGTTTGGTATATAGGTTTCATTATTTTATAATCGTATTTTTTAAAATTTTTTAATGTATATTTATTATTGAGAGACAGAGAGAGACAGAGCATGAGCATGGGAGGGGCAAAGAGAGAGGGACACACAGAATCTGAAGCAGGCTCCATGCTCCGAGCTGTCAGCATGGAGCTGGACGTGGGGCTCGAACTCACAGACTGTGAGATTGTGACCTGAGCTGAAGTTGGACACTTAACCGACTGAACCACCCAGGCACCCCTATAATCGTATTTTTTAATCCATTCTTCTAATCTCTACCTTTTGATTATACTGTTGGATCCATTTCTATTTAAAGGACTTATTGATAAGGTATGATTTAAATCACCCATTTTGGTATTTGTTGTCTGTATGTCTTAAGGATTTTTTTTCTGTATTCCTCTATTAATGCCTTTACTAGTATTAAAGAGATGGATTTCAGTGTGTTATTTTAATTTTGTTTTTCATTTGCTGTGTTTTAAGAATTATTTTCTTCGTAAATGCCAGAGGATTATGATTAATGATTCACACCTAGTGTATAACAATTTAGAATAAAGTATGTGTATGTGTATATTTTGTTGTTGATGACCTTTTATCTCCTATCTAACTTAAAAGACAACTATATAAGGTAATTCTTAAAAATCTCTGTTGATGGGCACACAATTTATAGATAGAATTTGTGACAACAGCAAAAAAGAAGGGGAAATGAGAGCTATATAGGAACTCCCTATGATGGTTGGGCCAACCCTTTAACACTTGACCCCACAGTTTACAGTTCAGCCTTAGCTTTCACTGCCTGCTCACATGATCCTCAAGGTTAGCGAGAGGTGAGAGTTTAGGGCCTTCTTAGGTACATAGCAATGACTTCTAGATTCCCAAGTATATGCCAGAACTTTTAATAGTACTTTATGAACATCTCAGTATCCAGATAATTTTGACAATTTTTCTAATGTTCTCATGATTTTATAAGAGTATAGATTTTCAGGCATCTTTACTCCACCATTCCTGTTGATAACTTCTAACATTCACTATTTTACCCTATAACCAAATGACTGTGCCACAAAATTGCTAAGGCAAATAGCCTATTTCCCTCCCCTTACCCCCACTAAATGGCAAGGTAACTGGAATGGCTGTTTCTTATAGTTCAACTACTAAGATACATGCTAGATCTTGACACCTAAGCTCAAAGTAAATGATGGTTGAAAATATATGGCTTTCACAGAGACTAACCTGTAAATGATTAGTCTTAAAGTTCTTTCATGTGCCTGTCAATTCCAATGGCCTTGTTTAATGTTCAGAGACTTTAATCCTACTTATTACAAAACTAACTTGTGCACGTGATGACTCTGCATTTGCCTTATGGCTGCTTAATATGTTCCCTTTGAAGAAAATTTCCCATGTACGAGAAATACTCTGAGTAGTTGAATTCTGCCATCATTATCTGAGGTTTAGTTCTTGTCTGTAAATGAGATTTTTCCAGTTAAATCCTCATTGTCCTTGGGAATGACTCCATCAGCCTCTTAGCATGTAACTCTATTCAGTTATAAATAAGTGAATGTATTTTCATCAAAAGGAAGTATTGTGTTGTTACCTTTATGATCATTTTGCCTGATCTGCATTCTGGAAACTATGTTGTTATGGCCAAAGACTAACAAAGCTGACGTTGCTTAATTTGTTTTGACTTGTCACTACTCACTTTATTTTGTGATGGGAGACTCTTTGACAACAATGTATGTAGTTGGACTTCATTCCCACAATGAGGAATCTCTTTGAAGTAAGCAAGATACAGCAAATTTCCTCTGAGAAGGAAGTTGGGGTACACCTGAAAATATGTAAAGTGGAACACTTAATAGCAGATCATATTCCACCTGGTAGTGGCAACTGAGAAAGGGTAACCATATGCCCTGGTTTTCTTGAGATATCTCCATTTACACTTATTGTCCCAATGTGATTACGACTAGGACACCCCTTAACTCTTAAAATTATCTCAGAATTATAAATTATATATAGTCACCCTAATTAGAAGAACAGTCTCTGAAATTGGCCTGTGTGTATTCAAATTCATGTTCCTTTATTTTCTGAATATGTGATAAAGCAATTTAATTTACCTATGCCTCAATTTCCTAATTCATAAAAAGGGGATGGCAATAGCATCTGCCTACCAGGGTTGTGATAATTAAATGTATGTACAGCTCTTGGAACAGTACCTAGTGCTCAACATATGCCATATATCTAATAATGTATTATACCACATGCAACAAATACAGTTTCTAGGCCACATTCATTAAAAAGGTTTCTATTGGCCCACGAAATTGATATATTCCCAAATAATTTTTAAAGAGAGAATAAAGACCAAGCGTCCACTGGCTGATGAATGGATAAGAAAGATGTGATATTTACATAAAAGGGAATAGTACTCAGCCATTAAAAAGAATGAAATCTTGTCATTTGCAATGATGTGGATGGAGCTAGAGAGTATAATGCTATGTGAAGTAAGTCAGAGAAAGACAATTACCATATAATTTCATTCATATGAGAATTTTAAGAAGTAAAACAAATAAGCAAAGGGGAAAAAAAGGCAAACCAACACATAGACTCTTAACTACAGAGAGCAACCTGATGGTTACCAGAGGGGAGGTGGGTAGGTGGTTGGGTTAAATAAGTTATGGGGACTAAGGAGTGCACTTGTTGTGATGAGTACCAGGTATTGTATGGAGGTTTGGAATCACTGTATCATACACCTGAAATTAATAATACACTTTATGTTAGCTAACTAGAATTTAAATAAAAACTTAAAGAGAAAGAATAAAGATAGAGAAGGAAACAACAATAACAAAGTGCTATAAAATAGGAGTGAATTTACTAAAAAGAGTAAGTTGTATTTTTCTGAGCAGTGTTGAATTATATTTTCCTCTCCAGGATAGAAACACTTTATATTAAAAAAGCAATATCCCAGTATTTTTGTTATTAATTCACAACTTTACATCTATCTGGATCAGGTGCTATCACAGCCTCTCCCAAATTTGCCATAATATTATCTGAAAACCTTAGGAAATGAATAGTGCTATTCCTTTACTTGGAAATCTCTGAAGTTAGAATTGTGCCTTCTGGTCCCTGGAGTACACAATTTGCATTCTACTGATTATAGTAACACCATTGTACTTAAAGCTTCCCCCTTTGGGTGAATGTAAATCTCTGTCTATTTGATCCCTTGCAGGGAGCTGTTCATTTCAATAGAAAATACAAAAACAGTCTTTTACCTAAAACACACACACTTGGAATAAGTTAACACAGAACTGGGAGGAATGTAATACAAGGGTCTTACTGCCTTGCCTGATCATAAGTGAAACAATACTAGATTGTATTTTTTATTAACTTGTATTGGAGAGATTTCTTTCTAATTCATATATTCAGCTCACATTCTATGGATGCAGAAGTGCCTGAAACAAGGCTTCAGTAACTTTTCTCTCTAATATATCAATGCCAGTCAAGAATGTGGCAGCAGGCAACAGCAAAACTAACTCTGAATTGCAAATTGACAATATGATTTTGTCCTTTTAGAAGTCAAAAGAGAGCTCACTATTCTCATTAAAAACATAACTGATATATTCATTGAGAGGTGATTTTAAAGGTAAAGTGACAGAGCTCTAATTCACTAATTTACCTGTATTAAAAATTCAAACATGATGTAGACATTAGCACTAGCTTAAGAGAAATGGAGGAAGTGAAATTAAAACAGCTATAGAGGGGCGCCTGGGTGGCGCAGTCGGTTAAGCGTCCGACTTCAGCCAGGTCACGATCTCGCGGTCCGTGAGTTCGAGCCCCGCGTCGGGCTCTGGGCTGATGGCTCGGAGCCTGGAGCCTGTTTCCGATTCTGTGTCTCCCTCTCTCTCTGACCCTCGCCCGTTCATGCTCTGTCTCTCTCTGTCCCAAAAATAAAATAAACGTTGAAAAACAAAACAAAACAAAAAAAAAAAAAAAACAGCTATAGAGTGGTTTGATTATTTCCCTGCCTAGTCTACTTAGGAAGTCTTTAATTCCTTTTGTCAATAAGGCTTAAAATGGTGCAAAAATGCACAAGTTTATCTTTTTCTAATCTTTATGAATCCAGAGTAAACCAGCTATTTAAGAGTAGTAAAGATAGCTACAACTGACTTCACCAGAGACACATACAGCAAATGGGACACGAGGTGATGATTGATGTCCTCAATGACAGGGCCTTGCACTTTGGGTAAATGGTGTCAGAGAAAGCTTTGGAGATTCTATTGTTGCTTAGGCTGAGTAGAGTCCTGGGCTCCACTCTGTGTTTTGCAATGATAGCAACAGTGAACAGTACATATATGCCAAGGAATATGTGTACTAAGGAGTGTTGTATAATAAAGTTGTCTAGCATATTGCTTCTTAAATTAAGTGCTATTTAAAAAGACAAACTATTTAAAACAGAAACAATTTGGGACACCTGGGTGGCTTAGTTGGTTGAGTGGCTGACCAGCTCAGGTCGTGATCTTACAGTTCCTGAGTTCGAGCCCCATGTCAGGCTCTGCGCTGACAGCTCAGACCCTGGAGCCTGCTTCGGATTCTGTGCCTCCCTCTGTCTGTCTGCCCCTCCCCTGCGCAAGCTCTGTCTCTGTCTCAAAATAAATAAGCATTAAAAAATTTTTTTTAAATAGAAACAATTATCTGGCATAGCTCTGAGAGCTCCTATAGAAGACATTAAGACAGCAACTTGTAAATTAAAGATACCTACAAAATGTCCTGGGACAGCAGTGGGCACTAGATTAAAAAGGGACTCTATCACTGTAAACAACTGTATCTCCTATGAGACAATGGTATATTTCCTTTCTGCACCAGTGAACTGGTTGCCTGAGCCATTAACATTATGCAATGGTCTTTTGTATTCACTGGACATTAAAGAAGCAAACAGTACTCAGGGGCAGTTAGAAAAAGAACTTGGAAAAAAATGACCACATATAGTTTGCTCTATACAACCTGCAGAGACAAAGATGGTGGTCTTAGAGAAATAATTCCAATTTCCTCTTTTAGTCAAAACAATAATCAATTGATTGCCAAACAGTATGGTATTATGAATAAAAACACAACACTTGGATTTAGGCTGTGCACATTTATGTTCTATCTCCACTCTTAGCAGCTATTTTTTTATTAAGATTTTTGTTTTAATTCCAGCATAGTTAATATATAGTGTTCTATTAGTTTCAGGTGCACAGTATAGTGATTCAATAATTCTATACATTGCTCTGTGCTCGTCACAATAAGCATACTCTTAATCCCCTTCACCTATTTCACCCATCCTCCCACCCACGTCCCCTCTCATATGCTTTATTTTAAATAAGTACTTTCAGTTAAATTTTTTTTTTTAACAAGAAAATTTTTTACTGAAAGCGTACTTCAGAATACATGGTACTAAAAGATATATATAATACATTCCATCCGAGAAAAATAGAATACACATTTTCTTCAAGTACTCAAAGAAGAATCCCCTGGTTAAATCACATAAAAAAGAGACATGACAAATATTATAAATTTAAGAAGACTGAAATCATACCAAGTATATTTTCCAGCCACAATGGTACAAAACTGAAGTTCAACAATAAAACAAAGCTGGAAAATCTACAATGTAAATATTAAATATTTAATATGTAAAAAATTAAACAACACACTACTGCTCAAGCAATGGGCCAAATAAGAAATCAAACAGCAAATCTCCTTGTGGTGTCATATTTTTTATTGAACTTTTTTCCTTAATACAAGCTTTTATAGCATAAATTTCACTCTAACATCTGCTTTTGCTGCATCCCATAGGTTTTAGAATATTACATTTTCTCTTTCTTTTGTTTTGAGATATATTTTGATTCACCCTTAGCAATTGTTGGGTCTTCAGCAAATTACTTCAACTCGCTCTGCCTCAGGTTCGTTAAACCTTAAAAAGAGAGGCAAACATTTAATCTTGAGTATTACATTAGATAGCCCATGTAAAAACTTAGAAATGAACTTTGCACATTATGAAATATCCAAAAACTAGCTTTTAATATTTTGATCAAGCTATAGAATATGTGTCACCAAGATTCCAGTATTACCCATTGGTATGTAAAGGTAGATCCCAGTATCCCAGGGTCAACATTTCCAATCCTTATGATGCAGGCAGGCTGGGTCCACAGACCGGGAGAGGGGTCCCAAAGGATCAGCCAAGAGGGTCCTTGGCTTCATGCAGGATAGAAATCAAACATAAGCCAGAGAAAGTCAAAGCATAGTTTAATGAGTAGTGTGAGTGATGGACAGAGAATAGCAGTTGGAGTGTCTGGGAGACTTGGAAAGGAAAGGAGAATCAGTCTTGTCATCACTTGGGGTTAGAGGTTTTTATTAGAAAGGGGTCTAGGGTTCATGTTCCTTCAGGAATCTGGGGTAAGTTCCAATCAAAGGTGAGTGTCAGGTAAACAGTACATGTCATTCCATCAACAACTGAAGGTAGGGAGTGTTGAAGCCAGCATCAGCCAAGGTTTGTTTCCCAACATCTTAGAACATGTTTAGGATCTGGCTCTGCTTAGATGTTTTCAGGTGTTTGGAGCCTCAGACAAAACTCAGAGAATGATTATCTTTTTTTGACTTTTCCCTCGAAGTGGGAACATAGCTTATTTGGCCTATTCAGAAGAAAATATAGAATGTGGGTAAATGGGGCCTAGCAGAAAAATAACAGAGATGGAGACTTTCTAAAATGGAGTCCCTTCAGCTTCCTTACCTCACTTATATCAACAAGGTAATATTTTCCAGTGATTTCTGCTCAAGAAAATACTGACAGATGACATGTATAACTGAACAACCCCAACACTAAAGGTTTTTTCAAGGGTGTAGAATGTGTAGTCAGAGCTCTCTGTGGGGTCCTACTGCAATGAGCCCAAGCCTACTGCCTATGTTCATCCCTGCCTACCTTTCCGGGACTCCTGAAGACAGTATATTTCCCTAGTTTCCTAGGAGTGAGCATCTTTTTACCAGCTCTTTCTAAGAGTATTCTGATGGCATAGTTGTTGAATCCTAGTGACACAGTTATTTCCTTTATGGCAAAGGGCTTTTCCTCCAGAGACCACATGCCAAGGCAAGCTGTGGCCCAGCCTCATAATGTACTTGGAACTTTCCCTGCTCCCTCTGACTAGCTAGGTCCTAATAATAGGTGTGGCCCACTTCACCACACTTTTTTTTCCTGCACTTCAGTCCAAGAAACTCTTGTGTATTTTCCTTCAGTCCAGTCTCCTTTGGGGTTCTTTAGCCCATCAGACTAGTCTGTGAATCTCTGAAAAACATTTCTGGACCAGTCTCAAAGTCTTTCCAACTGATCTCTTAGGACCTCTGACATGTGCTTCAGTGTGCCTTACCATTTAATAATGTTAGGAATTAACCTGAAGATTCTAGCAATTAGGGGATTTGTCTACCTAGAGTACACAGAATACTTTTAAGTAATTGCCTAACTCCACTTTTCTCTGATAATCTAACCTTTGGATCAACTCAAGTATTTGGTATAAATGAATCAAAAATAGTGTGTTCCATGAGTTTTCATTAGTAGGTATATCTCTATGTTTTATGTGTTATCCAAAATGACTGAAGACAACTGACTGGGCCTGAAAACCAAACATTCGTAGTTGTATGTGACTATCTCCTGGTACACGTGTACAGACTAAAGAGAGATGGAAGGAAGTTGATGGTGAATCACTCTCTGATGGGTAACAACAGAATTAGGTGACTAGTGGAAGGAAAGACACTGGGGAGGACTAATGAGGAAGAAATGGTAATCTGTGAGAACAAGCAATTATCAGGATCTGTGGAGTATCTATTTATGTCTCTTTCCATCAGTAGAGATAGACTTTGTGCATAGTCATGTAATGGTAACATTAAATGTATGGATGCAAGACATATGCATATTCATGAATTATATCTGTATGAACTTATTCACTGAAATTAATAGGTGTTTAAGTGAGGATACCATGTTAATTATATTTTTTCATATTTTTCCTCTCAAAAATAGAATTAACTCATTTCAGTGGCTGTACCAAATGATTAACCAGATATCCTATAGGGAAACTCTAATTTATATCTGGGAAATCCCTGAGGAAATTCAAGATTTGTTTGTGCTAATGAAATTTATACAATAGCGATTTTAAAAATAATAAAAAATGCTGCATTGCCACACTCAAAAAAAAAGGTAAGAATTGGATAATACTATTAATAGATAGAGTTCTATTATTCTTTTTCCTGGGCTTTTTATGAGCCTTCATCATATTTATTTAATTCTAATATAAATAATATATTTGGTAATTTAAGAATATCAATCATCCCGTGGACATCACAAAAACCAAGTTAGAACCAGAATAGATCCAAAGAATACTAGTCCAATTCTTCCCACTTGTGGATTAAGAAATAAACTGAGGAAAATTAGAGACTTGATTAGGGTAATCCAGTGATATTATTTGTATATTCATCCCTTATTCCAAAATAATAAAAGAGCCTAATGTTCTGAACCATAGTCATGTACTATAAACTGATTTTTCTATTTACCTTCACTGCTTCCAGATTGACCCATTTTAAAGATTAACATGATTTAAGACTGCCTTTAAAAAGAAAAGAATTCTCTTAAAATATCAGGCTAGGAATAATTTCCACTTGATAATACTATCTGAGTAGTCATTCTTTTTTGAGCTGTGCATCTAGGGAAATTAAATGTAATCAGGTTTTTCCCTGATTATAGGGTGTGTTTTTTTTCTATGTAGTTGATTGCCAGTGATAATTAAATTACCACTTGTCACATGGGAGGTTGAGGGTTTGTTATTCTGTTCTAGTTTTGCTTTTTCCCAGTCTCACTGTATATTTAGGGACTAACAGCTTGAGTTTCTTCAATTCTTCCTGCCATTATTCTACTGAAATCTAACTTTAAAATGTTAAGGGCATTAATTCAGGAAATCAAGATTTGTTTTATACCTATTATGTGCTAGTTTCAAAATCATCTTTGATACATTTCTCTCTTTTGCTTTTTCATGTCTAGAATCTAAATACCATTGAGGCTACTTTTTAAAAACATTTTTGATAAGTTTCCTCTCCATTTCTATCATTATCCTAGACTGGTATTTTTTTTTTTTATCACAACTGGTGATTTCAAAAGTTGTTTTCATGATTCCCAGGTACTGCACCAGACATAGTAAATCTGCATATCCATGAGTTGAGGCTGGTAATCTTTTTCTGAAAACTTTGTACCATTTTGACAGAGTGTGTTTAAGTAAAAGCATGTGTTATCAAAGTGTTCTCCAAATTGTTTTTTTCTTTTCCAAGATTTGCCCAACAACTCATTCTTTACTTTCTAACGGAAATACTGGGAAAATTTCTAATAAACTCTTACTCATCATTCTTTTTCTTATCTGGAAATTTTAGAATGGCTCCATAGTAGAGGGTCAGTTACAAATTCCATAGATGAAGCATGTTGTTCCTTAGTAATGTCAGATCTTTTCATCCAGACTTGTGTCCCACTACTCTCCAGCATAGGCTTTTAATATACTTATACATACTTCATGTATTTGCTCACTATGTTATCCCTCCTGGGGCTCCTTACCTCTGCCACCTCTGACCTCTTCTCTCTTTAGCTCTGTGTATATCTCCTCCTTCCAGAAAGACATAAATCATTTTTTATCTTTTGAAGAGAAAAGCCATATTTTATACCTTTTGTTTATCCCCATCATTCTAAGCACAATGTTGTGGTCCAGTAAATCCTTGTTAAATGATACTGAATATGCTCTCAGGTCAAAACAATGGACAGGTCAAAGTATGTGGATTTGACTAACAAATGAGTACTTTAATATTCTCAATTTATCAAACACTGATTTAATTCTTCCTTTTGTCTTGGTACTCAATAAATCTGTACCTGTCTCAGTACCCATCAAATTTTGGGTTCATCAACAGACAATTGATGAAATCAGTGATAATTATATAATGTGATAAGCACTTTTCTCTATTAGCAGTTGGTAAATGAAATCTAAAAAAAAAAAGTTATTCTAAGAAAAATAAGGGTAAAAATTCTGTTTACTGCTTTTTAAAATTTTTTTAATAAGGCAATATACCTAGGAAAGCATTGATAAATCAGTGGTAGATGAAATAATGTTATTTTTAAAACTATGCTAATGGGAATTAAGATCTTCATTATGAGATGGACCCTTGGTAAAATGGCTAAAATTTTTGATGAAATAACCAAGTGAAAGAATTCTACTAGTATCCTTGTGCTCTGGGGCTTGAGGCAGAGCCAAAGCCTGAGTGTTTGCTAGGATGAACATAAAAGAGACCCTTTGATATCAGAATTTTCTCTCATTAATAGTAACTTTGCTTCATCAAAAGACAAAAGGAGAAACATTTAGGGAGGAATAAAGAAAATATCTAAAGAGTAAAACTGAGTCAGGAATCAGATTGGCCTTAATCCAATCCAGTGCTGCTAGGAACCAGGGAATAGGCACACTGTTTGGGTACATGCTGTCACATTGATAACTTTTATCTGTTCCCCAGTAGTATCAGTACCTTCTCAAGGGATTTTAAAGATCATATGTTCTCTGGCCCCTTTCTTCTTAGAGGCACTCCCTTTCTTAAATTCTCTAACTTGGGTTTGTTGGAGTTTCCTTGGAGCAATGTAGCTAGAAAAGGGCAAAGACACTGAAATGTTGAACAAGTGTTGGCTCCTTTGGAGCGAGCACACAGCCAAAAGCCGGATTCTAAGCATGATGTCTAATAAGTTGTTGGGGCTATTAGCACCAGTAATAGATGTTCATTTAAGAAATATTAGATCTTGATATAAGGGAAAGACAACTTAGAACTTGAGAATAAAAATCAAAACTGGTAGGGCATTTGGGTGGCTCAGTTGGTTAAACGTCCAGCTCTTCATTTCAACTCAGGTCATTTTCTCACGTTTTGTGAGATCAAGCCCATCTCTGCACTGACAGTGCTGAATCTGCTTGAGATTCTTTCCCTCTCTCTCTGCCCCTCCCCAACTTGCATACTCATGCAAGTGCTCACGCGCGTTCTCTCTCTCAAAATCAATTAGTAAACAAAAAAAATCAAAATTGGTAAGTAGATGTCACTGTATGGAACTGAAACTTCTTCTGGTTACAACAGAATAAAGAATTTGGAGCAAGTATTCAAATCAGGACAAACTAACAAAGCACTAAAAAGATTTTTACAAAAGCAAGGAATTAACAGACAAAATCCTGGACTAAATGAGAAACCAGAGGTCAAATGTCAAATGACCTTTCCCTGAGGACATTTTCCCTTTGGGGGGGGCGGGAAACAGGAAGAAACTGAGCTTTCATTTTGGTGGTCTAATCAGACTAAGAGGACATAACTTAAAAGACAGAGTATCCTTAAGTAGAGAGTCTATCTGAAATAGTAAGCTTCTGAATTGCTATACTGTCAGGAGAAACTTAAACTGTAAATAAACTTATATAAACTTGAAGGCAAGATGCTCACACTCTGGATTAACTGGGAAATGTCTATAAACTGGTAAAGAGCCCTGGACAAATGACAGAAGTAAACAACAATCTTCTCAGTAACAATGGAGCTTTATTATAAGCCTCAAAATATTCCCATGAATAATTTTTCAAATAAAAGTTTACTGAGCACACACAGAAACAAAAAGCAGAAAAAAAGAGAAATAGAAATAATTGGACAATTATTAAAAACAAATTATAATATTGTCTTTAAAGAAATCAAAGACACACTTCTAAGTATCTGCAGAAAGTTATAAAAAGTAAAATAGGTATGAGAAATCATGAAATAGAAGTTCTGGACTAAAAATCAAAGTAGCTCAAATGAAGAACTTAGTTGATGGATTTAATTTCAAATTAAACACTGCTGAAAAAACAATTATTATATAGAAAGATAGGTCAGAAGAAGTTACCTAGAATTTTGCTGCTCAAAGTATAGGATGGAGGCATTATTTAAGGTGAATATGGTGAATTTAAATAAGGTGAAATTTTACAAAAGAAACAAAAGACACCATTCCAAGGCTTCGAGAACTCCATAGAATCCTAATCCAGATAAGTAAACAGAAATTCATACCTAGACATATCATAATATCCAACTACAGAAAACTAAAGACAAAGCATATAATTTTGAAGTAAGCCAGAAAATCAAAGATAATAGAAACAAGCATAACGAGTTGACTAAAATACACAATTATCATTCTACCACACATGGTTTTAATTATTAATATGGTTTATTTTAAAGACCATATATATGACCTCTGAAAGGTTGGCACATTATTAACACAAGAACTAGAATCAGAGAGCCTGAGTTCAAAGCTTTGTCTGCAACAAACTACTTGCATAACCTTGAGTCATTTACTTACCCTTTAACTACTAACAGCACTTTCCTCAGAGGCTTGCTTATATGATCATTTAGATGAGGCAATGCAAATACAACACTTACCACAATGTCTGGCTGGCATACAGAGATAACTCAGTATTATCATGAGTATTATTTTGTAATATATTTTAAGCAAATTCATTTACATTTTATCGGGCATAGATTTTTATAAGTGCTTCTTTAAAAAGGGTGACACATTGAGGCGTCTGGGTGGCTCAGTTGGTTAAGCATCCCACTTCAGCTCAAGTCATGATCTCACGGTTCATGAGTTTGTGCCCGTCTCCGGCTGACAGCTTAGAGCCTGCAGCCTGCTTCAGATTCTGTGTCTCCCTCTCTCTCTGACCCTCCCCTGCTCATGCACTGTAAGTCCCTCTCCATTTCTCTCTCTCTCTCTCAAAAATAAACACTAAAAAATAAATAAATATAAATAAATAAATAAATACAAACGGTGACACATTCAAGTTTTTTCAGTGTGTACATTAATGAAATATTTGATTTATGAGGGATATTAAAATGTTAAATATATACCTGGTGGACATGTAAAAAGTGCTCTGAAAACCAAATCACCATGAAAATCCTAGCTGTAATTTAATGTATGTTACATGTAACTTGTGTGGTATGAATTCATATGACCATTACACAGATAATAACAAATCATAATAATATGCTCACCATATGCCAAGTTCTGCTCTTAGTGCTATAAATGTATTATTTCACAACAAACTTGTGATATAGATACAGTTACCATCTCCATCTTACAGAGCATGAAAGTGAAGCACACAAAGGAGTCTGTTGACATTAGAGCTGGGAGTTAATCCTTGAATGACTGGCTTGAAAGTTTTTGCACTTTACCTTGAATAAATAAGCTCTAGAGAGTCTTTCTAGGATGTGGTGAATCAGGATTGATTTCCAGGCTTTCAGCATTCCAGGAGAACTTCATTACATTGTTCTTCTAAAGGTTTATAAGAGGTCACAGCGAGCCTATTTAGCTTATGCAAAAAAATTATCACATACAATAACACTAAATTAGCAATTTAAAACACTTGTTATATACATAGGTCTTACCTTTGTTTGTTTGTTTCCCATATTATCTTTAGTTCAAAATTTGAATAGGCCCTGCTAAAGTGTGCTGCAAATAGTGATAAATTAGATAGGGCAGTGTTTCACAGTGACATCTAAATATTGGAGCAATACTGGGTTTTTGTTTTGTTTTGTTTTGTTTTGTTTTGTTTTGTTTTTAGAGAGAGAGAGAGAGAGAGTGCATGTGTCTGCATGTGAGTGCATGGGGGAAGGGACAGAGGGAGAGGGAGAATCCCAATCAGGCTCCACTCCTAGCACAGAGCCTGATGAGGGGCTCCATCCCACTGACCGTGAGGTTGTCCTGAGCCAAAATCAAGAGTTAGACACTTAACCAGCTGAGCCACCCAGGTGCCCCAATACTGCTTTTGTAAGTTTGATGGAATTTTAAAGTACTATTTTCATAGTAGTTCTAAGATCAGCTCAGAGAGGGAGCCTAAAATGTTCCTTTGTTCATTGTTTAGAACACTACTATGCATATGTATGTAATTATAAATTGTACATGGGTTGGGGAAGTTGGATTTAAAAGAATTAGAATGAGGGAGAACATGATAGAAGTGGTCAAAGAAACTTACTGAAATAAGAAGCATCAGGAAGGAGCCCTGTAAAAATGGCAAGAATATAACAAAAGGACAAAAAAATCAAGTTAGATGTGTTTTAATGGTGTGAAATGCTACTGAAGCACTTTTCTTGCTTATGATTGCTAGCTTTACTATTCATTAAGTAAGTTTTTGTTTCTGACAGAGTATGATGGTTCATTATCTTCAAATGGCAGAGATGGCATCAAGCCTGACATGTCCTGGGCAGTGAGAAAGTTGTCGTTTCCAAAACACTAGTTAGTCCCTCCCAGGCAGTAACCAGGCCATTAGACAACAGAAAAAGCAATGGTTTCTGCTCTACTTGGCACCTATTTTACTTCTTCTGAAAGGAAAATTTTTAGCTAAATTATTATCTGATTTGGCCTTTATTTAACATTTGGTGCGGGGTTGGGGTGGGGGGGAATGACAATAGCTTTAGTGGTAAGCACAATTGATAGATCTGATAACTTTGTTTTTGCAGTCTTTTTTTCCAAGTCATTAGTGAGTGAAAGCCCTTAGGAGAAAATACTGGGGTATAAATTTAAAATGGCAATGATTCATAAAATTTCTTTCTTGTAAAAAGGCCATGGTTTTGTGGAGCTCTCATTTTGCTTTCATTTATGCCTAGTTAGCAATCTATTATTGAAACATTCTTTTGAAGGCAAGCACGCACAGTATCAAAACACATAAGTATGGCAAAAAGAGACACCTTGTCTCCTTTGTCATGGGATCTAAATTCCTAAGACAAGAAAGAGAGGGATAAGTAACAGACATGCCAAAGATTCACTTATTCACTCAACTTCCTCATTTGTATGTATTTACTTCAATGAGCAAATATTATATGTTATGTACTCTGTTACATACTGAGGAGACAATGACAAATGAGATATATGACACCTAATATAAGAGAACTCACAGATGAATAGTGGAGCTGCTGTGTAAGCGAGTAATGGGATATAGCATGATCCAGTATGCTTTATGTATACTAGCATTGTTGGCCAAGGGAAGAAGTAATCAACTTGCCAAGGGATGAGGAATGGGGAGGGGAGGGATGACTTCATAGAGAAGCTAGTGTCTTCTGCTGGTGCCCTGAAAGATAATTTGGAAGGTGTTTGCCAAACAAAAAAAGGTGAAGTGGGGAAACATTTGAAGCACAAAGCAAGAGCTAGTTGAGGCAGGAAAGAACATCTGGAGTTCAAGGCAGACTGAGCAGTGCAGTATGGCAGGAGCAGAGGAAGTCAAGGGAATAGTGGACAGATTGTTGGAGAGATTGCAGAAGGGGACCTTGAAAACATGCCTGGTTTTGAAAAATAGATGGCAGACATGTTTATTTTTAAAAGGGTGTTCAAGAGAAAATTTGAGTCAAGGTAGATATAGGATGTTAAAAGGCTATTATAAATTTTCCTTTTAAAAGAGAAAATATTTTTATACATTCTCTTGAACACTAGTCTCTCCTGATATTTCCCAGTCCCAGTCCACCTGTTATTAAACCTCTAAAATTATCTGACTATCCCAGCCCACATTTTCCTCTCTTTTATGAACCACTAATTTCCTGAGACAATCCTTTGATACTTCAGAATCCTCGTAGTTTTTTAGAAAGCTTCTAAATTTACAGATCAAGAAAATAAAGCCCAGAGAGGTAATATCACTTACTGAGCATTTTTTATATTCTTCTTTACATTTCAAGTTAACATTTTACCTGTGTAAATCTAGTCTCTCCAACCAGATTATAAACAATAAATGGTTGACTTCCACATTATCAGTCCTTTCCCTTCTACAATCTTGACTAATTGCCCAAATGATAGGTTTTCAATATGAGTTTGCAGATTGATGAGCAGGGCACTTGCTTTCTGGAATACATTTCTCTTAAAAGTGAGGAAGAGGCATTTGGGGCACTCAGAAAAGATAAACTAATATTTACTATTCAAAAAAAAAATGAAACTCACCAAACTCCAGTCTGCCTCTCTGCCTTTTGAACCTCCTTATCTTTTTTCTACTTAGCAGTTTCCCTTTTGGAGGGAAAGGACAAGGGACTTATGATACATCAAGCATCCATTATCCAAAAATTTATTGCTGTCCCTCCCCAACTTACCTGTGCAGGAGACATCGAGAACACAAACATGGCTTCAAGACTATTCATTATCCATCAGTAACATGTCAGGTTGGCAGTCTCTTGCTGTTACACATAATGAATTTCATCTGATTATTTCTACACCTCACCATTTCTGAACTGCCCAGATTATTTTTTGAGACTCCAATATCACTCTCCATGACTGAAATCTCCCGTAAAAGCCTTGAAATCTGTGTTCTTCTCAAAAGTATCTTTTACATGAAACTAGCTTCCGTAGTCTATATTTCATCATAGATACTAATGCATTTCTGCCCTATGATTTTTGTATGTGTAGTTGTCTTGGTCACTAGATTTTAAACTCCTTGGAACAAGAGATTATCAAGTCCACTAAAACCACTACTGGTATTCAGTGAATGGTTTTCTTTGGGTGTTAACTTCAGTCATTATGTTGTTTATTTCTAAGTCTGTATTCCCAATTAAGCTTGCTACTAAGAGGTTAGTTAACACTTCTTCCTTATAGGTATATGGAAGGTATAGACTTAGAATCCACATCATTTTGTCTTGCTGGGCATTGATATTTCTTCTCTTTCCTTGCACATGAACGTATGTTGTTTCCTGATATAGAGCTTTTTTTAATTTATTTTGAAGAGTTAATTGTCAAACATAGATGGATGTTTAATAAATAAAAATTTAATTAGAAATTGTCCCTAGGAGGAATTCACTAGATGATACTTCTGCAAAAGGTCTCTGTTTGTTACATTGACCACACTCCAGATTTGAGATTTGGCAGACCTGGAGACCTGATATTGTCATTCACTAAGAGTACCTCATATCTCAGGGGCAGACTTAAATTAAACAAGCTCACAGACCGATGCATAAAACCAGAATGCCTATTTATTGATTTACAATGAGAAAAATAGCTGCTACCTGGACTGGAATACTAATGCCAACATTCTATTCTATAAAACCACATAACAGCTCCTACTTGGGAAGCTAAATTATAACACAAAAATTGCCTGGTGAGTATGAAATCACAACAGGGCAAGACTAAGACCTTTTGGCGCCATAAGCATTTTAGCATGCCTCCCCACTTCCCTTATGTTTTTCAAATTAAAAACAATGCAAAACTACAAAAATATGAAATGTCCAACAAAGTTGTGATTTATCCCATGATGAATGCTTTTATACTTTCATTGAAACATCAAATATATTCTTACAAAACCAATTTTTTTCTGATCTTGGATTGTTGGTGTCCTCAAACACAACTGGTCAGCTCGCTCAAAATGAGAGGACCTAGCTCTAATAACTGGAGTTTTTATTGCAACAAGCCTGGATACAGCTGACTAAAACTCTCTCTTAGGTAGATGCTGCTGGTGTTTGCACAGTGACTCTTCTCTATGCTTCCATAGCCTGATTCATCTTTTTCTGACTGACACATTCTTTCTTTAAGTATGTTAATGTATTCAATCAATTTATAGTCAAGGAAGGCTGATCCGAGAATATTCTAAGAAAAGTTTGCATATCTCTGATCTGCTCCATTATGCATGGATTTCATAATGTAGAGCTCATTCTGAAAGCAGTGAATCCCCCCTACCCCCATAACAATCACTACAGAAAAGGGAAAAATAAACTAGATCCCCATAGTACAGGCAAGGCCAAAAGATCTGTTTAAAATGACTATTCCTATCTACAGACATTATGCAGAGTAGGATCAAATTTATATTAGTCTGGGCAAGAACACAGTCAACATCACAAATGACCACAGCCTGAAGGCAGGATTTTATGATGAGTGACCTAAATAATTAAAAACACACTTAAGGAACAACAAATGATTTTTTTTGTTCTTTTTTTTGTTTTGTTTTATTTTTAAACCTATTTGTATATAATTTATTTTTTTTAATTTACATCCAAGTTAGCATATAGTGCAACAATGATTTCAGGAGTAGATTCCTTAATGCCCCTTACCCATTTAGCCCATCCCCCCTCCCACAACCCCTCCAGTAACCCTCTGTTTGTTATCCATATTTAAGAGTCTTATGTTTTGTCTCCCTCTCTGTTTTTATATTACTTTTCTTCTCTCCCCTTATGTTCATCTGTTCTGTGTCTTAAAGTCCTCATATGAGTGAAGTCCTATATTTGTCTTTCCCTGACTAATTTCATTTAGCATAATACCCTCTAGTTCTATCCACATAGTTGCAAATGACAAGATTTCATTCTTTTTGATAGCTGAGTAATACTCCATTGTGTATGTGTCTATGTGTCTATGTGTCTATGTATATGTATATACATATACATAGTATACATATGTATACACACATATATACACACCACATCTTCTTTATCCATTCATCCATCAATGGATATATGGATATTTGGGCTCTTTCCATACTTTGGCTACTGTTGATAGTGCTGCTATAAACATTAGGATGCATGTGCCCCTTTGAAACAGCATACCTGTATCCCTTGGATAAATGCCTAGTAGTGCAATTGCTGAGTCATAGGGTAGTTCTATTTTTAATTTTTTGAGGAACCTCCACACTGTTTTCCAGAGTGGCTGCACCAGTTTGCATTTCTACCAGCAGTACAAAAGAGATCCTCTTTCTCTGAATCCTTGTCAACCTCTATTGTTCCTTCAGTTGCTAATGTCAGCCATTCTGACAGGTGTGAGGTGGTATCTCATTGTGGTTTTGATTTGTATTTCCCTGATGATGAGTGACGTTGAGCATTTTTTCATGCATCAGTTGGTCATCTGGATGTCTTCTTTGGAGAAGTGTCTATTCATGTCTTTTGCCCATTTCTTCACCAGATTATTTTTTGGGTGTTGAGTTTGATAAGTTCTTTGTAGATTTTGGATCCTAACCCTTTTTCTAATATGTTGTTTGCAAATATCTTCTCCCATTCCGTTGGTTGCCTTTTAGTTTTGCTCATTGTTTCCTTCACTGTGCAGAAGTGTTTATTTTCATGAGGTCCCAATAACTCATTTTTGCTTTTGTTTCCCTTGCCTCCAGAGATGTGTTGAGTAAGAAGTTTCTGCAGCCAAGGTCAAGGAGGTTTTTGCCTGCTTTCTCCTCGAGGATTGTGATGGCTTCCTGTCCTACATTTAGGTCTTTCATCCATTTTGAATTTATTTTTGTGTATGGTGTTAAGAAAGTGGTCCAGGTTCATTTTTCTGCATGTCACTGTCCAGTTTTCCTAGCACTACTTGCTGAAGAGACTGTCTTTATTCCATTGGATATTCTTTCCTGCTTTGTCAAAGATTAGTCAGCCATACGTTCGTGGGTCCATTTCTGGGTTCTCTATTCTGTTCCATTGATCTGAGTGTCTGTTTTTGTGCCAGTACCATAGTGTCTTGATGATTACAGCTTTGTAATACAGCTTGAAGTCTGGTATTGTGAGGCCTTATGCTTTGGTTTTCTTTTTCAAGATAGCTTTGGCTTTTTGGGGTCTTTTTTGGTTCCATACAAATTTTAGGATTGTTTGTTCTAGCTCTGTGAAGAATGCTTGTGCAATTTTGATTGGGATTGCATTGAATACGTAGATTGCTTTGGGTAGTATTGACATTTTAACAATATTTGTTCTTCCAATCCAGGAGCATGGAATATTTTTCCAATTTTTGTGTGTTCTTCAATTTCTTTCATAAGCTTTCTATAGTTTTCAGTGTATAGATTTTTCACCTCTTTGGTTAGATTTATTCCTAGGTATTTTATAGTTTTTGGTGCAATTGTAAATGGAATCGATTCCTTGATTTCTCTTTCTGTTGCTTCATTGTTGGTGTATAGGAATGCAACCAATTTCTGTGCATTGATTTTATATCCTGCAACTTTGCTGAATTCATGTATCAGTTCTAGCAGTTTTTTGGTGGAATCTTTTGGGTTTTCCATGTAGAGTATCATGTCATCTGGGAAGAGTGAAAGTTTGACCTACTCCTGGCCAATTTGGTTGCCTTTTACTTAGCCTTTGACTGATAGAAATCAAACTATGAAGTAATTTATAGTCCATAAACTAAGCAGGTATAGAGACTTGTGGTGTTCCTGAAGAGTGAGGCTGGCCTAGTTGGGCAGGGCTTAGTGTAACATCTCCATTCTCTAGTATATGGCTCTGCTTAGATTACTGGGGTGGATTGTTGTGGCGCTTGTAGGTGTGTATGTGAATGCACAGGAGGGGTGAAAATGGTGTCACCCAGCTATCCAGTCTCTAGTATTGGAACTCTGTTCTCCCCAGTCAGCAATTGCACACCTGTTGTCTCCAGCTTCCATCCACTCCCCACTTTTAAACTGTCTGTGACCAAGCCGTCAGGTTGCCAGGTGGCACCTCCCTCCTGAGTTTTATCTCAGATGCTGCTGTGTTTCCTAACCCCTTACTTTTGAGGGACTGCAGCTTTGACCTGTTCTGACCTTCTGGCAGAGGGTTTCACTGAGCAATGGCCAGGTGCTGGCCATACCCAGGAACGTTTGTGGGACCATGCTGCTGCCAATGCCCAGAGACTGCAGCTGGGTGCCAGCCCTCCCCAGAAAAAGTTCAGGTGATCATGTAGCAGCAGTGTTTCAGGGATTATGGAAAATCACAACACACATCTGGCACCAGGCTTCACCCCCAATGACCTTGTTCTAGCACCAGCAAATGTGGTTGTTCTCTGGGGTCCACTGGGACCTTTGCCTATGGGGTGGTCACACAGCCTCTCCCCAACATCCTCCAAGCAGTGGAACTGCCTCTCCCTGTGTGGCCCAAAGACCCTGGACCTTACTCTGCTCCTGGGGATTTGCCCTTCCCACCAGAACACAGCCAGGTATCGAGCTGTGGAGTTTGAGACTCCTTGCTCCCCACTGTTTATAGAGTCATAATGGAATTTACACCCTCTCCTTTCTCCCTTTTTAGCTCAGTCCCTGTTTCCACTTTTCCACTTTCTCTCCAGCTGCTTTTGGAGGTGGGTGCTTTTCCCATACTCTTCCCCCCCACCCCATCTCCATCCTCTCTCTGCAAGCAAAAACAGCTCCCTACCCTCCGTGGCTTCTCTCTCCCTCATTTCATCTCTCTGTGCCTCATACCTGCTCTATTCTGTGGTTCAGGTTGTGCAGATTGTTGTGTGAATCCTCAAATCAGTTTTCTAGGTGTGCAGAATGGCTTAGTGTTGATCTGGTTGTATCTCATGGACACGAGATGCAAAAAAACTTCTATGCTATCCACCATCTTGGCTCCTCCAGTAAATGAATGTTTAAAAAAATATTTAAGGGGAGCTTAGGTGGCTCAGTTGTTTAAGCATCCGACTTCAGCTTAAGTGATGGTCTTGCAGTTTGTGAGTTCAAGCCCCATGACGGGCTCTCTATTGACAGCTCAGAGCCTGGAGCCTGCTTCTGATTCTGTCTCCTGTCTCTCTGCTCCTCCCCTATTCATGCTCTCTCTTTCTCTCAAAAGTAAACATAAAAAATTTTTAATATTTAGAAGGCTTCAAGTAATAGTTAAATAACTAGCATTTTTATGCACTGCACACTTAATGACTTAGATAAAAATGTTAGATTTAAGAAAGGCTGAGGACGTATCTCTATAAAATATTAATTACACCAGGAATAATCATAACTTGGGTGTAGAAAAATCTGGCAGACACCATTCTAACCTTGAGAAGGATATAATATACTTTTGTGGTACTCTTGCCAGAAATGCATAATCTTAATGTAATCATGAGAATACATTAGATAGACCTAGTGTGAGCAGCATTCTATAGAATAGTTGACTCTTCAAAAGAATCAAGTTCACAAAATACAAAGGAAGTCTGAAAAACTGCTGAGGGGGGTGGTGGGTGGGGAACAACTAGAAAAGACCAAGGGGAGCTATGACAACTAAATGTAATGTGGGAATCTGGATGGATCCTGAGCCTGAAAAAGAAGTAATAGTGGGGACTTTTGGTGATAGTCAAATATGATTTGTAGATTAGTTTGAACAAATCATTGTTAGTGTCCTGATTTTGATGACTGTTCTGTGCTTATGTGGGATACTAACATTTAGGGAAGCTGGGTGACATGTTATGTGGGAGCTCAATGCTATTTGTGTAACTTTTCTGTAAATCTAAAATTATTTTCAAATAACTAGGGAATAAGACACATTTCATAGATAACCAATTTTATGTATCCCATAAGTGAAGTAAATGTATCTAAAAACTTTTGGGATACAGGAGTGCTGTTTGGAAGGGGCACATGCACCCCAATGTTTATAGCAGCACTATCAAGAATAGCCAAAGTATAGAAAGAGCCCAAATGTTCATCAACTAATTAATAAAGAAGATGTGGTTTACATATACATACATACATACACATACATAAAGTGGAATATTTTTACATACACATACATAAAGTGGAATATTACTCAGCAATCACAAATAATGAAATCTTGACATTTGCGACAATGTAGATGGAACTAGAAAGTAATATGCTAAGTGAAATAAATCAGTCAGAGAAAGATAAATATCATATGATTTCACTCATAGGTGGAATTTAAGAAACAAAACAGATGAACATAAGGGAAGGCTAGCAGAAATGATATAAAAACAGAGGAGACAAACTATAAGAGACTCAAATACAGAGAACAAATTGAGAGCTGCTAGAAGGGTATTGGGTAGGGGAACGGGCTAAATGGGCAAGGGGTATTAAGAAGGATACTTGTTGGGATGAACGTTGGGTGTCATATGTAAGTGATGAATCACTAAATTCTCTTCCTGAAAAACAAAAAAACAAAAAAACGAAACACCTAATATTATCCCAAAGCATACCTGTCTGTAAACTGTCTTAGAAGAATTAAACTACCATATTTTTTTTGTCAAATAAACTTCTATTTACAAATTTTAAAAAGAAGGAAAAAAATAAAAACTTATTTTGTAAATAACAGCTAAATGATGTTTTAAACTCTGTCCTTTACTAATGACAAAGAGATTTTCCTCCAAAACCTGCAGTAGCTTCTGGAAGTTTTCTTCATCTCCACCTCCACTCTTTCAGATTTGTCATATATACTTTTTTTTTTCAAATGTACTTTTATAATTGTGATTAAAATGCACTTGATTAAAACAAACTACTAAACATTTTTCATGAAAAGTGGTTTTCCTTCTGTAAGCTTCCATCTCCCAGACTTCATCTCCAAACGTGATCCTTCTAACTTGTGTACTATTTACAATATTTTTTATCTTAATGGTTTTAGACAAGATTTTTTTTTGAATTCTTACCATAAGAGATTAGTTTTAGCTTTTTAAAAATATAACATACAATGTTAAATTAGTTTCAAATGTACAACATATTGATTTGACAATTCTATACATTGTTCAGTGCTCACCACAATAAGTGTAGTCACCCTCAGTCATCACATAGTATTACAACATGATTGACTATTCCCTATGCTGTACGTTTTATCCGTGACTTGTTTTATGATTAGAAGTTTGTATCTACTAATCTCCTTTATCTATTTTACCCATTTCTATACCCACCTCTCCTTTAGCAATCACCAGTTTGTTCTCAGTATTTAAGAGTCCGTTTTCTATCTGTTTATTTCTTTGTTCATTTGTTTTGTTTTTAGGTTCCACAGATAAGTAAAATCCTATGTTTTTAGACTTTCTCTGACTTACTTGGCATCCGTCTATATTGTCTAAAATGGCAAATCTTATTCTTTTTTATGGTTGACTAATATTTTATATGTATATATACCACCGCTTCTTTATTCATCTGTTCAATGGATACTTGGGTTGCTTTCATATCTTCACTATTGTAAATAATGCTGAAATAAACATAGGGCTGCATATATCTTTTCATATTAGTGTTTTAGTTTTTCTTGGGTAAATGACCAGTAGTGGAATTACCAGATCATATGTTATTCCTATTTTTTTTTTTTTGAGAAAACTCAATACTGTTTTCCATAGTGCCTGCACCAATGTATATTCCTACCAAGAGTGCACAAGGGTCCCCTTTTTTTCACATGCTTACTGACACTTGTTATTTCTTGTCTTTTTGCTACTAGCCATTCTGACAGGTGTATAGTGATATCTCATTGTGGTTTGATTTGCATTTCCCTGATGATTGGTCATGTTGATCATCTTTGCACGTGTCTCTGACCATCTGTATGTCTTTGGGAAAATGTTCAGCTCCTCTTTCCATTTTTTAATTAACCTGTTTTTTGGTAGTGAGTTATGTAAGTTTTTGTGTATTTTTGGATAATAACCCCTTACTGGATACATCATTTGCAAATATCTTTTACTGTTCAGTGCCTTTCCTTCATTGTGCAAGAGCTATTTTTTTTTAAATTTTTTTTTCAACGTTTATTTATTTTTGGGACAGAGAGAGACAGAGCATGAACGGGGGAGGGGCAGAGAGAGAGGGACACAGAATCGGAAACAGGCTCCAGGCTCTGAGCCATCAGCCCAGAGCCTGACGCGGGGCTCGAACTCCCGGACCGCGAGATCGTGACCTGGCTGAAGTCGGACGCTTAACCGACTGCGCCACCCAGGCGCCCCAAGAGCTTTCTATTTTGATGTAGTCCTGATAGTTTCTTTTTGTTTGCCTGAATAGACTTATCTTAAAAAAATATTGCTCAGACTGATGTCCAAGAGATAACTGCCTATGTTTTTTCTAGGATTTTCATGGTTTCAGATCTCAAATTTTGGTCTTTAATCCATTTTGAGTTTATTATTGTAGTATGACAAAGTACTCTAGTTTCATTCTTCTTTTTCATGTAGCTTTCCAATTTTCCCAGCACCATTCGTTGAAGAGATTATCTTTTCCCTGTGTATTCTTGCTTCCTTCATCAAAGACTAATTGACAACATGCATGTGCATTTATTTTGGGGCTCTCTACTCTGTTCTCTTGATCAGTGTGTCCATACCATAATGCTTAATTACTACAGCTTTGATATATATCTTAAAATCTTGGATTGTGATACTTACAGCTTTGTTCTTTCTTAAAATGGCTTTAACTCTTTTGGATGTTTTGTGATTCCATTCAAATTTTAAGATTATTTGTTCTAGTTCTGTGAAAATTGAAGTTGAAGTTTTGATGGAGGTTATATTAAATCTTGAGATTAATTTGAGTAGTATGTTAATTTTAACAATATATTCCAATCCAAGAGCACAGAATATATTGACAGTTGTTTGTGCCATCTTCAGTTTCTTTCATCAGTGTTTAACAGTTGTGAGAGTATAGGTCTTTCAACTCCCTGGATAATTTTATTCCTACATATTTTATTCTATTTGGTACAGTTGTAAATGGAACTGTTTTCTTAATTTCTCTTTTGACTACTTCATTATTAGTGTATAGATATGCCACAGACTTCTTTTTTAATTTTGTGTCCTGCACCTTCACTGCATTCAGTCTATAAGTTCTAATAGTTTATTTTTTCCTTTGATGAACTCTTTAGTGTTTTCTCCACATAATATCATGTCTACAAATAATGACAGTGTTACTTCTTCCTTACCAATTTATATGCTTTTTATTCCTCTTTCTTGTCTGATTGCTATCGGTGGAAATTTCAGTGCAATGTTGAATAAAAGTGATGAGTGGACATCCTTGTCTTGTTCCTGATCTTTCAGGAAAAGCGTTCAGTTATTCACCATTGAGTATGATATTAGCTATAATAGTTTGTCATATGTTATATATGACCTTTATTACATTGAGACAGATTATCTCTAAACCCACTTTGTTGAAGGTTTGTATCATGAATAGATATTGTACTTTGTCAAATCCTTTTCTGGCATCTCTTAAGATGATCTTACGATTTTTATTCTTTCTCTTGTTAATGTGATGTATCACATTAATTTGCAAGTATTCAACTACCCTTGTATACTGGAATAAATCCTACTTGATCATGGTGAATGATTTTTTAAATGTATTATTGAATTTGTTTTGTTAATATTTTATTGAGGATTTTTGCATCTGTGTTCATCAGAAATAGTGTTCTGTAGATTTTTTTGTAATGTCTTTGGTTTTATTATCAGGGAAATGTTGGCCTCTTACAATGAATTTGAAAATTTTCCTTCCATTTTTTAAAATAGTTTGAGAAGAGTAAGTACTAACTCTTCTTGAAATGTTTGCTAGAATTCACCTGTGAAACCATCTGGTACTGGAGTTTTGTTTGTTGGGAGTTTTTGATCACTGATGCAGTTTCATTACTGGTAGGCAGTCTGTTCACATTTTCTGCCTCTTCCTGGTTAGTTTTTTGAAGATTGTATCTTTCTAGGAATTTATCCATTTCTTTTAGGCTGTCCAATTTTTTGCATGTAATTTTCATAATACTCTCTTCTAATATTTTGTATTTCTGTCATGTCACAATTGTTTCTCCTTCATTTCTGATTTTATTCATTTGAGTCCTCTCTTTTTTTCTTGATTAGTCTGGATAAATGTTTATCAATTTTGTTTATTTATCTTTCAAAGAACCAGCATGTGGTTTCATTAATCTTTTCTATTGTTATTTTAGTTTCTATTTCATTTATTTCTGCTCTAATCTTTATTATTTCCTTTCTTCTACTCTCTTGGGGCTTTGTTCTTTTTCTAGCTCTTTTAGGTATAAAATTAGGTGATTTTATTTCTTGACATAGGCCTGCATTACTATAAATATTCCTCTTAGAACAGCTTTGGCTGTATCACAAAGGTATTTAGACCATTGTGTTTTCATTTGCATTTTGTCTCCATGTATTTTTTTATTTCCTCTTTAATTTCTTGGTAGGCTCATTCACTGTTTAGCATCATGTTGTTTGGATTCCATGGATTTTTGTTTTTTTCCAGATTTTTTTGTAATTGAATTGTGACTTCATATTGCTGTGGTCAGAAAAGATATTTGCTATGATTTCTATCTTATTTAATTTATTGAGATTGTTTATGGCCTAAATATGATATATAATGGAAAATATTCCATGTGCTCTTGAAAAGAATCTTTTTTTTAATGTTTAACTTTTTAAATATCTGTTCATAGTAACCGCATAAATCTCTTTCAAAGCTACTAAGCATAAGCCTAAAATGACACATGCCAATCTGACATGTAGACACTTGTAGAAAAGGAAAACTTTTTTTCTTCTTCCCTTCTAGATCTTTGGCTGGTCTAATAATTAAATTGACATAAAGAAGATTAACAAGAGAAAAGTCTACTTTATTCTGTATGTACAAGATTCCATAAAAACATGAGACTAAAAAAAAAAGTGACAGAAGCAGGCAGCTGTTATGCCTTTTAGACAAAGAATAAATTTGTGAAGAATTGACAAGACAAAGGGACTTGGGCTTGGGGTAGCAACCTAGTAAAGCAGTAATAAGGTTTGTTTATGCAGCCTTCTCAGCCTTGAATTCATATCTCTGCTGAAAAGAATCTTTATTTTGCTATTTTGAGATAGAATATTCTGTATATATGTGTTAGGTCTTTGTGGTCTAATGTGTTGTTCAAAGCCACTCTTGTTGATTTTCTGTCTGGATTATCTACCCACTGATGGAAGTGGAGGGGTTATAAAGTCCTCTACTATTATTGTATTATCATTAATTTCTCTCTTTATGTCTTTAATATGAGCTTTATGTACTTAGGTGCTTCTATGTTGGGTCCATATATATTTATAATTGCTATATCCTCTTATTGAACTGTTCCCTTTATCATTATGTAGTGTTCTTCTGTAGCTCTTGCTACAGTCTTTGCTTAAAAGTCTATTTTGTCTGAAATAATTATTGCTATTTTGGCTTTTGTTTCAATCTGCATGGTATATGTTTTGCCAGCCCTTCACTTTCAGTCTGCATGTCTTTAGGTCTAAAGTGAGTTTCCAATGAACAATATATAAATGGGTCTTGTGGGGTTTTTTTGTTTTTTAATTTTTTTTTAATTTTATTTTTTTTAATTTTTTGAATGTTTTTATTTATTTTTGAAGGATAGAGAGACAGAGCATGAGCAGGGGAGGAGCAGAGAAAGAGGGAGACATAGAATTTGACGCAGGCTCCAGGCTCTAAGCTGTCAGCACAGAGACTGATGCGGGGCTCAAACTCATGAACTGTGAGATCATGATCTAAGCCAAAGTCGGACGCTTAACCAACTGAGCCACCTAGGCGCCCCAAAATTTTTGTTTTTAAGAGAGAGAGAGACAAAGCATGACATGGGAGGGGCAGAGAGAGAGGGAGACACAGAACTTGAAGTGGGCTCCAGTCTCCACGCTGTCAGCACAAAGCCCTACGCAGAGCTTGAACTCACAAACTGTAAGATCATGACTTGAGCCGAAGTTGGACACTTAACTGACTGAGCAACCCAGTCACCCTTCTTTTTGCCAATCTATTTAGTCACCCTATGTCTTCTGATTGGAGCATTAGACCATTTACATTTATAATAATTATTGGTAGGTATGTACTTATGGTCATTTTGTTGTTTTCCAGTTATTTATGTATCTTCGTTCCTTTCTTCTTTCTGGCTTTCTTGTAGTTGGATGTCTTTCTTGAGTGTTATGCTTGGATTACTTTCTCTTTATTTTTTGTACATCTATCATAGATTTTTGGTTTGTGGTTACCATGAGCTTCATATACAAGACCCTATGTGTATAGCAGTCTATATTAGGCTGATGGTCACTTAAGTTTAAATACATTTTAAAGGTACTAAGTTTTTATTCCCCCCTTCATGCTTTATGTATGTGATGTCATATTTTACATTATTTTGTGCATCCCTCGACTGATTTTTATAGAGCTATATTTTTTGCTACTTTTGTGTTTTAACATCCATACTAGCTTTATAAATGATTGATCTGCTACATTTAGCACATGTTTTCTTTTACCTATTTTTTTTCTTTCATGATTTTTTTTTACTTCTAGTTATAGGCTTTTCTTTCCTCTCAAAAATTTTCTTTAACATTTATTCTAATGCTGGTTTAGTAGTGATGAATACCTTTAACTTTTGCTTGTGTGCAACTCTTTATCTCTCTAATTATGAATGAGAACCCTGTTGTGTATTCTTGGTTTCAGGTTTGTTGTTTGTTTTCCTTTCAACACTTTGGATATATCATGCCACTTCCTCTGGCCTGGAAAGTTTCTCCTAAAAAGTCAGCCAACAGGCAGATAGAGTTTCTCTTGTATGTAATGGTTTGCTTTTCTCTTGCTGCTTTAAAAAATTCTCTCTTTATCATTATTTTTCCGTTTTAATTAGTATATGTCTTGGTCTGGACTTCCTTGGGTTCATCTTCTGTGAGGTCTTCTGTGCTTCCTGGACCTGGATGTCTGTTTCTTTCCCCAAATTAGGAAAATTTTCCTTTTATTTCTTCAGATAAGTTTTCTGCCTTCTGGTCTTTCTCCTTATGGGATCCCTATAATGTAAATGTTATTACACTTAATGTTGTCACTGAGTTTCCTTAACCTATCCTTATTTTTTTATCATCCTTTTTTTCTTTTTGCTGTTCAGCTTGATTGCTTTTCATTATCCTGGTCTTCCAGATCACTGATCCATTTGTCTACATCTTCTGATCTGCAATTGATTCCCTCACATGTATTTTTTTATTTCAGTTATTGAATTCTTAAATTTTTTTAACATTTATTCATTTTTGAAAGACAGAAGCAAAGAGAGAGGGAGACACAGAATCCAAAGGAGACTCCAGGCTCTCAGCTGCTAGCACAGAACTCGGTGCAGGACTGGAACCCACAAACCATGAGATCATGACCTGAGCCAAAGTTGAACACTTAACCAACTGAGCCACCCAAGCACCCCATCATTTATTGAATTCTTTATTTCTTACTGGTTATTTTTTTATATTGCCTATATTTTTGCTAAGTCCTAACTGAATTCATTCATTTTTTTTCTCAAGTTCATTGAGTGTCTTCATGACCATTACTGTGAATTCTTTATCATGTATGTTGCTTCTCTCAGTTTCACTTAGCTCTTTTGCTTTGATTTTCTCTTGTTCTTTCTTTTGGGACATATCCCTCTGTCTCCTCACTTTGTCTAACTCTCTGTGCTTGTTTCTATGTATTAGTTAGGTCACCTGTCTTCTGGTCTTGACAGTTGTGGCCTTAGGTCGAAGAGGTCCTGTGGTACCCTGTAGTGAAATCCCCCTTGTCACTAGAGCCAAGCACTCCAGTAGTGTCTCCTGTGTGAGCTGCATGCACTCTGCTATTGTGGCTGAGCCATGTTTGCCTTAAGCCCAGTCAACCTCAATGACCCACTTTGTCTGTTGTGGCAACACTGGGCAGGGTTTGGTCCCTGTGATGTTGAGAGGCATGTCTGAGGCCACAGCCGACTCATAGGTAGGCGGAGTCAGCAGTCAAGCTAGCTGTCTGCAAAAAGCCTCTCTGCCACAGTTACAAGCATACCCAATGGCAGAGGTTTCTTCCTGCACAATCAGCAAAAAGGCTCAGCTGCTGGAACTGCAGGCACACTGGTATGTGGGATTATCTTCTTCTCTCCTTAAGGCACAGTTGCATTGGATTGGTTCTGGTTCTTGACAGGACTGCTTTCAGGGTGTGGTGAGGCAGGAGTCATTTTGGAGGGACACCTGCTAATCAGATGGGTTGGATGGAATGGGTTCACAAATGAACATGAAGGCATGGCATACCGTGCCAGCAAGATAAGTAGAGAGTGTTAGCACTGGCTCCCACTAGTGTGTGGTTAACTAGGGTTGGGGAGGGAAAGAGTAATGTCACCCATTCATACTTTTCTTCCTGGAGAAATTTGAAGAACCCTGCCCTTCCAGAGTGTGTTCTGAGATTAGTAAATAAATCTCCTTCATATATACCCCTGGCACTTTTCAAACTGCTGATTCTGTGCTGTGTCTCAGGCTGAGTTATTTATTATGTTGTCTCTTGAAGAGCAGGATCTGTTTCCTATCACTCACCTGCTTTCCTGGAGCTAAGCCTGATGATTTTTAAAGTACTCCAGTTAAGTCCCACTTGTTTTCAAAGCCCCTTTTTATGGGAACTCATCTTTCCAGTACAGGTCCCTTGTGTCTAGAGTGCCTGGTGTGGTGTCTGCTTCTGTCCCTTCTCTATGCTTGTGGTATACCTTCCATTTTTGGTTAGTATTCCCAGAGCTTTGGTTCCCAACTATGTCTTTGTCCCTCTGCCCTATTTGTTGTGGCCTCCTCTCTTTGATTAACTGTGGAATGTCTGTCCAGCCAGTCTTCAGGTCATTTTCAGAGTTAGTTGTACTGATGTAGTTGTAGTACAATGTGTCCATGAGAAGAGGTAAGCTCAGGAACCTCCTACACTATAAGCTTCCCTTAACTCTCTAGTTGTAGTACTTTACACAGCCTCTTATAGCTCTTCCTCTATATTGCAGTACAGTCACATCCCTGTTGAATCAAATTAATGAACAATGATTAGAATATTATGTAATTGTGGTTCACTGTAGCGGTAAGTTGTATACCATGACTTTCTTCTTTTCTTTTTTGTACAAGTTTTTGTTTTTCATGTTTTTAATGTTTTTCCTATATGCTTTCAGTTTTTCATATGTCTTCAGCTGTTTTCCTCATAATATATCAAAAATTTTACTGTTATCTTCGCCTTTTTATTGTGGAGACTCTGCCCCAGGACCATTAAGCTTGCTTCAGCCTAGGTTTATTTCTTTACCATACAACTCTCCTTCTAGGTCTTCAGTACCCAGTCTTCTACATAGAATCCACTGACTCCTCAATCTCAAACCATTATAGCTGAGTAATTATTTTAATGAGTTAATGACAGTTTAAGAATATTTTTTTCTTAGTACTTTAAAGAAATAGTGCCATTGTTTCTTAGCATGCAGCATTGTTGCCTCTATTTCTATTCTTTTGAAGAAGTGACTTCCCAATCTTTAACCTTCTTAGCTCCAAGTTAAAAAAAAAAATTCTTTGTGGGGGAGCCTGGGTGGCTCAGTCAGTTAAGTGTCCAACTTCGGTTCAGGTCATGATCTTACAGTTCTTGAGTTCAAGCCCCAAGTGTGCCTCTGTGCTGACAGTTCAAAGCCTGGAGCCTGCTCCAGAGTCTGTGTCTCCCTCTCTCTTTGCTCCTCCCCCACTCATGCTCTGTCTCTCAAAAATAAATAAATGTTAAAAAAGTTTAAAAAACAGAAAGAAATTTTCCTCTTGAGTGTCCGAAATTACATAAGTCATACATGTAAGTATATTTATAATAATATAAATATTAATAAGTATATTAATTATTAATAAGTATATTAATATTGGCACTTGGTATAATCTTTTAATCTAGATAAAAATGCTCTCTCTTTCATTATTTGTGATATAATTCTCCTTTCCACTTCTCTGCTTTCCTTTACTGGAATCCCTACTATATGTTATATAGAGTTATGCATAACTCTTTATGCATCTTTATGCCTTTATTCAAATATCCTCCCCATATTTTTTAAGTAATCATCTTAATTTTCAGTTGCTTTGTTACTTTGGTGATTAGTTTTACTTTTCCACATACACTTCTTGTTTATTTCAGATGGCAGGAGGACCTTAATACTGTATCAATAAAATGTCTACTTGCATCACTCTGTTCTGCATTTAATATTTTGATTTTTAAGTCCTCTATATTTCTTGATGTCTCTATTCTGCATTTAATATTTTGATTCTTAAGTCCTATGTTTCTTGATGTATCTCTGCTTTATGGATGATTTCTACTTGTTTATTCATCTTAAATCTTTTTAATGTTTAGGCTTTCATGAAATATCAGTGGATACTTGCTTGTCTGTTCATATTTAGGAAAGAGACAATGAAAAAGAAGCTGACTCGGGAATCTGTATACATTTTCAGGGCTTGTGTATTTGTAGGCATGCCGTAGATTGCATAGACAAGAAGTTACCCATGGTGCTATGGAAACCTGCATTGCTATATTATAGAGGTCTTTACTTTCTCTCTAGGATTGATTTAAATTTCTTAGAGTATTTCTTGCTTGTTTTGCCTTTGTAGAAAATAGTTGTGAGAAATTATACCTGGAGTATTGAAAATTTTAACTGTGGTTGAATTAATATCTTCCTTATCTTCAGTATCAATTCTCCAGCCTTCCAGAGTACCTTACATTTAGAAGTGTCAGTGATTTCTGTGGTTTTAGCAGTTTGATTGTCTCTCACTAGGTGAATCTTCCTCTGGACATTGTCTAGACTCTCAATTAATAAAGTTTAAAAGAGGGGAAGAAATGTGGCCTATCTCAATTGTGCAAAAACTTGCCCTTCTAGCTAGTAATGGAAAGCAATTAAGTTTGTTACAAAGAATCTGAATCACAGGGAGAAGTAAACTTGACTATAAAAGAAAACAAAACATATGGTGGTAGCTAACCAAAAGCAGTGATGCTTAAACTTTTTTTTTCATTATGATCATCTAGAGGATTTTTTTTGTTTTATTTTCTTTTGTTTCGTTTAAAAAAAAAATGCCCAGACCAAATTGCATACTTACTGAGAAAGAATGCCCAAGGTCTTGGTCTTTTTCACACTCATCTTAAAATATCAAATACAGTATACTTTGCAAACAATTTTTGCTGATTATAATCTGCTAGCTCCTTAGGCACATGATTATTGGACTTGGGTCCTTGCAAATAGAAGTACTTGAAGATGTGAGAGGGAGGTGACATCTTCAATGTTTTACCAAATAAAAGATGAGCAGTATTATTTTAAATGTTATCAAACTTAATTGTTCAACCAGGAGTGTAGAGATCTTTGTTTTTTTAATTTCTCCTCAAAGGGCTCTCAGAGGATAAGAACCCAAAAGGAGCCCATCTCTTTAACTCACTTTGTCTTATGCCCTTCAAGTGCCAGGGGAAAACCCCATCTCTAAGGCTGTAATGCATCCTCACTTCTATGTTCATCCACAACATGCTGGGATGCCAGTATGCATACAGAGATTGGTAAAAGACAACGGTCAGGAAAGATGATAAAAGGTATATAAAAATTGAGAGTACAAAATACAATACTAATAATTTTCAGATATAAAAAAGAGTTCTTGTCCAGGATCAGGTTAATTGTTTTTGTGTTTCTTTAAGGAAGGACCAGTTATAGTTATGTGATATTAAAGGCTTTTAAGTTGAAAAATAGTATGTATTTGCATTGTGCTTCGTAATGAAAGGTTTTTATAGAGGCATTTAAGCATTAAAAGTCACTGTGAAATAATAAAGACAAATTTTTTAAATTATTTTTATTTCATACATCTGGAAACCAAGGCTCACATATTTTCCAAGATCACATACATTTTGAAGGGTAATATTGTTACTCAAATTCATGTATTTTATCATTAAAAGCTATCCCTTTTCCATCATGTAACATTGACGCCTATAAATTCCCCACCAACTCTGGTGGTCTTCCCACTTACCCTGCTGGCAGGGATCCAGGCTACAATCTGTCATGGAAGCACAACACTATCAAGCAGGCATTTACTTCCAAAATTTCTAAATGTGTTGAAGCTTAGAGGATCAAGTTCATAGTTTAAGTATGCAAGTTGTGGAAGGTCAGCTCATCTGTTTAAAATGCCTGGTTAATGCTCTGCAGATTCAATTTCTATGAAGTTCTTAGTAATAATTCCCAATTCCTGTTTGGAATCTCACATTTCAAAGCATCAAATTAGGTAATTACAGACAAGTTAGACCACCATAATACAGTTAAGCTCAGGACTCTGACTAAGTGAAGTTGTAGAATACCTTTATGTCTGCTCAGAATTCTCTAAAATTAGGTGTAAGTCACTCTGATAAGTTTAGAATGATACTATCAGCAGTCATGGGTTATAATAGGCAATGCCCATTAAATAGTACCTCTCAGGAGAGAAGAGGAAATAGTATTTTCAATATCAAAATAGAAACTCCCGCAATCTATAATTATAATTTTCAGATTATTAAAATAGCTCTCGTTTTACACAGAAAAAGAAAATTATTTTGCTATCAAACAGATTTGGGTTCAATATAAAAAAAAGCCACTCAACATTAAAATAGGCTGCGTTAGTCAAATGGTGAACATCTCATCACTTGAGATATATTCTGAAAAAGCTTTAGGAAGGTTAGGTTCTAGTGTGTAACGTTTGATTAGACCCTTTCAACTCTATGATGCCATGTTCCCAATATTGTTGCCTTCATGGTAAGTAATCTCAACAACCCAGGAAATGTTATGCCCTTATATTTTCCTTTCTGATAAATAATTACTGATGTAAAATTCCTTATAATAATTACTTACATGTAAGAGATTTCCTTCTTGACTTCAGATTATTTTTAACACCAATGGGTTAAGAGTAATTTTAGAGACTTTTTTGTTTTTCTAACTTTTATTCATTTATTTGAGAGACAAGAGTAGGCATAGGGGAAGGGCAAAAAGAGAGGGTGAGAGACAGAATCCCAATCAGGCTCCATGCCATCAGTGCAGACTCCGATTCAGGGGCTCAAACTCACAAACCACGAGATCATGACCTGAGTTGAGAGCAAGAGTCAGATGTTTAACCAACTGAGCCACCCAGGTGCCCTAAGACTTTTTCAATGAGATGATAGAAGTGTGAAAAAATGGGAAAGTTATCATTAGCATCTCTATTTCATTGCCTTCTAGTCTTTTTAACTTCGACTCTAATCAGAATGTCCTATATAACTAAATATTTTCTTTAATTCATTTTAGCAACCCCCCTCCAATATATGTATACATTTATGAGAAGCAGAAATATCAGATAGGCAATACTACAGTCCCATGGACCCTGTTGCATGCTATCTTGGTGCCCATAAGTTTAATAGGATGTTTAAAAATCTACCAAGGGCCTTTTCTCTTTATTAACTTCTATTTCATGTAATTCTGGTGATATTTGTTGCTTGTAGAACCTGATTTTGAACTGACTTTTAAGATTTCAGGCTATTTAAGACTTGTTTTGCATACCTTTGTCAATGGAGCCTTACAACCTGGGGGCATACAGCATGAAGTATGGTTGTCTTTATTTGGATTTTCCCAGTAGCAGACATTGTGACAAGGATTCTAATACAGAAGCTGATTTGAGAGGTGATTCCAGAAAACATCATTGGAGAGTAAATAAGTGAAAGAAAACATAAGGTGATATCATTCTGCACCCACAAAATTACTACTGAGGACAACTGGAGACATCCCACAGGGGAATTCTGGGGGTCAGTGGAGAACATGCCTCAGAGTTATCTCACCTAAAAGTGACAAAGCTGGAGCTTTTATCTACCAAATCCCTTTCTGTAATTTGTCTTAGTTGATTTCAGGGATATTAACTCTGCCACTTAGGGCTTACTCTGTGCTTTTGTAGGTCCAATCCCATAGCTGAAGATAAGCCTTCAGATACAGAGAGGCTGAGTAGTTCTGGGAAGCAGCTTTCAGGAAGATTGAAATGAGTGCCAAGGCACTGAATGTGCCCCAGTTGCATATCCTTCTGCCCAGAGGTTAGTTTAAATCAGAATCAGAAATCTCATAAAGCAGAGATTAATTTGGAGCCAACAATTGGATGATACTCTAGAGATGACCCATGTCTCTCAAAGAGTCTGTGGATACCAGGTATGATGAATAATGACAGCAGTACAAAGGAGGAAAAACAAAAAGGAAAAGCCATCAAACAGGTTAGTTTAACTAAATTAAACAATCTTAAACAGCTTTAAGGACTGTGTCCTAATAAACACTATAGATTTCCAAAAAAAATTGCTTAAAACTTAGATACAGCATTTTCAAAACTAACTTAACCACAGAACCCTCTTTCTATGGCCCATCTCTTTGGGCTGATGTTCCATGGAACACACTTTGAAATATGCTGAACTAACATAGTCCTCTCATGTTAGAGCTAAAGCAATTGGAAGATCAGAGGCCTTGACTGGTCGTTAAGCTGGGCCCTGGTCCAATGCTTTTCATTCTACCCTGCTGTCACTCATTTCAGTTCAAGAAGCCCTGGTGACCCATATCTCCTGATTCCTGAGCCATTTTCAGAAGGGCTACTTAGTAGATATTGATTGCTTCTTGTCAAGCCCTCCAGTGAAAATAAGTTCATGAAGCCTATCTAGTGAGTCTCCAAGATACAGAATCATACGTTATCTGGGGTTGGTCAAGAGGTTTGCCATACTTACCAGATTGTTAAAATGGTGCACTTTCCTGATATTCTGCTCTAGGAAAAAGGCAATAATATAAAGCACCTGTTACAGTGATTTGATGCAAACTTGGAGTGAGTACCTGCTAGCAGTGCCACTGAAGTCTACACTCTGGATCTGATCAGCCCCTTGCTTGAAAGTGCAGGCACAAAGGGAGACAGGCACTGCTTGGCCTTGTGTGATATAGGACGTACAGACCAGTACAGAATAGGTGGGGATGTTCCCAGTACTTCCTCAACGGCCATAGCTAACCCCAGACAGAGATTTTTAGGGAATCAGAAGCTTTCCACTGTTCCTCTCTTCCCCTTTATTAACAGTAAAAGTTGTCATATATTTGGGACACTTACTTGTGACAGGATTATACTTGGTCCTTTCTTTAGCTTATTTAATCTTCACAAAAACAATGTGAAGAATGTACTATTATTGCTTTTTGTTTTTAACACAAACACACTGAGGCTCAGAGAAACTGTTCAATTTGCCCCTGGCCTCCAGCAGGGAATAAGAGATTGTATTCCAGAAATGGAAGTCCATCAATGTTAGCCCATGTGCTCTTCTGCCTAGGGGACTGCATTTGTCTGTATTCATTAGTGTCACATCCCTAATAAGAAGACAATAAATTAAAAGAAAGTGAAGCAAATCCAGTGGTAAACTTGATAGACATCCATAGTGGTTAGTGACATGAACAAGTTATTCCTTGTAAGAGAGTCAAACATCTATTATTACCAGTTATTCTATGGTGCCCATAAGAAAGACATTGAAGTTTGATTTGTCAGATAGAAATTATAATGACTGCATTATATTCTCCTTTACTTAGGTAAATGGAACCTTTTAGGTTAAGGTAAGTATATATCCTCTGCTTATTGTCCTAGAGAATAGCAATACAAAATGCAGCTTTTTTATAGCCGTTCTTTAAAAATAAGAAAACAAAACTGCACCCACACAAGCTTTAACCTGCACAGGTACAATCAATGATACTAAAATATGAAGCCATATGTTTGGAGTCTAGAGAAATAAGAGGACAATAAATCAGACTTTCAGGCTTGCACAGATAGCTGAAGGGTGAAGCATTGGTATTGACTATGTTCCTTAGATGCCCTGATTGTGCTGGGTGCAGTTGCAATCAGTGAATAATAGATAGATAGTGGGCACAGGGATAAAAAGCATTGTGGGGCTGGGGGGTGGGGACAGATAATATTTTTAAAGAGTCTAACAATTCCACAAAACTCAAAGAAGCAATGAGAGTTTTTTAAGAAAGAGTAAGATAAATGGCAACTTTGGGGTATTTCTTAACCGTAAATGATACTCTCCTCCAAACTGAGGACAGCATTGGGCTTAATAAATGTCATGACAATATATAACTTTTCCCTGGTTCTTTGGCTACCTGGGGAGCAAATTAGTCAATGTGAGATGTTTTCTAAAGATTCCCTCAGTGCTTTGTGGCTAATAGATTCAATAGATAAAGTTGAAGTTTTTGATGACTGGGAACTGGGCCCCAGAGGGCTGGCTAGAATGGAGAGGTATGGTTTGCCCTCTCCTCAGGACACTCACATTTCAGAGATAAGGAAAGGGTCTCTGACTAGTAGGCAGGTGGTGATGCTGTGGTGGAGTATAGGAGAGGGATGGTAATGGAAATGCTTTCAAACCCTGACTTTGAGGGTAACTGAAAGGCATATGGTAAATTGTCTATGCAGGGGGCCCTGAGGTCAGTTAACAACAGCTGAGGAAGGAGTTTTTAGACTACAGGACAGTGGCTGAAATGGAACAGATGGAAGCTGTATTAAGCACTGAGGTCACACCAGCCCTAAGGAAAAAAGTTGGCATCAATTATGTTGCCACATTGTAAGCACAAATATGTGATTGCTTAGCAAATTAAAGAGGTAATGAATGAAGGATGGATTGGAAGGTAACAAGTTGAAGTTACCAGAGTTATGTCATTTATTCACACTGACAATTCACAAGAAAGAGGAAAAGATTATCAAGAGACAGCATACATTAGTGCAAAGAGCAAATGAATAGAAATGAGAAACAACTGACAGTTTACTCCATAATAATGGTGTGAAATGTGCAAATGATTTATCCCTCTGTTTTTCCCTCCCATTTGTAAGTAATGATGTTTTATAGCACCAAATATAATGCAAAGGGTCATAAATAGAGGATTACTATAACCTCGGTGTAGTTTTTACTGCCAATGAAGTCACTAAATACAAGAAACATTTCTTATCAAAATATATATTTTTAATGCATGAGAAGCAAATCATACAGTGTATAAGATGTAATAACAGCATATGGAAATTATATCAGTGGAGAGATTTACTGGGACAAAAAGCAGAGGTTAAGGACCTGAGTTTTGAATTCAGTGAGATTTGTGATTGAATCCAAGTTTTTCACTCACTAGCCATGCAATGTTGATGTACGTCTTTTATGAGTCTTAGTTTTCTTATCTGTAAAATAAGGACAATGCCTACATCATCAGTGGTTGTTGTTATTAAGTTAGATAGTATCTCCTAGCACATAGCATACAAAAAGCACTCAGTGAATGGTAGAGTGTGTATCTTTCTTGTGATTCACCTTCATAAATATACGTCTATGGGAGATGAGAAGAAATGGATTAAGGTATATAGAGTGGGGTACAAACAGAACCATCTACTGGCACAGTAACCATAAAACCAAGATGTGGAACAACCAAAACTAGAGTAGGTATGAGCAGCAAGCTAATAATGGAGTCATGGCATGAGGACATAGTAGGTTCCATCGTTGGGAGCATCAGATTTGAACTCATCTCTTATATTTCCCTTTGAAGGAAAGAAGTTGAGGCTGGTCTGTGAAGATATGAAGTAGTTACGGATGTGGTTCCTAGGTCTTTCTAGGAGGCAAAGGGTCCAAATTATCTTCTAAAAAGCTCCCAATAATCCTTACCTTCTGATATTTATATTCTCTGTAATGTTCTGAGTGTGGGCTGCATCTAGTGACTTAATTCTAATGTACAAAAAGTGATAGAATGTTGCTTCCAAGATGAGGTTACAAAATGCCAAAACGTCTGTAATGTTGGGATTCTCTCTCTGGCTTTTTTAATTTGCTAACTCTGATGACACCAGCTTCCACATTGTCAACTGCTCTATGGACTTACTTTATGATAACAGATCCAGCTTGTCTTACCCAATAAAATTACTTCAGATTTAGAGTAAATAAAATATCATAATGATATTAGTCTTATGTTTTAGAGCATATATTAAAAACATATGCAAAAGTGAAGTATAGAGTACCATTTGTAAGTCTAAATTTTTATCTTACCATGATCATTCTAATGCACTGTTATCAGCACTAAATAGACTAACGCACATAAAAGTGCATGATATAGGGTCACTAAGTTTTGTTTAAAAAGTTTATATGTCCAGGTTTTTTACAACAACATTTCACCACAGATAAGTTATTTGAGGGCTTAAAAATCAACCTGTTTATCTGCTCTCTACCATAGTTTGCCTTGAAAGACATCAAAATAACCAACCAACATTTAAAGTACACCAAACCATAGGGTAAAGGGGGCAAAAAACCTATACCAGTCAGAAGAATTTCCTACTCCAAACTTCCATAAAAAGGACAAAATACTCAGAATTTTTTTAAATAAAAAGAAAATAAATACCCATACTTTATAAAGTTTTCTTCTATCTTATAATGAATTAAAATATTTTGGAATACAAGAAAAAATGAAGAACAAAATCAATATTAAAAAGATGGCCCATATTCAACTACTATTTTGACCCTTTAGGAAGTCAAAGTCTATTTTGTGAGAATGGAGAAAACTCAGCTTTGTGATTTATGGAACTGTTGAATCACTGTATTGTACACCTGAAGCTAATGTTACACTGTATGTAGACTACACTGGAATTTACATAAAAACTTTTTTTAAAAAACCACACACAACAACTCAGCATTGCCCATGCAATATCTATCAGAGACTACTTTTATTTTTCTAAGTTTATTTATTTTGAGAGAGTCAGAGACAGCACAAGTGCGGGCAGGGCAGAGGGAGAGACAGAGAATCCCAAGAAGGCTCTGTACTGTCAGCACAGAGCTGGACAGGGGGCTTGAACCCACGAAACCGTGAAATCAACCAAGAGTCAGACACTTAACAGACTGAGCCACTCAGGCACCCCAGGGATTACTTTTGAGTAAGACTTAATCACTTGGAGTATTGTAAACTGAAAGTCACAGTGATAGTAGCTCTCCACTTATTTGGAGGCTAAAAGCAGTCCCCTTTTTCATTAAATAAACATTCATTCAATTGTGTTTCAACACAATTCTAGAAGCTTAGTTAAATCAATAAACAACATGAAGACTCCTGTCCTCATAGTACTTACATTCTGTTTGAAGCAGACATTAAAGAGTAAACCTAATCCATTTTAAATCCTGGTATTAGAAGCAGTATTACAGATAGTTTGGACATGTTTGGTCTTTTCCCATGAATTTTTCCTTTTGAGCTGTTAGGGCTACTGAGAGTTGTATCACCTGTGACACTGTTTTCACTTGGTACTAGTGTGATATTAGAAATTAAGTCCTAAGAAACTGCTCATACAGGTTCAGGATATGGGACTTCTAAGGTATAGTAAAAGTCATTATAGAAATAGATATGGCAGTCAGTGAAAATCTTTGAACATAATAATAGTCACTTTATCCAGAGGTAAAAATGCACCTCTGGCAAAAAAGGGTTGGCCTATGTAAAATCCTATCATATTTTATCCCGTTTACATTGATACACTATTTAAGGATAAGGAAAGGTCTCCTCACAGTTGGTACACCAAATGGACATCAAAATGAGATTGACAACAGCAAAACTGCCTGTCAAACCTATAGGTTCTGAAATAGTAAAAGACTATTATAGGTAGAGGTACTACCATCAACCAAGTATTACTTTTTTTTAAAATATAGTTTATTGTCAAATTGGCTAATATACAGTGTGTAAAGTGTGCTTTTGGTTTTGGGGGTAGATCCCTGTGCTTCATCACTTACGTACAACACCCAGTGTTCATCTCGACAAGTGCCCTCCTCAATACCAGTCACCCATTTTCCCTTCTCCCCCAATGCTCCCCCCATCAACCCTCAGTTTGTTCTCTGTATTTAAGAGTCTCATATGGTTTTCCTCTCTCCCTCTCTGTTTGTAACTATTCTTCCCCTTCCCTCTCCCCATGGTCTTCTCTTATGTTTCTCAAGATCCACATATGAGTGAAAACATATGATATCTGTCTTTCTTTGACTGACTTATTGCACTTAGCATAATACCCTCCAGTTCCATCCACAGTGCTGTAAATAGCAGAATTTCATTTTTTCTCATTGCCAAGTAGTCTTCCATTGTATATATAAACCACATCTTCTTTATCCATTCATCCATTGATGGACATTTAGGCTATTTCCATAATTTGGCTATTGTTGAAAGCTCTGCTATAAACATTGGGGTACATGTGCTCCTATAATCAGCACTCCTGTATGCTTTGGATAAATTCCTAGTAGTGCTATTACTGGGTCGTAGGGTGATTCTATTTTTTAATTTTTTGAGGAACCTCCACACTGTTTTCCAGAGAGGCTGTATCAGTTTGCATTCCCACCAAAAGTGCAGGTGGGTTCCCATTTCTCCACAGCCTCGCCAGCATCTGTTGTTTTCTGAGTTGTTAATTTAGCCACTGTAACCGGTGTGAGGTAGTATCTCAGTGTGGTTTTGATTTGTATTTCCCGGATGATGAGTAATGTTGAGCATCTTTTCATGTGTCTGTTGACCATCTGGATGTCTTCTTTGGAAAAGTGTCTACTCATGTCTTCTGCCCATTTCTTCACTGAATTATTTGTTTTTTGTGTGTTGTTTTTGGTAAGTTCTTTATTGATTTTGGATACTAACCCTTTATCCGATGTCATTTGTAAATATCTTTTCCCATTCCATCGGTTGTCTTTTAATTTTGTTGATTTTTTCCTTTGCAGTGCAGAAGCTTTTTATCTTCATGAGGTCCCAATTATTCATTTTTGCTATTAATTCCCTTGCCTCGGGAGATGTGTTGAGCAAGAAATTGCTGTGGCTGAGGTCAAAGAGGTTGTTGCCTGCTTTCTCTTCGAAGGTTTTGATGGCTTCCTGTCTTACATTTAGGTCGTTCATCCATTTTGAGTTTATTTTTGTGTATGGTGTAAGAAAGTGGTCTAGTTTCATTTTTCTGCAGGTTGCTATCCAGTTCTCCCAGCATCATTTGTTAAAGAGTCTGTCTTTTTTCCACTGGATATTCTTTCCTGTTTTGTCAAAGATTAGTTGGCCATTCATTTTTGGGTCTAGTTCTGGGTTCTCTGTTCTATTCAATTGGTCTATGTGTCTGTTTTTGCGCCAATGCCATGCTGTATTAATGATCACAGCTTTGTAGTAGAGGCTAAAGTCTGAGATTGTGATGCCTCCTTCTTTGGTTTTCTTCTTCAATATTACTTTGGCTATTCAGTGTCTTTTGTGGTTCCATACAAATTTTAAGATTGTTCTAGCTTTGAGAAGAATTCTGGTGCAATATCCACTAGGATTACATTGAATATGTAGATTGCTTTGGGTAGTATCGATATTTTATTAATATTTATTCTTCCAATCCATGAGCATGAAATATTTTTCCAATTCTTTGTCTTCTTCCATTTCCTTCATAAGTTTTCTATAGTTTTCAGCCTACAGATATTTTACATCTTTAGTTAGGTTTATTCCTTGGTATTTTATGGTTTTTGGTGCAATTGTAAATGGGATCAAATTCTTGATTTCTCTTTCTGTTGCTTTATTATTGGTGTATAGAAATGCAGCCTATTTCTGTACAGTGATTTTATAGCCTGTGACTTTGCTGAATTCATGTATCAGTTCTAGCAGCCTTTGGTAGAGTCTTTCAGGTTTTCCATGTAGAGTGTCATGTCGTCTGTGAAAAGTGAAAGTTTGACTTCTTCTTTACCAATTTGGATGTCTTTTATTTCATTTTGTTGTCTGATTGCTGATGCTAGAACTTCCAACACTATGTTAAGCAATAGTGGTGAGAGTAGATATCACTGTCGTGTTCCTGATCTCAGGGGGAAAGCTCTCAGTTTTTCCCGATTGAGAATGATATTAGCTGTGGGCTTTTCATATGGCTCTTATGATGTTTAGGTATGTTCCTTCTATCCCAACTTTCTTGAGGTTTTTATTAAGAAAGGATGCTGTATTTTCTCAAATGCTTTTTGTGAATCTATTGACAGGATCAAATGTTTCTTATCCTTTCTTATATTGATGTGATGTATCACACTGATTGATTTGCAAATATTGAACTAGCCCTGCAGACCAGGAATGAACCCACTGATCATGGTGACTAATTCTTTTTATATTCTGTTGAATTCGATTTGCTAGTATCTTGAGAATTATTTTTGCATCCATGTTCATCAGGGATATTGGCCTGTAATTGTCCTTTTTCATGGGGTCTCTGGTTTGGAAATCAATGCTGCCTTCATAGAATGAGGCTGGAATTTTTTATTCCCTTTCTATTTTTTAGAACAGCTTGAGAAAGATAGATATTAATTCTGCTTTAAATGTCTGGTAGAAGATGAAGTTAAGCTTTCACTTTTTGCAGATGACATGATATTATACATGGAAAATCCGATAGACACCACCAAAAGTCTGATAGAACTGATACACAAATTCAGCAAAGTTGCAGGATACAAAATCAATGTACAGAAATTAGTTGCATTCTTATACTCTAATAATGAAGCAACAGAAAGACAAATAAAGAAACTGATCCCATTCACAATTGCACCAAGAAGCATAAAATACCTAGGAATAAATCTACCAAAGATGTAAAAGATCTGTATGCTGAAAACTATAGAAAACTTACGAAGCAAATTGAAGAAGATATAAAGAAATGGAAAAACATTCCGTGCTCATGGGTTGGAAGAATAAATATTCTCAAAATGTCAGTACTACCCAAAGCTATCTACACATTCAATGCAATCCCAATCAAAATTGCACCAGCATTCTTCTTGAAGCTACAACAAGCAATCCTAAAATTCATATGGAACCACAAAAGGCCCTGAATAGCCAAAGTAATTTTGAAGAAGAAGACCAAAGCAGGAGGCATCAGAATCCCAGACTTTAGCCTCCACTACAAAGCTGTCATCATCAAGACAGCATGGTATTGGCACAAAAACAGACACATAGACCAATGGAATAGAATAGAAACCCCAGAACTAGACCCACAAACGTATGGCCAACTCATCTTTGACAAAGCAGGAAAGAATATCCAGTGGAAAAAAGACAGTCTCTTTAACAAATGGTGCTGGGAGAATTGGACAGCAACATGCAGGAGGTTGAAACTAGACCACTTTCTCACACCATTCACAAAAATAAACTCAAAATGGATAAAGGACCTGAATGTGAGACAGGAAACCATCAAAACCCTAGAGGAGAAAACAGGAAAAGACCTCTCTGACCTCAGCTGTAGCAATTTCTTACTTGACACATCCCCAAAGGCAAGGGAATTAAAAGCAAAAATGAACTATTGGGACCTCATGAAGATAAAAAGCTTCTGCACAGCAAAGGAAACAATCAACAAAACTAAAAGGCAACCAACAGAATGGGAAAAGATATTTGCAAATGACATATCGGACAAAGGGCTAGTATCCAAAATCTATAAAGAGCTCACCAAACTCCACACCTGAAAAACAAATAATCCAGTGAAGAAATGGGAAGAAAACATGAATAGACAGTTCTCTAAAGAAGACATCTGGATGGCCAACAGGCACATGAAAAGATGCTCAACATTGCTCCTTGTCAGGAAAATACAAATCAAAACCACACTCAGGTATCACCTCACGCCAGTCAGAGTGGCCAAAATGAACAAATCAGGAGACTATAGATGCTGGAGAGGATGTGGAGAAACAGGAACCCTCTTGCACTGTTGGTGGGAATGCAAACTGGTACAGCCACTCTGGAAAACAGTGTGGAGGTTCCTCAGAAAATTAAAAATAGACCTACCCTATGACCCAGCAATAGCACTGCTAGGAATTTACCCAAGGGATACAGGAGTACTGATGCATAGGGGCACTTGTACCCCAATGTTTATAGCAGCACTCTCAACAGTAGCCAAATTATGGAAAGAGCCTAAATGTCCATCAACTGATGAATGGATAAAGAAATTGTGGTTTATATACACAATGGAGTACTACATGGCAACGAGAAAGAATGAAATATGGCCCTTTGTAGCAACGTGGATGGAACTGGAGAGTGTGATGCTAAGTGAAATAAGCCATACAGAGAAAGACAGATACCATATGGTTTCACTCTTATATGGATCCTGAGAAACTTAACAGGAACCCATGGGGGAGGAGAAGGAAAAAAACAAGAGAGAGGTTAGAGTGAGAGAGAGCCAAAGCATAAGAGACTCTTAAAAACTGAGAACAAACTGAGGGCTGATGAAGGGTGGGAGGGAGGGGAGGGTGGGTGATGTGTATTGAGGAGGGCACCTGTTGGGATGAGCACTGGGTATTGTATGGAAACCAAATTTCATATATTAAAGAAAAATTTTAAAAAGGAAAAAATACAAATAAAAAAAATAAATGTCTGGTAGAATTCCCCTGGGAAGCTATGTGGCCCAGGACTCTTACTTGGGAGATTTTTGATAATGGATTCAAGTTCTTCGCTAGTTATGCGTCTGTTCAAATTTTCTATTTTTCCCTGTTTGAGTTTTGGTAGTGTGTGGGTGTTTAGGAATTTGTCCACTTCTTCCAAGTTGTCCAGTTTGTTAGCATATAATTTTTCGTATATGTTGGCCTACAATTTCTCTGATAATTGCTTGTATTTCTGAGGGATGGTTATGATAAATCCAGCTCATTCATGACTTTGTCTATTTGGGTCCTCTCCTCTCTTTGAGAAGCTTGGCTAGAGGTTTATCAATTTTGTTTATTTTTTCAAAAAGCCAGCTCTTAGTTTTATTGATATGTTCTTCTGGTTTTTTTTTAATTCTATATCATTTATTCCTGCTCAGATCTCTATTATTTATCTTCTTCTGCTGGCCTTGTGATTTCTTTGTTGTTCTATTTCTTGTTCCTTTAGGTATGCTGTTAGATTTTGTATTGGGGATTTTTCTTGTTTCTTGAGATAGGCCTGGATTACAAAGTAGTTTCCCCTTAGGACTCTTTGCTGAATCCCAAAGGATTTGGACTGTTGTGTTTTCATTTTCATTGTTTCCATATATTTTTTAATTTCTTCTTTAATTGCTTCATTGACCCATTCATTTTTTAGTAAGATGTTCTTAAACTCCATGCATTTGGAGGTTTTCCAAGGTTTTTCTGTGGTTGATCTCAAGTTTCATAGCACTGTGATCTGAAAATGTGCATGGTATGATCTCAATTCTATTATCTTTATTGAGGGCTGTTTTGTGACCCAGTATGTGATCTATCTTGGAGAATGTTCCATGTACACTCAAGAAGAATGTGTATGATGCTTCAGGATGAAAAGTTCTGAATGTATCTCTCAAATGCATCTTGTCCAGTGTATCATTCAGGGCCATTGTTTCTTTATTGATTTTTTTTGTCTGGATGACCTGTCCATTGTTGTAAGTGGAGTATTAAAGTCCCCTGAAATTACCACATTCTTACCAATAGGATTGCTTATGTTTGTGATTAATCGTTTTATAAAACGATATATATAAAACAATAACTATAAAAAATATTATTTAGGTGCTTTCAAATTCAGTGCATAAACATTTATAATTGTTAGCCCTTCTTGATGGATAGACCCTGTAATTATGATATAATGCTCTTCTTCATCTCTTGTTACTGCTTTTAGCTTAATATTTAGTTTGTCTGACACAGGTATGGCTACTGCAGCTTTCTTTTGACTTCTAGTAGCATGATAGATAGTTCTCCATCCCCTCACTTTCAATCTGAAGGTGTCCTCAGTCTAAAATGGGTCTCTTATAGACACCAAATAGATGGGTCTTGTTTTTTTTAATACATTCTGATACCCTATGTCTTTTGATTTGAGCATTTAGTCCATTTACATTCAGTGTTGTTATTGAAAGATATGGATTTAGACTCATTGTGTTATCTGTAGGTTTCATGCTTACAGTGATGGCTCTGATCCTTTGTGGTCTTTGCAACATTTCACTCAGAGTCCCCCTTAGGATCTCTTGTTGGCCTGGTTTAATGGTGATGAATTCCTTCAGTTTTTGTTTGTCTGGGAAAACCTTTATCTCTCCTTCTATTCTGAATGACAGGCTTTCTGGATAAAGGATTCTTAGTTGCATATTTTTCTTATTCAGCACATTGAAAATTTCCTGCCACTACTTTCTGGCCTGCCAAGTTTTAGTAGATAGGTCTGCTACTACCCTGATGTGTCTACCCTTGTAGGTTAAGGCCCCTTTATCCCTAGCTGCTTTCAGAATTCTCTCTTTATCTTTGTATTTTGCCAGTTTCACTACAATAAGTCATGCAGAAGATCGATTCAAATTATGTCTGAAGGGAATTCTCTGTGCCTCTTGGATTTCAATGTCTGTTTCCTTCCCCAGATTGGGAAAGCTATGATCTCAAGTAAACCTTCTGCCCCTTTCTCTTTCTCTTCTTCCAGAACTACTATGATACAGATATTATTCCATTTCATTGAGTCACTAAGTTCTCTAATTCTCCCCTCATGGTCCAGAATTTTTTAATCTCTCTTTTTCTCAGCTTCCTCTTTTTACACAAATTATCTTCTATTTTACTTATTCTCCACTCTGCCTCTAGTTTATTTTTCACCTCATTTACAGCATTTTTAAATTTGTCTATTTTTTCGTCCCTTGATCTCTGCAGCAATAGATTCTCTGCTGTCTTCTATGTTTTTTCAAGGCCAGCGATTAATGACTATTATTCTAAATTCTTCTTTAGCTATATTGTTTATATCTGTTTTGATCAATTCTTTTTTTTAACGTTTATTTATTTTTGAGACAGAGAGAGACAGAGCATGAACGGGGGAGGGTCAGAGAGAGAGGGAGACACAGAATCTGAAACAGGCTCCAGGCTCTGAGCGGTCAGCACAGAGCTCGACTCGGGGCTCGAACTCACAGAGTGTGAGATCGTGACCTGAGCCAAAGTCGACCGCTTAACCGACTGAGCCACCCAGGTGCCCCTGTTTTGATCAATTCTTTAGCTGTCATTTCTTCCTGGAATTTCATTTGAGGAGACTTCTTCCATTTCATCATTTTGGCTAGTTTTCTGCCCCTTATGTGTTTTAAAAGCTTGTTATGTGTCCTGCACCTACGAGCACTACTATATTAGAGGGGTCCTACACTTTCCACAGCCTGGCCCTTTAGGAGGGGTTTTTTGGACTGTGTCACTTGTTCTCAGTTGTTGTGACTCTGGTTATTTTATCTCCCTACTCATAGTGATGTTTTGGACCCTCCACCAAGTGTGCTTTGATTTGTTTGCTGAAGTAGCCTTTGTGAAGCTTAGCCACATTTGTAAAAGGTCAGTTGTTCTTTCCATTTCCCCATTATATTTTCTTTATCCACGCATCTCTTAGACACTTTTTTCCATGGCTTGGGTTTCATAAATAATGCCTGAAATCTGCTGCTTTCTTGTTGCCTCTGGATTTGGCAGGTGAGCCACTCATGGATTTTGTATCCTAGTTCCAAAACTTTTGCATTATGCAATTTCAGACTTTATTTGAGCTTCCCCCTACCCACCCCTACCTCCAGCCTCCTCACCTGACTGGTTCCAGAAACTGGCCACAGTGGGACTGGGGCTGGGGTTGCAAAGGGTCTGACTTAGAAAACAGTACTGAATCTACCATCAGGCTGGGCATAACTTCAAAATCCGACTGGGTCCAGGGTCAGACTGGGTCCAACTTAGAACCAAGTACTTCTATAGTTTAGTCTGAGCTATTTTCTCCAAGAAACCTAGCCATACGTTAGTCTTTTCCAAACCAATTTATCAGTCAGTGCTTTGTTTCAGACAAAAGAATTCATTCTACATAAGAGAAAATTGATTTATTCCAAATTATTTGATATCTTACAAAATGTCTACAGGGACAGTGTACCAAGCTTGGATGCTATACAGCTTGAAACAGGAAAAATGCCTATCATACCATAAAACTGTTTCCATGGAAATCCCACTTCTTTTTCTGGTGGTTAATTGAGTCTATGCAACAGGAACTAGAGGCCAGCACTTTTATTAGCCAATGAGGCAAACCCTACAACTCCATGAGGCCATGCTTGCCAGGACTCCTTAGTCACAGAATGTTAGCTCTCACCTTTCATGTCTCCTGCAGATGAGTCTGTTTGATGGATGCTGGCCAAATGTCTACACCTAAGAGAACCTGGGAATGATCATTTAATAATTCTACCTAGGGAGGCCTAGATTCATGATACTGGAGAACCACCAAAGTGGACAGGGATATTCAAAAGATTTGGGGCTTCCATAAATGACAAATGTGTCCTGAGAACCATGTTCATATTTTTTATCCAACAATCTTTTCCTGATATTTTTGCAACTATTTTGATTCCATTAGTGCTTACTTCCCAAAAGGCCCACTTGCACCTGTAGAAGAACTTAAGTGTATTAAGAGGTAGCTATTTCTACTTTTACCAGTGTGGCTGACATGAAGACAGAAGTATGTTTGCCAGATCACTTATTTTCTATGTATGTCTAAGCTGATATATGTTGATTAGATTTACAATTAGAAAAGTTGCATAGTTTCTATTAGAAATGGTTCTTAAGTTCTTTGTCTCCTGTCAGTCTGTCTCCTGTCTCCTGAATCCTGTCAGTTAGATCCCCTTGTTGCTGTTGTTTTCCTAATTGGTTTTGAACAGTGCTAGAACAAATGCCACAGATGAGGTCTTTATGCTTATTTATTTCATCATGTACATAAGCCATATTGAAAGTTTAAAATGTCTTGCAAAGTTGCTTAACTTAGTCCTATATGAGAAGTTGGAGGTTTTTCTATTGTGAAATATAAAAATATATAAGGGAAGTGAGTAGCATGTGATACTTCAGTCCAGAAAATGATTAATATTTTCTCTGGGAGAGCAATGGGATCCTATCTTGATTTTCGTCATAATGACTTCTCTCAAGCCAGCAGTAGAGGGCTTGTGCTCTACAGATTTGATATAGTAAATGCCTAAGACAAAGCTTGGATCTTCCTCCCTAGTCTATTCAATAAATACCTGCAAGATGTAACAATGAAAGAAAATTTCTCCCTTCTTTAAAAAGAAAGCTGTTTTCAGCTAGCAATCCCATAGCACACTGAAGGGATAGAATTATGTGGGAATGTAAAAGTACCATACCTCTCAGGTAAATGGACACTTACCCTGTGCAGCTATGAAGAGGTAATTGGAGTCTGAAGTGTAAAGTATAATGGACAGTTATTGAGGCATTTTGAAGTGGTTGGGCTGTATTTTGCACTATCTGTGTGATAACATTCTTCATGGTCTGTAATCTTTTGTGTAAGTTTGCTTTAGGAATTTAATAAGTTTAGAGTTAGAAAATTTGAACATCTCTCTCAGATATCCAAAGATGGCCTGTCTCTGACTCCCAGGGAAACCACTCCATGGAGATCATGCACAAAAACCATTTCAGTATTATTTTGTTTATTTTTAGTTACAGGATAAAAAAATAAATTTCCGATTCTGTGTCTCCCTCTCTCTCTGCCCCTCCCCCATTCATGCTCTGTCTCTCTGTCTCAAAAATAAATAAACGTTAAAATAAATACATACTATACATACATACATACATACATACAGTAGTCTCTGGCTTTAGTATTTTCTCACATGGTAAGATCTGAGCTTCTAAACCTGGGGGGTAGTCAGCTCTGATGAAAAGGGTCAGGGTTTCATTTCTGTATCCAAGATCTTCAACTCCTCAGTTTATGAGCTGAGTTGTATTCTCACAAGACCTTAATCATAAACATCACGTTAACAGCTACTCTGCAGGTACAGATGATTACCTTCTTCAATAGGGTTAGAAAGTGTAGTAATTAATTTGTTACTTCTCTTAAGCTTCTCTTCACACTTCTGCTCCTCAGTCTACAGTTCTCTAGTCTCCCAGTTTTCATCTCTTTCATGTTATTTCTGAATTTCTCCTCCTTTCCCTTCACTACCAAACTTTAGGAAATTGTTGTGCACACTCATATTTATTTAACATTTCTGATTCATGGTTCTGTACACTAGCAACTGTTTTCAGACTTCATGAAAATAGTTCTTACAGAAGCTACTGAAGTCAATCTTACCACATAGCTCTGTTCAGTCTCTTGCTTCCTCCTTTGTGTGGTCTATGATACACTTGACCATGTAGTACTAGGATATTTCCCTTTAGATCCTTGATAGCACTGTCTTCTAGTTCATGTTCTAATTCTTACACTGTTGTTCCTTCATCTCCAAACATGAGTTCTCTTCCTAATCAAGTACCTTGTACACTGGTATACCCTACTGATCTCTCAATTCTCTCTTTTGTCTCCGGAATCTTTCTCTAATTGATAGCTTCTACTGCCATACCTCTAATCACTAATATTCTCTATCCCTAAACTATTCTGAGAAACCTAATTAGTCACATATATGTTTAATCTTTGTGCCCAATATATAATTTATTTCAGAGATAATATTTTAAGCTACCAAATATGCACACCTAACCTTTTTTTGCCTTCTTGCTTTAAAAAGAAACAGTGTAGGAAGCTGTAGTAGCTGTGTTATAATCTCAAGAGCAAAGGCAAACATAGGAAGGATAATAGATTCAAATTATCACAAGAGTCTGCATCTCTGAAGGTGTTTCTGAGCAGCATTTATGAAAGCAAAAAAAAAAGCCCCTATAAAGTTAATATTAGTGGAAAGTCTGTGATTTGCAGCTAAATGCATTCCTATATGATACATTCATCTTCCTTTTTCCAACATTTCTTTCCACCTCTAAATCCCCTCATATTTATTTCTCAAATGACAATTATTTCATCATCCATACAGTAGCGAAAGCCTTTTAACCACTGTGATTTCATTCTTCTCCTTCAACCTGCATGACAATGGTCCCCTGATATATTTGATCTTTTCCTGCCTCCATTCCCACTGTCATTCAAAAATATGAAATGGACAATTACAAATATTATCTAGTTGATATCCCATGTTCAGTGTTCTCCCACACCCAAATCATGTTATTTTCCAGAGATTCTCAAACTACATGTCAAGGTGCAACTATATCATGATCATTTTGTTACTGCTAACAAAGATACAAAGCTTTTGAGTAATATGCATGTTTTATATAATAAAGAAGATACTAGAATAATGCTCTAATATTGTTTTGGTTAGGCAATTTTTATTTTAATTTTTTGAGAGCTAGGGAAAAGGGTAAAATGTAGCTAGTGTATTAGTAACCATTTTAGATATTACCAGGGGATTGTTTTTTCTTTCCATGTGAACACCATCTTCTATGTGTGTCAGGGCAGAGAAAGAAAATTGAGGATCATAATATAAAAGTACATTTTCTTAGCAAGAAGAAGAAGAAAAGCCTTGAATGAGTCCTTTGCTCTCTATATACTTACTGTCCTCTTTTTCCATCACTTTACACAATCCTACCATTATTTCATTTTCCTTGCTTTGAATAATGTTTTGTCTGTATCTGAATTATCCTTTCCCCATCTGGTAAGCTCAGCATATCACCTCTTCCAAGAAACCTTCTTTAGATACTACCCAGACTGTAATGAATCTCTCTCATTTGAAAATGCTTCTATTATGGTATTCACCATGTGTTGTAACTACAACTATTCTCCATTGTCATATTTACCTAAAGCAAAGTCTGTATTTTTAAATAGCATTTTTGTTAATTGTCCACTAGAAATTGTTCTGTGTTCATTTTTGTGGTGCTCAGTCAGGCATGACCACAAAAGAAGATACAGGAGAGGCTCAGGAAAAACAAAGTTTGTTATACCTGCAGGTCCTAGGGTTAAGATCAAGGGGAGAACCTCGGCCACTGTCTCTACGGGAGTTTCCATAGGAAAGTTGAGGCAGAGTAAACCATTAAAGATTGGCTACAATGAATAATTTCTGAAGGCTCTAATCCATAGGTGTAGTGTCTAGTTGCCTGGTACCCAGTCTTTGGATGATTAAAGCAGAGGGAGGAATAATGCTTCCTGGGTTATCAGCCAGGTAAAGGAGGTAGGGTTCTGTATCCATTAGTGTGCTTATCAAAGGCACGCTCTAGGCTGAGCCTTTTGCTATCTTTAAGAATTGGGTAGCACTATGAGGGGCAGCCTCTCCCCTGCCAGGAAAGTCAAAACATAAAAGTAGGAAATAGAAACTATAAACAGTACAAAAATGAATTGTCCCATGAAATAATTAGAAAAATGAAATGGAAAGTTGGTTTTAGTCAAGGAGTCTCCACAGAAAGTGAAGTGTTACATTGAGTTTTAGGAGAGAAATGTAGACATCCTGGGAAAAGTAAATGTTAGCACAGAACTGTTTGTCTCTTAGCTTTCAATTTACTAAGATACTTGTAAAAGATGCTGATGCTTTGATGCTACATTTTTAGCATCATACTGGTACCTGGTCAGAGTGGTTTAATTAATTGTGCATATTAAAATTGGCCCTTGAACAACATGGGTTTGAACTGTGCAGGTCCAGTTGAACACAGATTTTTTTTTTCTGATAAACACCATACAGTACTGTAAATATATCTTCCCTTCCTTATGATTTTCTTAATAACACTTTCTCTAGGTTACTTTATTGTAAGAATATGGTATACACTATATATATACAAAATGTGTTAATTGATCATTAATGTTATGGATAAGGCTTCTGGTCAACAGTAGGCTATTTGTAGTTGTATATTTTTAACTGTGTTGGGGGGGAGTTGACACCCCTAATCCCTGCATTGTCCAAGGGTCAACTTTCTCCTTAGGCTCTCACTGAATTGTTTAGTAGGATCGTGCTTTGTCTTTTCAAGAACCAACAAGATCTCAGGGAAAAATTCTGCTAATTGGGTATTAGTGGCTTTTGAATTCAGTACAGTGTTTTTGAACACCTACTACGTGAAAGGCATTATGCTAAGGGATCATCAAATCTGAATTCTTTTTTTTTTTTTAACGTTTATTTATTTTGGGGACAGAGAGAGACAGAGCATGAACGGGGGAGGGGCAGAGAAAGAGGGAGACACAGAATCGGAAACAGGCTCCAGGCTCTGAGCCATCAGCCCAGAGCCCGACGCCGGGCTCGAACTCATGGACCGCGAGATCGTGACCTGGCTGAAGTCGGACGCTTAACCGACTGCGCCACCCAGGCGCCCCTAAATCTGAATTCTTTTATTCTAACTTCCAGATGAAAGTATTTTCCATACTGAAAGTATATTATTAAACAAGCATTTATTAAGTACCGTATTTGTGTGTGTATGGATAGAAGATAGCTATTCAGCACTATTTTAACAGGTATGATAGTAGAAAAGAATAGCCCTTTTAAACTTACACATAGGCAAATATCAGAAAGCCAAAACAAATGTAAGCACATAAGAAAGTGTTTGGGGAACAAAAAGCCATGAAGGATCACTGCCAACTCGTTCAAGCAGTGCAGACTCGTTGAAGTGCACCATCTTGAATTTCATTAAACAAAATCATGTAATTCCTGAAGAGAAGGGAAAAGGATTCCCCTATCAAGGAAAGGAGGCAGAAACATAATAATGGAGGAAGAGAAGCCAAGGGCCAATTTCAGAAGTAGCAAGAGATAGACTGAAGTTGTAAAGTAAAGCAACCAAAGATGGAGTAGGCCAAATTGAAACCTTTGGAAAACTTTTTAAACAAGTTTTTTTTAAATTAAACTTTGCCTTTTATGTGTTATTACTACAATTTTATTTTTTAATGTTTATTTATTTTTGAGACAGAGAGAGACAGAGCATGAGTAGGGGAAGGGCAGAGAGAGGTAGACACAGAATCTGAAACAGGTTCCAGGCTCTGAGCTGTCAGCACACAGCCCAACGTGGGACTTGAACTCAGGAACAGCAAGATCGTGACCTGGCCCAAAGTTAGACACTTAACCAACTAAGCCACCCAGGTGTCCCTGTTATTACTACAATTTTAGCTGCTGATTATGTGAAGCAAGCAGAGTCCAAAGGATATATTCACTCATGTAAGGTTCATAGTAATCTTGTGAGGTATGAAATATTAACACCCTTTTACAGATGGGACCCTGGTGTTAAAAAAGAGGAACAGAGTGCAGGAGTCCATGCAGATCTCCTAGTGTCTGTGGAGAATGCTCTTAGCCACTGTGCTATAATATCAAAGGGGTGCTTGGAAGTATAGGACAAAAGTAGAGTAGAAATGGCAAGCCCTATAAGGAAAAAGTTATTGCCAGTAGTTCTTGGACCTTTTAATTTATCTAGATGCCGATGAAGAAATTGGATTGAAAAATGTAACCAAGATACACTTCTTACTGTAACACTAGACACCTGTAAGGATCTTAGAGTTTTCATTCACCCTGATATTTAAGGAGGCAGAAAGCAATGCATACACAGAATTAGGTATCTCAGTGTGTCAGTCATCCTTCTCTTTCCCTGCCACCATAGGCATGCTCTCATTTGTAGCCTTTGCCTTTATTTTCTGACACATAAGAAAAAGGAATATTTGATAAAGAATATAAAATGCAAGTGATCAGACAAGGCTTTAGACAAATATTTTAGTTCCAGAATGTTTATAGCATGTGTTTTGATGTTTCTAAATTACCATATGTTTTTATTATAAACAGGGACTGCTTCATTTGTTGAATAGCAATGATACATTACATTGACTATTTCTGACACTGAGTTTGAAACTTAAGAGGGAAAAATTATCCTCTAACATTAACCTCTAAACAGAGAGACAGAGAATGAGTAGGGGAGGGGCAGAGAGAGGTAGACACAGAATCTGAAACAGGTTCCAGGCTCTGAGCTGTCAGCACACAGCCCAATGTGGGACTTGAACTCAGGAACAGCAAGATCATGACCTAGCCCAAAGTCAGACCTTTAACCAACTGAGCCACTCAGGTGTCCCTGTTATTACTATAATTTTAGCTGCTGATTATGTGAAGCAAGCAGAGTCCAAAGGATGTATTCGCTCATGTAAGATTCATAGTATTCTTGTGAGGTATGAAATATTAACACCCTTTTACAGATGGGACCCTGGTGTCCAAAAAGAGGAGGAACAGAGTGCAGGAGTCCATGCAAATCTCCTAGTCTCTATGTTGAAGATGAAGTCTCTAGATGCAGATGAAGAAATGGGATTGAAAATTTAACCAAGGGATACACTTCTTATCGTAACATTAGACACCTGTAAGGACCTTAGAGTTTTCATTCACCCCAATATTTAAGTAGGCAGGAAGCAATGCATACACAGAATTAGGTATCTCAGTGTGTCAGTCGTCCTTCTCTTTCCCTGCCACTGTAGGCATGCACTCATCTATAGCCTTTGCCTTTATTTTCTGACACATAAGAAAAAGGAGTATTTGATAAAGCATATAAAATGCAAGTGATCAGTCAAGGCTTTACACAATTAACCTCTAAATTAACCTCTAATATTGACTAGTAATTTTTTTAAATCTCCACACTGCTAAGTAGGTAAGAAAAATATTGCTACCATCACAATCCCCCAGTTTTTATCTCAGAATACAAACCATCTTATTTTAAAAGCTTGAAAGCAATTCTTCATGCAACCGAATCCTGGCTGGAGTTGTGTGGGATGATGCGGCAAAGGCTGTAATGAACAACTCCAACATCCCAGAACTGTGTCTGCCTGACAGAGCAATGTATACAAACCCGTTCCTAGCTTTTATTGGGCTGCACCAAGTGTACAATTCTCCAGTGAGCCCAGGAGTCAGAAACTGTCAATTACAAAGAAATGGTTGGCAGACTGAATGAATATTTGTGTGTAATTATCACAGCATCCACCAGCAGCAAAGACTCCAGAATGGTGCACACAAATGTTAGTGTCCTTTCCCTGCATAAAACACCCATTTTTACACTGTGTGATATCAATGCCTAACAGAGGTGATGAGACAGGATGCAGGCAATTTATTTTGCCAGCCACATGTAACCCAAGATGTTACTCATCACTGAACAGCTACTGCTTTTGCCAAAAGCATTATTTTCAAAAATTTAAGAGTCTAAGCTTTCCTTTGGCCATCCTAGAGCACCCTTTTCCTCTAGCTTTATAGTCCTAAAGGACAATGATCAGGTCATGCTTTTAAATAGTCACAAGCTCTCAAGCAATGAGCCTTTCCAGAGTCTCTTTTCCTCATATATAAAAAGGGGGTTGATGGATATTTTAACTCAGATATCTTATGATATTGTAATACCCATATTTCCTTTCCTTTCCATTTGCTTTGTATTAGTTCTTTAGATTGTTGAAAGAGAAAAAAATAAGAATTACCACATTCCCTGAATAGTGATGAGGGTTTTTTTATTTGAACTATATTTTCTTTTTTGTGTGGCTAAACACTCCTTTGAAAATCTAAAAATGGTCTGCATCTTCCTGTCAAAAATGTTCATAGGTACACATGCATACCTACCCATGATGACTTCATGGACTTGTGATCTCTGCAGTCACACAGGGTCTGCTGCTCAGTAGTTTCTCACACTTTAACATCTGCTGTCACTATCTTGAATTCTTAGTAACTTTTACTTTTGATTTTGTGTTTTGTAAAAGAAGTCCAATGGGATAATGCGACATGAGCAGAGAAGAATGGGAAGTAGGTGTGTCCCCTGTGCTTGCCTTTCTATTTGTATATAGAATACCCAACACCCAAGAAGCATGGGATTCCAGTGCACCCACAGCATGTGGGGTGAAGCAAGATTCAAATCGAGGACAAGGTAAATGTGTATATCTACTACAGATAAGCAGGGAAGCCAAGAAGCCAAACTTTCACATCAAACCACAGCTTGCTCCAAATACAGAAAGGTGACAATGGTGTTCTGAGAAACACAATTAACCAGGACCCCTGTGGTATCCTTTCTTGTTTCTTCTACTTACTTGTATTAACCAATAACCTACACTGAAAAACTGACATAGAAAGAAAAGATTGGGCAACCCATAGTCCCTTTTCCATTAAGTCCTTCCTGACATGTCAGAAAGGCATAAGTAATGAGTGTAGACAGAGTGTATTTATACCAAGAAGTGAAGTAAAAACAGTTGTGTTAGTTTTGTACAGTGTTTTTGCTGCTCTGGTGAGAACAAAATACATAATTACAAACTACAAAATAAGAATTATGCAAGTTTGGTCATTTTGCATACAGGTTAAGTGCTTTTATATTTGTATTGCACAGTATACAGATGATCCTTGAACAGTGTGGGAGTTAAATATGCCAACTCCCCACTACACACACAGTAAAAAAAAAAACCCACCACATTCAACTTTTGACTCCCTAATAACTTAACTACTGATAGCCCTCTGTTGACCAGAAGCCTTACCACAACATAAACAATTGATTAACACATACAACATACAAAATATGTATTAAATGCTGTATTATTACAATAAAGTAAGCTAAAAAAAAATTTTAAGCTTATTTTTTTAATATATGAAATTTGTCAAATTGGTTTCCATATAACACCCAGTGCTCATCCCAAAAAATGCCCTCTTCAATACCCATCACCTACCCTCCCCTCCCTCCCACCCCCCATCAACCCTCAGTTTGTTCTCAGTAGAAAAGAAAATGTTAAAAGAAAATCCTAAGGGAGAGATCTCAGAGAATGATAGTAGAGTAAGAGGATGGTGAGCTTACCTCCTTCCACAGACACACCAAGGCAACAACTACATGTATTGCAACTGACTCTGAAAAAGATCTGAAGACTGGCCAAACAGATCTTCCACAGCTAGACACGAAGAGAAGGCCACATCAGAAAAGATAAGAAAGGCAAAGCTTTGACTGGGAATCAGCACTCTGGCATGACTACCCAGACATAGGAGGGACATCATAAGCAAGAAGGAGTAAGGAGAATAGACCCCACATCTGGTATCCCCTAACAGGAAACTGAGTCTCAACCAATAAAGAGCCAGCATGCTAAATAACTTGGCCTAAGATACAGCCCCAAATCAGCAATCTTCAAAGTTCCTGGGATATACACGAAGGATATTTATTAACTAATTTTAGCATAAATTCTATAGGGGCAGGATCTGCAGGATCTTTCTCTGGGAACAAAAGCACTGGTAGGTATCATTTGTTGTACCTTCTCCCAGCCTAGATAACCAGGCACTTTCAGGAACCAGTGCTGACACTCTCCATCTACCTTGCTACCACCAGGAGCCTTGCCCTGACATTCCTACCTGATCCAACCCACCTCCAGCAGACAACACTCCAAAGCAGCTCCTCCATGACACCTGGGGAGGATGGGATAAAATCCTGCCCATCAGTGCACTCAGGGTTTGTGCAACTGGGCCTCTCAGCCAGGTGCACAGACAGAAATCCCTACATACCAGTATGACTTGACTCCAGCAGTCAGTCACAGCTCAGCCACAACAGAAGGGCACACATAACCACAAAGAGGACATGGATGGAGCACTTGGTTCTGGTGACGAGAAGAGATTGTTCTATAGGGCAGGAGAAGAATCCTTTTGCATAAAGCCACTGCTTAAAGATCAGGAGATAGAGATGACCTCCTAATAGGTAAAAACAAACATGGAGAGTTAAACAAAATGAGGAGAGAGAGGATTATCTCCCAATTAAAAAAAAAAGGACAAAAATCACAAGGGAAAAAGGATAAAAGAAATAGAGATAAGCAATATGCCTGACAGAGTTCCAAGTAATGGTCGTAAAAAATACTCCCCAGATCTTAGAGGGTACAGAAGAATGAATCAATGATTGGGAAGAATGGGTAATAGAAAGCAAATAGGGTGAAAAGCAAAAAGAATGAGAATAACAAACGAGGACTGATTAAGGAACCCTGCAATATCATCAAGAATGATATTCACATTATAGGGACCCCAGAAGGAGAATAGAGAGAAGGGAGCTGATAACCTCTCTTAACTAGAGAAAGACACCTTTCCAAGTCCAGGATGCACAGTGAGCCCCAAAATGAATCCAAGGAGAACCACCAGACAGCTAATAATTAAAATAACAAAAATAAAGGGAGAAAATTATAGTAATACAACCGTAAAAGGGGACTTTAAAACCCCACTTACATTAATGGATGGATCAACAAGACAAAAACCCAATAAGGAAATAGTGGCTTTGACTTACACATTCTTTTCAAAGGGCACATGGAACATTCTCCAGGATAGGTCAGTACATTTAAGAAAACCATAATTACATCAACTGTTTTTTCCAATCTCAATGGTACAAAACTAGAAATCAATTGAAGAAAAGAACTGTCAGAAACACAGACATGTGGAGGCCAAATAACCTGTTACTAAAAAAACCAGTCAATGTTTTATGAAATGAAAAATGAAAAAATTAAAACAAAATGAAAAAAATCAATGAAAAAGTTAAAGAGGAAATCAAAAACTACAGAGACACAAATGAAAACAGAAACACTGCAGTTCAAAATCTTTGCAATACAGCAAAAGTAGTTCTAAGAAAGAAGTTTATGGCAATACGGACCTACCTCCAGAAAAAAGAATATCAAAAAATCTATCCTTAAACCTAAAAAAGCTAGAAAAAGAATAAAGCAAGCCCAAAGTTAGTGGAAGAAAGCAAACAATAAAGACCAGAAAGGAAATAAATAAAATAGAGACTCAAAAAAAGGATAGAGAAGATCAATGAGACTAGAACCTCGTTCTTTGAAAAGATAAACAAAACTTAGAAACCTTTAGTGAGACTTATCAAGAAGAATAGAGAGGACTCAAGGAAATAAAATTGGAAATTAAAGAGACACTACAGATATACAGAAAATTATATGCCAGACAATTGGACAACCAAGAAGAAATGGACAAGTTCCTAGAAACATACAGTCTTCCAAAAGTGAAATATGTAGAAAGACGAAAATCTGAACAGACCAATTACTAATAATGAAATTGAACAGGTAATCAAAAATTCCCAACAAACAGAAGTCCAGGATAAGATGCATCACAGGTGAATTCTACCAAACTGTTAAAGAAGATTAAATACCTATCTTTTTTAAACTATTCCAAAAGGTAGAAAAGGGAAGAATGTTTCCAAATTCATTCTATGAGGCAAGTATTATCAAAACCAGAGAAAAATTTTTAGCAAACCAAATTCAACAGTACCTTCAAAAGAACCATTCACCACAACCAAATGGAATTTGAGAGATGCACATATAGTTCAATGTGCACACATCAATCAACATGATACACCACATTAACAAAACAAAGGATAAAAATTATGATGATCTCAATAGATGCAGAAAAGTCATTTCACAAAATTTAACATATATTCATGATTAAAACTCTCAACAAAATGGATTTAGAAAGCAAAATAAAGGCCATATATGACAAACCTACAGTAAGTATCAACAATGAAAAGCTGTAAGCTTTTCCCTATGATCTGGAACAAGAGTAAGTTATGTCTACTCTCACCACTTTTATTAGACATAGTACTGAAAATCCTACCCATTACATTCAGATAAGAAAAAGAAATAAAAGCCACCTATATTGGTGAGGAAGAAGTAAAACTGTTACTGTTTTCAGGTGACAAGACAATATATAGAAAATCATAAAGAGTCCACAAAAAATCTAGAACTAATAAATTTCAATAACGTTGCAAGATGCAAAGTCAATATACAGAAATCTGTTGCATTCCTATACACTAATAATGAAATAGCAGAAAGAGATATTAAAGCAATCCCATTTCTAACTGTATTAAAAAGACTAAAATACCTAGTAATAAATTTAAAGAGGTCAAAGACCTATACTCTCAAACTATGCTGGTAAAAGAAATTGAACACAACACAAACAAATGGAAAGGTATACCATGCTCATGGAAGTGGAGGGATTAACATGTCGCTACTACCCAAGGCTATGTACAGATTAATCATAATACCAACAGCAATTTTTACAGAACTAGAACCAAAAACAAGAGCCTAAAATTTGTATGCAAACACTAAAAACTACAACTAGCCAAAGTAATCTTGAGAAAGAAGAACAAAGCTGGAGTCATCACAATCCCAGATTTCAAACTATACTACAAAATTAGGGTAATCAAAACAATATGATACTGGCCAAAAACCAGACATATAAATCAATAAGGCAGAATTGAGAGCCCAAAAATAAACCAATGTTTATATGGTTAACTAATCTATGACAAAGGAGGCAAAAATATACTGTGAGGAAAAGATAGTCAAGTAAATAAATGGTAATGGGAAAACTGGACTACTTGCTTACCATATACAAAAATAAACTCAAAATGGATTAAAGACCTAAATGTAACATCTGGCACCATAAAACTCCTAGAAGAAAACAAAGGAAGTCATCTTTTGGACATCAACCTTAGTAATATACTTTTGGATTTTTCTTCCCAAACAAAGGAAGCAAAAGCAAAAACAAACACTTGGTATTATATCAGACTGAAAATCTTTTGTATGGCAAAGGAAACCACCAACAAAATGACAAGGCAGCCTAGTGAGCTGGGAAGATATTGGCAAATTATGTATCTAATAAAGAACTAATATCCAAAATGTGTAAAGAATTTACACAACTCAACACCAAAAAAATAATAATCGGATTTAAAAATGATCTTGAATAGGACCTGAATAGGCATTTTTCTAAAGAAGACATACAGATGGCCAACAGACACATAAAAAGATACTCAACATCATTCATTGTCAGGGAAGTGCAAATACACAACAAGATATCACCTCACACCAGTCAGAATGGCTAATAACAAAGATGAGAGATAAAATGTGTTGGTGAGGACATGGAGAAAAGGGAACTCTGGTGTACTGTTGGTTGGAATGTAAATAAGTCAGACAAAGACAAATACCATATGATTTCACTTATATGTAGAATCTAAAAAAAACAAATGAACAACCAAGAGAAACAGACTCACAGAGAACAAACTAATTAACGGTTGCCAGCAGTGAGGTAGGTAAGGCAATAGGCAAAATAAGGGAGGGGATTAAGACGTACAAACTTCCAGTTATAAATAAGTTGAAAAGTACAGCATAGGGCATATATTTAATAATACTGTAATAACTTTATATGGTGACAGATGATAACTGCACCTACCATGGTAAGCATTTAGTGATGTATATGATTGTTAAAAATATAAACAGAGATCATAAGGAAGAGGAAATACATTTATAGGACTGCACCATATTTATCAGGGGAAAATGTGCAGTTCAAACCATGGTAGAATACATGTCAATAATTTTTTTAGGCTTCTCCAAGTTAGTATTTAAGTTCCAGTTAACATACAATGTAATATTAGTTTCAGGCATACAATTTTGAGATTCACATGCCAATAATTTAAAATTATTTCATTTTTCTTAGAAATTAAACATGGCCAGTCAAAAGACAAACCATGGGAGAAAGGGAAAAAATGTATATTTTAGTACCTTAAAGATACTACAGTTTCTAAACATGGGACTTTTTTCCAAAAACTTTTTGAATAAAGGGCTCAACAGTTCCATTTTTACTGAAATCCCAAATTTTGTAGCCAGCCCCGTGCTTATAAATATTTTACATAAAATTTCAAGAGATTCTGAAATCCTTACAACATAGGAAGAAGAGGACATATCACTGTATTTGTAATTGTATTTAGTTTGCTTGGCCTGCCATAACACTACAGACTAGGGAATACCTAGAGAGAGTGATTATTGCTAATGTCAAAATGCAAAGACTTTGTTACTGACTTAACTCCTTTCTTGAATTCTCTAAGTACCTCTCTACCTGAAGGGTACCTTGAAATATCCTATGACTTAAGATAACCCTTACTCTTTTTTTTTTATAAGAGTTTTATGATCTAGCATAACCAATAACCAAGACAAAAAGAATTTTAAAACTTCTGTGCTAATAGTAAATTGAGATTGTTCTTTAATTATCTAGACCTCTCAAAACAATAATTGTCTGTGTTTCAATGTTCTACATTGTTTTTTAATGAATACACATCAAGAAAACATATGTATCTGGTTGATTCCATTAAGTAAATTCCATTAATGTGTCTAAATACTTCTTGGCCCATATCTAAAATTAATCTCTAATAGAATTTGGAGGCTTTTAATTATTTCTGTTCTCATAAACCTATAAATGTCTCATCAGTCATGTTCCCAGAAATTGACCTGAGAACAAAACATGGGATGAAATTTTGAGAAGCACACATACCAGGCAGGGTGGCCCAATCTTTTCTGGCCCCTCCATTAATTTCTGAATACCAGAAGTACAAGAGAAGGAGAAGAAATTATTTGGCCCTTGATGCTCACAAAGCCCAACACATTTAAATTCATTTTCAATGCCATGAAACAATAGCATCATTTTCATATATGGGTGGTATATATTATGTACACAAGCCCACCTGCTTCAGTGAGATGTGAATAAATATCAGAAGCCTTAGGTTTCAGTCCAATTTCCAACATTAAGTTCATGGCACATGATGGGTTAGCCATCCCATCTCCATTTCTTCCTCTCTCAAGTTCTCAAATGCACTAATTACAAGTGCCTGTCCTCACTCCACTCCCACAGATCATGCCTGTCTCAGTAGTGAGTTTCAGTTTCCTTCTACCTCATGGTTTTCATAGGGTGATGTGAGTGGTTTCAGAAAAATTCCAAGAGTCATTCCAACCTCTTAATACTAGACAACCTGCTTTCAACAGCCCCTGGTTGTTCACTCTATTACCAAGTACAAACTGCATGTGGCCCTGCATGGCATATGATGTCCAGATCCCCTGGACAGTAAATATATGATCAGTAAACTGATGGTGATCGCACCTGTCCAGGATTAGGTGTTTTGTGTTGGGCCATAGCCATAGGATGGGAATCCTTCTTTCACTAGGGGAATAAAGCTGAGGAGATTAAAACTTAGTGACAGGGGTGGATCTGCCCACCACAGACACTCAAAAGGTCCAATTTATTAGAACAAACTTTTACCACTAGCTGATTAGATTATTTTTTGAAAATGTCACAGAAAATCAGATTCTCCCGTCTGAGTGCTGGGCCAAGTGGCATGAAGCAGTTGGAGGTAGACATCCCTTCACCTATTATAGGAGGTTCTCTAAATGAAATGACAAATTACATTTGCCATTGGTGGGGCCAAGCTTTCACTTTTGAGTGATTTTGACTCTGGTTGGCCATATATGTCTCGTTTAAATTTTAATTCATGTCATTCTAAAAATAGTTCATAATCTGTAATCAAGGATGGACAAGTGCCAGGAAATCACTATAGTGAAAAAAAATACATAGCAAATAATTTAAAACTAACACATCATTTATAACGCATGGACATACCTCCTACAAAATGTTTTAAAGAAACCTGCTTTTGTACTTTTAATTCCATCAAAGATGAGCATATCTGTGCAGACTTTCTTTTGTTTCCCCGCCTATTTGCCATGGCCCATGGCTGCTTGAAATTGATATATTCAAGTGCCACCAGCAAGGCCTGAGTGAGAAAGGCTTTGCAATTCATCCTCTGTGATCTTTTATATAAATATTACTTTGAGTTGGACAGTGGAAAAGCCCAGGGTAACACTATAATGCCAACCTGACAGACACTTTACAACCTCTGCCAATACACTATATCAGAATCTTGCTTAAGCATTAAAGAAGAATGTTTCAAAAATAATTTAAAATGATAAAGGAGTCCCCAAAGATATTTAGAGTTGATTTTTCAGCTATTAAGTATTTCTTCATCTTTTCCAATATCCCTACCAAAGATGAAAATGCAGGGAAGGGACCGTTCTCCACTAGGTCCTCTCATTCCTCTAGTGTGGCAGTGCTATGACTTGGGCTCTGGCCTCTTAAACCCTGCTCACTGGATTAGGATCTCTGCTTCACCACTTTATTACAAACCCTAAGAACTTCCACAATTTTCTCTATGTCTCTGTGTCTCAACTTTGTAAATTTTAAATCGAGATGCTCTCGAAACCTCAGTACCGTAGGAATCGATCCGTAAATACATACTAACTAGGCCTTCACAACCAATATTACTTGGCTTATACCACACGCTTAATAAATGTTACATACTTTTTCACCACCGTCATTTTAGATTGGTTTGCTCCCTTTCACACTAGGTAAAACTTACCTGGGCCATTTTTGGCTGAGAATAGAGTAAAATTGTCCACTTATTGAAAGGGCCTTGAAGATGTTGATCCATCCAATTCTTCCTCCCTTCCACTTGGTGGTTGAGGAAACTGAAACACAGGTAGTGTAACTTTCCCAAAGTCATGATACACACAGAAATAGAACTCAGGACTCTGGATTCCCAAAATTTTAAGAGCAGAAATGTCCTTTCACAAAGAATTATCAGGAGGCCTTATTCAGTTGTCTACCCAGAAATTCGCCATATGCAAGCTGCATCTTACAGGAAATCTCAAACTCACATTTTATTCCTACTTCAGTTTTCCTTATAATCAGATAGATTCTAAATCTCAATTTTTTTTAATGAGAAACATCTGAGTTGTATATATCATATACAGCTTTAAGTTTCTATACCAACTTCAGGGGCCAAACAGCAATCAAAACCAAAGCATCATTTTAAATGTAAAAAGTCTTATAAAAATGACTTACAAAATTATCTCTATCAAATCTATAGGTTGTCATATAGTTTATATGTTTGTTAAAGCTTGAACTAGGATTTAGTTTTTTTCCAAAAAAAAAGAATGTTTACATTATTTAGACATAATCAGCATTGTTTTTAAAATATGCACAATAACTACATCTGTGCTATAAATTTCACTTGAAATTAAAGTAATATAAAAAGAGCAGGCATAAGTACTAAAAAGAACAGTTTAGTTTATAATCTATAGTTAACGATTGGAGTACTTAATGACACTAAACTGATTTTACAATTTGGAGCAAAGAGAAAAGTTGATATTATTAAGAACCCATACTATTAGATCAGCATCCTAAAAAAATCTACAATTTCCCCATTTTTCTCAAACTAAAATCTGTCTGTCCTATTAAGGTGTCAGTCTAATCCCTGACACATAAACCCTGAGTTAGCTTTAGCCAGGGTAATTAGTTGCTACACATGCTTTTTCGAAAGAACATGAAGCAATAAGACTGGATGATGTACACCTTAGTTTTCTCATCCAGAGAATGAAATAATACAATTACTCAGCTCATTGGTTTTCTATAATGATGTAATACCTGTTAAGAGATTAGAATAGTGCTTTGCACATAAATAAGACTCAAATATTAGTGAATATTAGGATTATTATTATCCTGAGAGTACCTGAGAAGTACATCTAAAACAGCAGAGAAAATATTAATATTCTTGATAGATGTGGCTGCATTAAAGAGCATTATCAGGGTTCAAATCGTAACTGCTAGGGCCTTTCTAGCTCATATAGCCAAGCCCTATAGAGAAAATTACCTAAGAAAATGATCTTTGTCAGGAAAGACTGAATTTCTGCTCTTGGGTCATCATGACAAGAAGTTCCCAATCTAAAGCCTTGCATGAAGAAAATCATTGGCAATATTGAATCTAATTTAGATCTAGTTGATATAATTGATAGGTGATTTTTCCCCTTCCTACATATATACTGTAAAGTTGGAATTTTAATATGCATTCATATTTGGATCTTAGAAAACTATTTCAGATTAGAATCAGAAGCACAGAAAGAAAAAAAAGAATCAGAGGCACAGTAGTAAAGTTTGTGCTCATGTACTGCTTTTGCAGAAGGGATATAGAAGGGGAGGAGAGGGATATACTAACATGTGAAAGAATGGAAATTAAAATTTTCTGCATTCTTACATGTGCTGGTTTCAATTTTTAAAGATAAAAGTTTCGACCTAAAGGGTTAAGTTAGAATACAAAAGATTCCACAGCGTGATTCTGGTTTCATTTGATCAAAATATAATTTTATGTTTAGCCATTTGGATTTTAAATACTTGACAGTTAAGTGATCATGACATTTCCTTTACACACATTTATTTACCAATTCTAAGTTCAATTTATTTAGTGTGTTGGTAATAGGAAGGTGGAAAATTCATGGTCTTTGTCCTCACATATTAGATGACACTTGTCATTCATTGTAAGAAGTGCAAAGTGCTCTGGTTCTAAAAGGAAAAAATATTTCTATAAAATAATCTCTATAAAAAGGGTGCCTATATCTTTTCTAATATTTGAAGTTAAATGATTTTGCAACTTTGTATTACAAACAATACTGTACAACTCAATACTAAAAGATATTGCCCATGTGCCCTAATTTAAATGACATCACAGAATCCTTATAACAAAGTTTCTAAAGGTTCACAACTTTCTCACGTCTGCTAGATCCATAACAAATGTATCTGAAATCTCCACAGATTTCTGTGCACATAATGAATTTTGATAATATGGTAAAGGTCAGAAATTCAAATAAGATGATCAGGATGCTCATTAATTCTGAACAGAGTGAAATATGCTATTTAATATCTTTTTCTCTTCTGTATGCTCTTTGCTTAATTTCAAAGCAAATAATTAATTCTCTGATTTCTACAGACATGTTTTGACTAATAAGGATTTAATAACTTATAAGAAAATCCAGTACTTCACTGCATTATATAACTGGATAGTCAACAGAGAGGACTGAGATTTAGATTGAAACTTTTCACATAATGAAAGTCATCCTTTTCTTTCTCTGCAGATCTAAACTGCAGATTAGTCTGTAGGATATTTCTCAAGTAAATATGTTAATTTCTGAGGATTAAATAATATTAATCTTATAAGAAACACCCTGGAAGCACACCTATTCTCATTTTGTAAAACACTGAGGTCATCTTTACATGGGAAAACAGAAATGAGTCCTTAGCCTCTGAAAAAAAAATAACAACAGTATTGAAGTAACATCTTGAGAACATAGTTATTAGGGAGAATATTGTTCCCAGTATTTAAAGGCATTCACTTATTCAGTGCAATGTCACAGATTTAACACCTTTGTAACCTTTGAAAAGGGAAATTATAATGGAGATACTAAGAAAACCTTAATTTTTAAAAAAAAATTTTAATCTTTATTTATTTTTGAGAGAGAGACAGCATGTGAGCAGGGGAAAAGCAGAGAGAGGGAGACACAGAATCTGAAGCAGCCTCCAGGCTCTGAGCTGTCAGCACAGAGCCTGATGTGGGGCTTGAACTCATAAACTGTAACATCATGACCTGAGCTGAAGTCAGACACTCAACCAATTGAGCCACCCAGGCATCCCCAAGAAAACCTTAAATAAAGCAGCATTATCTGTGTCTCTTTTTCCTTCTCCATAAGATTATATCTTTAAGAGTTATTTCCTTTTGAGTTCAATATACCTGTTTTTATAACATATTTTGAGCTAATACAACACTATAAGATCAGTGACAGTCCAAGTCTTTCAAACTTTAACAAGATACATAGAAAAGTCAAGAATTATCTTTTATTTATTATTATTAAATATTCATCTTCTTATTGGTTCACATACAAGAAGGTAACATAAAGAACATATGGAAAATGGGATTGATGGAAGGACCCACAGCTGACATAGAGAAGGAAGAAAGTCACATGTGCTGAGAAAAAGCACATGCCTTCAGTCTCAGCTGAGAAAAGTAGTCAGTATAAAGTCATATTACCCTAGGGGCGCCTGGGTGGCACAGTCAGTTAAGCGTCCAACTTCAGCCAGGTCACGATCTCGCGGTCTGTGAGTTCGAGCCCCGTGTCGGGCTCTGGGCTGATGGCTCAGAGCCTGGAGCCTGTCTCCGATTCTGTGTCTCCCTCCTCTCTGCCCCTCCCCCGTTCATGCTCTGTCTCTCTCTGTCCCAAAAATAAATAAACGTTGAAAAAAAATTAAAAAAAAAAAAAATAAAGTCATATTACCCTAGTCCCTAACAACTCTGAGTCATGAGCCCTGGGTTCTAGATAATTGGACCTCACTATCACCTATTCCCCTTTGAACCTTGCCCACCTCTGTTTTTCTTTACGTCTTCTCTTCCTAGAGGATGTACCTCCAATTTATTGGCTGGCCACATACTTCTAAGCCTTCAAGAAGTTGAGTCTCAATTCTACCTCCTCATCAAATGTGGCCTATCACACCTGCTAGAAGTGAGCTTTCCTCCCAGGATCTCAGAGAGCCATTAACTCTGGCCCCTCAATCTGTCACACATTTACCTCCCAAGGAAAAGTCTTTTATTCCTGCACATACCATCTTGTTACTCAATTTCTTAATTCCTACTGCTTCATTTCATTAGGGTAAAGGGGGGAACTTGAGAGGGGTCCTAAGTGGTGGTTGGATTATATACATTTGGTAAGGAAAGTGGAAGGGAATTCTAAGTCAAGGATTAAAGCCCCACCAGGAACTTTGACCTAGATGTGGGCAGGACTCTCACAGGGTTAAATGAGTATCCAAGACTAATTGTGGGGGGTGGTTCATGTACGGCACAGTCCTCACTCTTGTTCAGATGACAGAATGTCATAAACTGATACATACAATCTCATATACATGTATAAAATGCCCAGAATGGAAACACTTTTAAAAGAAAATATGATGAAATGAAATTATTTACAGAATGACAACCACAAACCTATATCTACAAAATATAAATCTATCCAACTAGACTCATCCTTTTCTCAACATTTCCTGTTTGCTCTTTGCCCATTGATCTTGTTATGTATTAAAGCAGATTCCAAAGGTTTGTGGAGAGGGAATGGAGTATGGAAGGAAAAGATCAATTTGAAGAAAGTTTATTTATTATCTTTATTGACTTCTGAGAATTTTAGGAAGATTCCTCTTTTCTTCAATTTAGGGCCTTGGTTGAGAATCACTGATTTGGGGCAATACTGGAAAGTGATATTATATACATAGGTTAAGGTCAGCTTAGTCTGGATCCAGCCACGTATATTATGTATTTACTGCTTCTCCCCTGCCTTAAGTCTCAGCAGAATTTAAGGTGCCTGAACACTGAATTCAGATATGCTGCTTTAAAATATATATTTCCTCCATTCTTCCCTGAACCATTTTTTTCTTGGCTACTTGATTGGTTTAACTGTGTAAGCATTTGGCATTCCAGCTGAATGAGAACGAGATGAAATGGCAGTTATCCCAGCCCTCTTATTTCACAACATAGAAGTAAAACTGGCAATGCAGAGAATGTCATAATTCAGATGTGTCAGTGCTGAGATGTTTCAAAGTGGTTGGGAACAGGAATATCACAGTCCATTCTGAACCAGAGCTAAGAATAGGGATACTTTATCCTGCTGTCCAGAGTGACATCTACTGGTATCAAGTTCAAGGCATAACTGTAAAACATTTCTCCCCTTTGCCATAAATATAAGCAGAGATATGGTTGTGCAAAGATATGCAGGAGATTGAAAAGATAGTCAATCATAAAAGTTTATGTGGGCCTGAAGCTTCAGGAAAGTCCTTGGCCTCTGGAAGAAAAAAAAAGGCTTAGAACGTTAAATGGAGAGAAATGGGAATAATGTCATACTTTTCTTTATCTTTTTGTGGAGAGAACATGTGTTCCCAAGCCAAAGTGTAGAGTTAGCAACTCCCTAATCCTACCGAAATGGAGCCAATTTTCCCACTTAAAGAGAGGTGACATTATTCACATATCAAAACTAAATGGGCCGGGGCGCCTGGGTGGCGCAGTCGGTTAAGCGTCCGACTTCAGCCAGGTCACGATCTCGCGGTCCGCGAGTTCGAGCCCCGCGTCGGGCTCTGGGCTGATGGCTCAGAGCCTGGAGCCTGTTTCCGATTCTGTGTCTCCCTCTCTCTCTGCCCCTCCCCCGTTCATGCTCTGTCTCTCTCTGTCCCAAAAATAAATAAACGTTGGAAAAAAAAAAAAAAACTAAATGGGCCAAGTCAAGTGCACAGCTACATACCAACTTATATAGCAAGAGGCTCCCAGGTCTTAGCTGACTGCTAAGAGATCCGTGGCACTGTTTTAACATTGAGTCTATTTTAAAAGCAAACAATTAAGGAATTATCCAGATAATTTCTTCCAAATATTTCCTTATATGGTGATGTTAAATGGCTATAACTCATGTATTAAATAGGCTGAGGAAGAATAGAAGTATGGGGTGAGACCTTGCCTCTTAACAACTGCTGGTCTTCTTACACTAAATCAATCTCTCTCTCTCTCTCTTTCACACACACACACACACACGTAACCAACACCAGGCAATGGATGTTTAGTATCAAGTGACAGGTCATTCCCTCTGCTCCACATTCTATAGTCTTTTCTTTCTTTCTCAGGTCCCTCCATCCCCCACAAAAATAATCAAATATAAATGCTTATTAATCGATAAAGATTTTTAGCCTTTATCTTATAAATACCACCTTCTTCCCTTCACAGATAACTTCTTCATTCTCCTTGTCTAGCAAGAACCACTTGGTTCATTGCAACATGCTTCTGGCTCTACCATCCCACTAAAATACACACTCTTGTTAAGGTAGAGAAAATGGCCAAAGTATAAATCCAAAGGATAGTTACAATCTTGCTTAATGTTTCCTTCTTGCTTGCATTTCTGCTTTTGCTTTCCAGGTCACTAGCACTCTTGATTTCATGTCTTCATTCCTAAATTCTCTTTTTAGTCTCATAGAGTCCCCCAATAGGCAGTTGTATTGAGAGACCATGTTAGACACAGGGTATACAGAGATTTAAAAAAAATGCTTCCCCTACCACTGATTCCTCTTCCTATAATCATGTATTTAATATCTGTGGGCCATAGGTTTTTCCTGTCCTCAGAGCTCCTCTTATGCAATAGAGTCTCTCTGAAAAGAGCTTATCCAGTATCACAGGCTACAGCCTACATATGGATGAGTCTTACATCATTGTCTCCAGGCCTCCCCTCTGTTGATCTCCAGTCCTTGTTTCCAACTGCCAACTATCCATCTCTGTCTGGATATCTCACATGCATACAAACGTCAATATTCTTTATCTTCTTCCTCCAAACCTGCTATTATGCTCACATTATAAACTTATCTTCAGTTCCTTTTTTTAAAAAAATCTGTCACACCTAGCTGAATAGTATGTCCCATTCTTACCATTAAAAATTGTTTTAGGACTCCTGGGTAGCTCAGTCGGTTAAGCATCTGACTCTTGATATCAGCTCAAGTCATGATCCCAGGGTCATGGGATCAAGCCCCATGTCAGGCTCCATGCTGAGTGTGGAGTCTTCTGGGGATTCTCTCTCTTCTCTCTCTCTCTCTCTCTCTCTCTCTCTCTCTATCTCAAATTAAATAAATAAGCTTTTAAAAAATTGCTTGATGTTGGTGCGCCTGGGTGGCTTAGTCGATTGGGTGTCCGACTTTGGCTGAGGTCATGATCTCATGGTTTGTGAGTTCAAACCCCACGTTGAGCTCTGGGCTGACAGCCTGGAGCCTATTTCGGATGCTGTGTCTCCCTATCTCTCTCTGCCCCTACCCCGCTCACACTCTGCCTCTCTCTGTCTCAAATATAAATAAAACATTCAAAAAAATTGTTTGATGTTAAGTTTGCTCTGCCAAAAATTTTAAGTCAATAGCCTCCAATCAGTTCTTTCTCTCTTTCCAGTGTCTCATTGTTGTAATCATCCTGAAACTTTTCACAAAAGATTTTTTTTTGAAAACACAAATCTGATCATGGAGTTCTTCTACTAAAATTCTTTCCATTATTTCCGCCAGATAGCACAGAATAAATTTAAAATTCATTGGCAAAGTGTTCAACATTCTTCATCATCTCCCCCTGCCCATCTACCTATCTATCCTCATGTTTCATTACTCCCTCAGACACTCCATTAACTGCCAACATGCTGAACTGTTTACTGTTCCCCAAACATAAATGCTTATCTACACATGGATGCCTCTAAATAGGGTTTTCTGCACTGCTCTTTTCAGGGAAGCACGTCACTAAGGCTATTTGAATAACTCCAAATTCAGTCTAGAAGCCTCGGCCTTGAATAAAGTACTAGAGGAGTAGTGCATAGATAATAAAAGTTGAACCACCAACATCAGTTCCAAAAAGCCACCTACCTTACTTCTCCAAGAAATTTTTCCCAAAGGAAGAAAACTCTTGAGAAGTCAGGGTAACAACAAGCCAATGTGATGCATTAAACCAGAATAATGAGAGATGGTGAATACACCACAGAGAAAACATCAACCAGTTCTACTTGGGATTGCCATGTTGAGTTGGTCTTTGAGGCCCAGAGAATCAAATATGGTTCTGCAATGGCCTTAAGACAGACATCAAGTCAAATTTAATAATTTTCAAGAAGAAAGCCTCTTCAGTTGTTGCTGTATTTTCAAACCCTATTTCTTTTTTTTTTTTTTTTTTTTTTTCACAGTACAAGTTTCAAACCCTATTTCAATTAACATATTAAGTTCCTGAAAGAGGTTAATAATGCGATAAGGGCATTTCTCTCTTCTACTAACAAGATGAAAAATGATTTCACTTAAATTCCTAGGACATCTTTGTTTGAATGGCACAGGTTTAGTGAAATGGGTCCATTCATAGTATGGGGATCTCCAAGAAATATTAGAAATATTGAGCACTTACAACTTGCCATGCACTGTACATTCTCGGGGCTCAGCAAGTACTCATTTGATGCTCATCATATCACTATCAGGTAGATACTATCATGTGAGCATTTTGCATATGATGAAAATAAGGCACAGAGATGTTAAATAACTGACCCAAAATTACAAACACCCAGACCAAAAGCAGAACCCAAGGGACACAGTTCCAGGGCCTGTGCTTTTACCAACTACATTATTTCACTGGTTTTTAATTTGTATAATCAACTTAAAAACCAAGCATAGGAAATAAAATTATGGTTTCAGGTCAACATAATGATGCCAAACATGCTGATGATGTAAAATTAATGGAATGGGGGAGAAGATGGAAGGAAAATAATGAGTAGAACTTCTAGTTCCTCAGAAAACTAGACGTATCTTTGAAGAGCTCCAAAGTGTCAAAACCTCTTCAAATGAAAGGAAAATCACATTCATGTAACACTCCTACTACTATGTAATATTCAGTTATCATTCCAGCCCTATACATTCCAAATTTTCAGGACAAGGCAACTTTTAACATTCAACCCTCTTGTTAAAATATAAAGCTCATCTGGCTTAAATGAAGGTTTTCAAAACTACCAAAATAAAGTCCTTTCCAAGGTAGTCATTCTTAGGTCACCCAGGGTGGATCACATGATCTGTTTGAACTACGTGACACCTCTCTTTCATGAACCTTGATAATGAGATCATTTAAACAGTAGACTCTTAAGAAAATCCAGTGACACAATGTCAGATTTCCAGGGAGATATAATGGATTTTATGGTAGCTGAAGAGCTTGATAGATCATTCAGTGCAATCCTTTCCCCTCAGGCAGATAAAATGCCATTATTGTATTACAAACAAATCAACTGAGACCCAGCAAGGGTTACTGACTTATGCAACTCATACAGCTAATGGGTGAAATGTCTGCTTTTCCATGTAAGAGCTTCTTTCCACAACACAATGGCTCACTTGGTAATGATGAGAGATGTGCCAGGGTCATGAATTTGGATACATTGTTCTTGCTGGTTTTGTCTGCAAGAGTGTTAACAGCATGGTCCATGCATAGCTCATCATCACCTCAATTTCCACTAGTTTCTTTCAAAACTTCAGAGTCCCCAGTTCTAGATGCAACTTCTCCAGATGTTTTCTCCCTAAGTGGTCTTCTACATTCAAGATCACTCCTTTCTGTTAAAGACCAGGGCCATCTCTGCTTCAGAAACTTTTATCAGGAAACCCTGAACTCTCCATACCTTTTCCAAAGGTCACGTTCGTTTGTTCATGTTGGTGTATCAGGTTACACTTGTGAATATGTTCTCTCATTTCCTCGGTTGTGAAGTCTTATCATTCCTGTTGTTTGCCAATCTCAAGAAATTCTCAGTTCTCTCACGCAACTCCAAAGAAGACAGCTAGTCACCTCTCTTTCCTTAAACTTGTCTTTTTCTTTATCCTTTGGTCCTATGTAAACACTTGCATAATCAGTACATCCATGAACAGTTCCAATCTATGCTCCTGTTGGGATATCAACTTGCATACCATGGTATAATTCTTGAGGACAGTATGAATTGTGATATATGTGTATGAAAATACCACTCACTTTTGTTCATTCAGTTAATAAATATCTTTTGACTACTGTGTATCAACCCCCTGGCTAAATGTTGAGGATCTGGGAATGAATAAAATAAATGACCTGTTCATTAACTTTAAACATCTCGCAGTCTTGGACAGGGTCAGGGGAGAGTTGGGAGTGCTGAGCTGTTAGGTACCTGTACATGTACATGTTGTCACTCTTCCATGCACTGACTGCAGTAGTCCTATGATCAGTGGGTGTGAAAACGGCTATGACCACAGAGAAGAATCCGTATTCATTCCCTATGACATTTAAGCCAGGTTTCAAAGAATTAGTATAAAATCACCAGGATAGAGGGCAAGAACCTTCTAAAGAGAAGGAAATGAAGATAAGAGAAGCCAAATGAGGAGTATTATTATTATTATAATTATTATTTTATTCACTTTGCAAAGATAGCACACGACATGTACTCTAAGGCAGCAGAGAAATGCTGTTGTCTGCAGTGGAGACACAGCCCGGAGTTAAAGCTGAGTAAACTTGGCTCTCTATGAGAACTGTCACCCTTGAATAAACCAACACTGCCTGGCTCCCGTGGCATCCTTTCTGGGCACAGAATTTCATTTTAAAAGACATTGGGAAGCCAATCATGAAGAGGCAGAAACAAAAGCTGTCTACATTTCCCTGCTGCAAAAACTCTCCTGTAGAGGAGATGTTGAGGCTAAGAAAACAAATAAAAGTTGTTCTGAAAGGAGAGGCAATTAAATTTTTGCCAAACATGACAGGAAGCTGAGAACTGAAGCAGACAGAGTAATGTCTATCTTTGGCACACCAGACAGGGAGGAGAAGAGTGTGTCTTTGATGGCAGACTTTATTTTAAAGGTGCTAACTGACATTTTGAAAGGACATAAAAACAGAGAGGAGAGAGCTCTTCAAGCCCTGCTGTCTGGGCAGCAGCAGCTCCCAACTGCCCCCGGGGTTTTCATTTACCCAGTCTAAGGCTAACCTGAGATAAGGTGCAGGAAAGAAAAGAAGCAAAATAAAACAAGTCCCTATCTTAAAGCAGCCACATGAATCTGCACGATGCATTTAAGTTGGAAGTATAAAGAGAAAGACATTTCCTGGCTCCTGAAGGAGTCTTGCAGAAGGGATCCTTGGTGGTCACAGAAGGGCAGAGTTATGTCCATCATCCAAACAGTTGGCTAAGTGCATACATGTTTTTATAGGGAACCCTGTGCCAATGGAAGGTTTGTGCATAGGCACAAAAGCTAATTTCTAAGGCCTTCAGTTACTCAAATGTGGAATCACTCTCCCCTGTGGCCTTCCTACAGGCAGGCAGAACTGAGTAGCTCCCTCCAGTTAGGAACCCAGGAACACCAGCACTGAGACATCTCAACCTTCAGCACATTTCTTACCTCTCTCCTTGGTTCCCTGACCCTTCAGTCCTGTGCACTGAGGGCCGGATTTGTGTTTATTGCCTTGTGATCCTCCCAGACCATTCTGTCCCAAAGAAGTTTAGATTTGAATGTTCCATACACCTTCATTTCGCTCTGAAATTCTCATGGTCCATATTTCTCCCTCTACCCCAGGATCATGCAGACATTTCACTGTATCTTTAAAATAAGGAGAATGAGAATCTCCTCCACTAGTATTCTGATAAGGGGATTGAAGGGTAGAAACCGGAAAAGCATGGTAGCCACGGCAAGTATGATTCAGAGACATGGTCTATTTCCAGTCCTACACTGACCAACACTCACTTAAGCACAATGTGAATACACACTGAAGAGGAAGAGGAGAGGAAATGTACAAGAAAATAACCCAGGTACCACTCCATCCTTGGTTTTCTCGCACTAGGATTCCTTACAAATCTCAACAATCCAGCACAGTACACTCACTCTAACCAACTCACTCTGTGCTACAGTCAGCAATATCAGTCCGCAGATATTTACCCAAGTCCCCACTCTGCACAAGATTCTATGTTGGAAAATATGGAAAGGAAGAGGACACAGCATCAGACTACAACAACATCGCTGTCTTAGCAAAACCTTCTAGAAAGCACAAGGGTAGAGTTAGCAGGAGTCTGGAGAACAAGTTCAGTTAGAGAAGCCATCTCACAGAGCAAGTCAACACAGAGCCCCAAGATCTCTGACTCTAGTCAGGTAATCAGAAAAAACAGTCCTCGCAGGGGGAGGAGAGTGATTTGAGGGCAAACCCCAGGACAACTGTTGTCTCCTCTCTAAGCCATCTTAGACTTCTTGCTGTCTGTAAAAACCCAGGACCTGGGGAAATAAATGTATCCAGAAAGGGGTTCAAGGTCTCCAGGAAAGCCTGCTGCTATGAGAGTCATGGAACACTCTATTAGATACTCCATAACCTTACACACATGTGCTGTTCTTTAAATGGTGTATTTACCAAAATGCTAAAATAGCTCACCATGGCCCTGGCAGGTTTCAAAAGGACAATTGGAGAGGAGAGGGGAGAGCAAGGAGGGGGGAGGGGAGATGGGCGTGGAGGAAGAGAAAATTAAGTTTCTTTAATGACTAATTATAAAGAAAAGCTCAAGGAAAACAAAAGTTTCTGCATAAATTACAAAAAGCCTTCTCAATTGCTTTCAGAAATGCAATTTAACCACGAAGAAAATCTCTCTAATTTTCTGAGATGATGAAAGAAAAGGCCAGTTTCGTAATTGCCTGATTGCTAAACACATTAGGAAATGGATGGAATTTCAAGATTGAGACTCTGGCCTAATATTATCTTTTGTTTCCACTTTGTTCCAGCAACAACAATAAAAAAAAAAATAGAAGGACTTGGGAAAATATGGAGCTATTTGTTATGAAGCAGAGTCTAATATAAATTACAGCTGAGAGAAACAATGAATCATAAAAGATAACAGATAAGGAGGACTAGTTAGAAACCCAAATACCTCGAGATGGTGCTCCAAAACTACATGGATATAAAATTAAAACACATATTTTCAATGGTATTATTGGGGAATTGCTACAGGGAGCAGAAAGGAAATACTCTGTCTTTCCATTATTTTGCAAAGCACACAGAGTAGTTTTCCAGACAATTTCAGCTCTTTACAAAATGCCCAGAAGCAGCAGATCTCTGCAGAAGAGGTCACACACTCATAGGTTTAAGATATAAAGCAGACAGATTCAAGTCAATAGGAACATCAAATTAGTTTGCCGGTTATTGAGTGGAGAGGGCACTGGTATGCCCTGGTCCCTGAACTACCACCTCAGCCACACGGCTCAAGTCTGATATCAATCTAGATGAAATATCAATTTGGTCAAAGAAAGAAAAAATTATAATGATCCAGACTGGCCATCTGTGTGTTTTAATTTTCTGAAGGTTAAAAACAAGTAAGTGGAAGAAGGGCCCAGTGTTTTTCAAGTGTAAGCCAAACCTTCATATGATGCAATGATCTTTTAGTTTGTTAGATTTGCAACTTTCTTTTTATTCCCTCAGTTATTGATAGGCCAAAAAGTATTCCTGTTTATAAATGAGAAGGGACACGGAGAAGGAAGTGACCAAATGACATGTTTGGGTCCTACTAGTTCTGAATATATAATTTAATGGCATTCATAACCATTATTTGAAATGATCTAGCTTCACAAATTAAAAAAATATTAACATTCTGCAATTTTTCCAAAGATACATATTAGGTCCTCAAATGATTGTTGAATGAATAAATGCTTCTTTGCAAAATTTTTTTAACATACATTTATTTTTGAAAGACAGAGAGAGACAGAGCACTAGTGGGGGAAGGACAGAGAGAGAGAGGGAGACATAGAATCTGAAGCAGGCTCCAGGCTCTGAGCTGTCAGCACAGAGTCCAATGCGGGGCTCAAACCCACAAACTTTGAGATCATGACCTGAGCTTAACCTACTGAGCCACCCAGGCATAATTTTTTTTTTACAACAGGAAACTTTCCTCTAAAATAATAGGTTTCCCTAGAAATATATGTAAATACAGGAAATATATACATGAATATATATTATTAATATTTGTGTATATTTTAAATACTATCATTCATTCTGTATATATTAGCTAACATTCTTCTGCAGAGAAAGCTTTTACTCATGAATTGGACTATTTAGTATTCCAGAACTGTATTTCCCACTGAAAAGCCAGGATAAATGTATAATAATTTTTCTTTCATTATGAACTTTCAGAAGGAGTGAACTTAACAGTCACTTCCAATAGTATCAACTCTTTTTTTTTCCTGAGAGAACAAGATTTATTATGAGGAATTGGCATATGTATTATGGAGGCTAAGAAGTTCCAGGATCTGCAGTCAGAAAGTTGGAGGCCTGGGAGAGCCATTGGGAGAGCCATTGGTACAGTTGCAGTTTGAGTCTGAAGGCCTGAGAGTTGGGAAATCCTGTGGTTTAAGTTCTGTCCAAAAGCCAGCGGGCTGGAGACCCAAGAAAGTATTATGTTTCAGACCATATCAATTCAAGGCAGTTAGGCAGAAGGAGTTCCCTTTACTCCAGAGTCAGCCTTTCCCTTCTATTTAAGTCTTCAACTAATTAGATGTGGCCCACCCACATGGGGGGAGAGCAATCAATCTACTGATTCAAATTCAAGTCATTTTTTAAAGCTTTCTCTTCTTTTATATCTTTATAGCCTCTTAGATACTTACGTACACCATTCGTTTCAATAAACATAGTCGATAATCTTTTAGATGAACAAAATGTTTCAAATTTGGCCAATGAGAACTTCTTAAATGTTGCCCTCATGACCCTTTGACCCATCCTATTAGTCTGTGTTTCCCTGCTTTCTAGCACAACATGGTATCCTAAAGTTTACTTTGTATTTTCCTGGCCTCCAGCCTGCAGTCTGCCATTTCTCCAAAGAAACCTGATTCCTTTCTGTGATGAATATTTTTTAGAAAACAAATTTTGGACAGTAAAATGGTAATTTCTGAAAAAGCACCATTGCTCCCATGCCCTGTCACTGGACAGAAATAGAAAATACATCCTATTATCATGAATTAAACTAAAGCTAAAAATGATATTACTAAAATGAATATAACATTAAAACTTTTCATGTAATTTCTTTGACTCAATACTTCTTTTTCATACACTGAAAAACTCAGTTAATTATTGGATTATTTTGCAATATATAAGAAAACACAAAATAACAATATCAGTATTACTAGTAATAACAACATTACCAAATGATGTTTAAGATTTCTTGGCTGTTCCTTTCATCTTCAGCCTTATGCCACTAAGTTTTGTTTTCTGTTCTTTTAGTATCAAGGAAGTTTGTTTTGTTCTGTTGATTGCTTTTTTATTAGTATTTTTGGTAATGCCTGAACCCCCCTTTTTCTTCAAAAGAAGAAAGTTTGACCACTATGATAATGTTTTACCACTATGATACCTTTTTCACTCTTTTTCTTCTCCACCATGCTTTTTAGTCAGTACTCATTTTTCCTGGTGCTTCATCTCTGTCCTCTTAAATATGCTTAAGCTTTTGTGATTTCTTTGTCAGCTTTAAATAATATATGAAGGGGCGCCTGGGTGGCGCAGTCGGTTAAGCGTCCGACTTCAGCCAGGTCACGATCTCGCGGTCCGTGAGTTCGAGCCCCGCGTCAGGCTCTGGGCTGATGGCTCAGAGCCTGGAGCCTGTTTCCGATTCTGTGTCTCCCTCTCTCTCTGCCCCTCCCCCGTTCATGCTCTGTCTCTCTCTGTCCCAAAAATAAATAAACGTTGAAACAAAAATTAAAAAAAAAAAATAATATACAAAGTTATCATTTAATCTTCCTTTCTCCCACCTTCCCCCATGTTTTAGTTGTGGTACTCTAACCCTGGTATTGCATTTAACACTAGCAAACTTCAGCCCTTGTCCTCAACTTTGAGATCGTCAGTCTATAGTTAGATATATAAAATAGTCACCACCAATCTCTTTGTCAAATTCTTCCCTACATGTTTTTGTAAAGTTCATCTTCTAGTAGTTTCCTTAGGAAGAGCTTCTGGGGACAATATCCCCTGAGTTCTTGCATGTTTCATACTTTTCCTACAGCCGTCAGACTCAGAGGACAACTTGAATGGAGTCACATCCTTTGTCTCCTTTCTTGAGTATCATAAAGATATTACTCCTTTCTTTACCTATTGTTTTGAATATTTGTTAAGAAGTTTTATGTCAACCTACTTAGGTTCTTTTATTAATGGTTCTGTCTTCTTTCTTTGTTATGTTTTGGAGATGATCTTCCTGGGTCCATTTTTACAGGTACAAAATGACCTTTGTAATATATAGATTCAAATTTCATTTTTATTTGAGTAAAAATTTTTTTTAGTTTCCACACTTTATTTTTTAATATGTAAGTATTTGAAAGCTGTACCTTTCCCTTCAAGTAATGTTTTCACTGTTTCTTGTTGTAAAGCAACAAGAAAATGTTGTATTTTTATTTATGATATTTTGTTGTTTGCTATATTTTTATATTAAATATAATTTATTGTCAAATTGGCTTCCATACAACACCCAGTGCTCATTCCAACAAGTGCCCTCCTCCATGCCCATCACTCACTTTCCCATCTCCCCCACCCCCATCAACCCTCAGTTTGTTCTCAGTATTTAAGAGTCATTTATGGTTTGCCTCCCTCCCTCTCTGTAACTTTTCTTGAATATGCTTTTTGACATTCATTCTGTCTTACCTTTGGCTTTCTTCTTCAGGGTAACCAAATATGCTCAAGAACCAAATTCTTGAAGAATGAATACAGTTAAATTCCATGAAAAATGAAAGCCACCTCTCTGAATCAAGTCATCTAGCTGCCTGAGCTTTGGGTGTGTGTGTGTGTGTGTGTGTGTGTATATATATATATATATATATATATATATATATATATATATATCTTGCCTTTAGTTTCTGACCCCATTATCCCTCCTTAATAGTATCAAGACCGGGTCGGCAGCAAGATGGCGGCTTAGGAGGACGCTGGGCTCACCGCACGTCCTGCTGATCACTTAGATTCCATCTACATCTGCCTAAATAACCCAGAAAACCGCCAGAGGATTAGCAGAACGGAGTCGCCGGAGCCAAACGCAGACGAGAGGCCCACGGAAGAGGGTAGGAAGGGCGGCGAGGCGGTGCGCGCTCCACGGACTGGCGGGAGGGAGCCAGGGCAGAGGGGCGGCTCGCCGGCCAAGCACAGCCACCGAGTCTGGCTTGCAAAAGCGGAGGGGCCTGACGGACTGTGTTCCCACAACAAGCGCGACTTAGCGTCTGGGAGGTCATAAGTTAACAGCTCTGCTCGGAAAGCGGGAAGGCTGGAGGACAAAGGGAGGGAGAGCTGCTGAGCCCCCTGACAACAGAGCTCAGTTTGGTGGGGAACAAAGGCGCTCGCCAGCGCCATCTCCCCCGCCCATCCCCCAGCCGAAATCCCAAAGAGAACCTGTTGCTGCCGGGGAACTTGCTCGCTCCGCGCAAACACCCAACTCTGTGCTTCGGCGGAGCCAAACCTCCGGCAGCGGATCTGACTCCCTCCCGCTGCCACAGGGCCCCTCCTGAAGTGGATCACCTAAGGAGAAGCGATCTAAGCCTGCCCCTCCTGCCCCCGAGCACCTTGCCTACCCACCCCAGCTAATACGCCAGATCCCCAGCATCACAAGCCTGGCACGGTGCAAGTAGCCCAGACTAGCCACACCACCCCACAGTGAATCCCGCCCCTAGGAGAGGGGAAGAGAAGGCACACACCAGTCTGACCGTGGCCCCAGCGGTGGGCTGGGGACAGACATCAGGTCTGACTGCGGCCCCGCCCACCAACTCCAGTTATACACTACAGCACAGGGGAAGTGCCCTGCAGGTCCGCACCACTCCAGGGACTATCCAAAATGACCAAGCGGAAGAACTCCCCTCAGAAGAATCTCCAGGAAATAACAACAGCTAATGAGCTGATCAAAAAGGATTTAAATAATATAACAGAAAGTGAATTTAGAATAATAGTCATAAAATTAATCGCTGGGCTTGAAAACAGTATACAGGACAGCAGAGAATCTCTTGCTACAGAGATCAAGGGACTAAGGAACAGTCACGAGGAGCTGAAAAACGCTTTAAACGAAATGCATAACAAAATGGAAACCACCACAGCTCGGCTTGAAGAGGCAGAGGAGAGAATAGGTGAACTAGAAGATAAAGTTATGGAAAAAGAGGAAGCTGAGAAAAAGAGAGATAAAAAAATCCAGGAGTATGAGGGGAAAATTAGAGAACTAAGTGATACACTAAAAAGAAATAATATACGCATAATTGGTATCCCAGAGGAGGAAGAGAGAGGGAAAGGTGCTGAAGGGGTGCTTGAAGAAATCATAGCTGAGAACTTCCCTGAACTAGGGAAGGAAAAAGGCATTGAAATCCAAGAGGCACAGAGAACTCCCTTCAGACGGAACTTGAATCGATCTTCTGCACGACATATCATAGTGAAACTGGCAAAATACAAGGATAAAGAGAAAATTCTGAAAGCAGCAAGGGGTAAACGTGCCCTCACATATAAAGGGAGACCTATAAGACTCGTGACTGATCTCTCTTTTGAAACTTGGCAGGCCAGAAAGAATTGGCACGAGATTTTCAGGGTGCTAGACAGAAAAAATATGCAGCCAAGAATCCTTTATCCAGCAAGTCTGTCATTTAGAATAGAAGGAGAGATAAAGGTCTTCCCAAACAAACAAAAACTGAAGGAATTTGTCACCACTAAACCAGCCCTACAAGAGATCCTAAGGGGGACCCTGTGAGACAAAGTCCCAGAGACATCACTACAAGCATAAAACATACAGACATCACAATGACTCTAAACCCGTATCTTTCTATAATAACACTGAATGTAAATGGATTAAATGCGCCAACCAAAAGACATAGGGTATCAGAATGGATAAAAAAACAAGACCCATCTATTTGCTGTCTACAAGAGACTCATTTTAGACCTGAGGACACCTTTAGATTGAGAGTGAGGGGATGGAGAACTATTTATCATGCGACTGGAAGCCAAAAGAAAGCTGGAGTAGCCATACTTATATCAGACAAACTAGACTTTAAATTAAAGGCTGTAACAAGAGATGAAGAAGGACATTATATAATAGTTACAGGGTCTATCCATCAGGAAGAGCTAACAATTATAAATGTCTATGCACCGAATACCGGAGCCCCCAAATATATAAAACAATTACTCATAAACATAAGCAACCTTATTGATAAGAATGTGGTCATTGCAGGGGACTTTAATACACCACTTACAGAAATGGATAGATCATCTAGACACACGGTCAATCAAGAAACAAGGGCCCTGAATGAGACATTGGATCAGATGGACTTGACAGATTTATTTAGAACTCTGCATCCCAAAGCAACAGAATATACTTTCTTCTCGAGTGCACATGGAACATTCTCCAAGATAGATCATATACTGGGTCACAAAACAGCCCTTCATAAGTTTACAAGAATTGAAATTATACCATGCTTACTTTCAGACCACAATGCTATGAAGCTTGAAATCAACCACAGAAAAAAGTCTGGAAAACCTCCAAAAGCATGGAGGTTAAAGAACACCCTACTAACGAATGAGTGGGTCAACCAGGCAATTAGAGAAGAAATTAAAAAATATATGGAAACAAATGAAAATGAAAATACAACAATCCAAACGCTTTGGGACGCAGCAAAGGCAGTCCTGAGAGGAAAATACATTGCAATCCAGGCCTATCTCAAGAAACAAGAAAAATCCCAAATACAAAATCTAACAGCACACCTAAAGGAACTAGAAGCAGAACAGCAAAGGCAGCCTAAGCCCAGCAGAAGAAGAGAAATAATAAAGATCAGGGCAGAAATAAACAATATAGAAACTAAAAAAACTGTAGAGCAGATCAACGAAACCAAGAGTTGGTTTTTTGAAAAAATAAACAAAATTGACAAACCTCTAGCCAGGCTTCTCAAAAAGAAAAGGGAGATGACCCAAATAGATAAAATCATGAATGAAAATGGAATTATTACAACCAATCCCTCAGAGATACAAACAATTATCAGGGAATACTATGAAAAATTATATGCCAACAAACTGGACAACCTGGAAGAAATGGACAAATTCCTGAACAACCACACTCTTCCAAAACTCAATCAGGAGGAAATAGAAAGCTTGAACAGACCCATAACCAGCGAAGAAATTGAATCGGTTATCAAAAATCTCCCAACAAATAAGAGTCCAGGACCAGATGGCTTCCCAGGGGAGTTCTACCAGACGTTTAAAGCAGAGATAATACCTATCCTTCTCAAGCTATTCCAAGAAATAGAAAGGGAAGGAAAACTTCCAGACTCATTCTATGAAGCCAGTATTACTTTGATTCCTAAACCAGAGACCCAGTAAAAAAAGAGAACTACAGGCCAATATCCCTGATGAATATGGATGCAAAAATTCTCAATAAGGTACTAGCAAATCGAATTCAACGGCATATAAAAAGAATTATTCACCATGATCAAGTGGGATTCATTCCTGGGATGCAGGGCTGGTTCAACATTCGCAAATCAATCAACGTGATACATCACATTAACAAAAAAAAAGAGAAGAACCATATGATCCTGTCAATCGATGCAGAAAAGGCCTTCGACAAAATCCAGCACCCTTTCTTAATAAAAACCCTTGAGAAAGTCGGGATAGAAGGAACATACTTAAAGATCATAAAAGCCATTTATGAAAAGCCCACAGCTAACATCATCCTCAACGGGGAAAAACTGAGAGCTTTTTCCCTGAGATCAGGAACACGACAAGGATGCCCACTCTCACCGCTGCTGTTTAACATAGTGCTGGAAGTTCTAGCATCAGCAATCAGACAACAAAAGGAAATCAAAGGCATCAAAATTGGCAAAGATGAAGTCAAGCTTTCGCTTTTTGCAGATGACATGATATTATACATGGAAAATCCGATAGACTCCACCAAAAGTCTGCTAGAACTGATACAGGAATTCAGCAAAGTTGCAGGATACAAAATCAATGTACAGAAATCAGTTGCATTCTTATACACTAACAATGAAGCAACAGAAAGACAAATAAAGAAACTGATCCCATTCACAATTGCACCAAGAAGCATAAAATACCTAGGAATAAATCTAACCAAAGATGTAAAGGATCTGTATGCTGAAAATTATAGAAAGCTTATGAAGGAAATTGAAGAAGATTTAAAGAAATGGAAAGACATTCCCTGCTCATGGATTGGAAAAATAAATATTGTCAAAATGTCAATACTACCCAAAGCTATCTACACATTCAATGCAATCCCAATCAAAATTGCACCAGCATTCTTCTCGAAACTAGAACAAGCAATCCTAAAATTCATATGGAACCACAAAAGGCCCCGAATAGCCAAAGGAATTTTGAAGAAGAAGACCAAAGCAGGAGGCATCACAATGCCAGACTTTAGCCTCTACTACAAAGCTGTCATCATCAAGACAGCATGGTATTGGCACCAAAACAGACACATAGACCAATGGAATAGAATAGAAACCCCAGAACTAGACCCACAAACGTATGGCCAACTCATCTTTGACAAAGCAGGAAAGAACATCCAATGGAAAAAAGACAGCCTCTTTAACAAATGGTGCTGGGAGAACTGGACAGCAACATGCAGAAGGTTGAAACTAGACCACTTTCTCACACCATTCACAAAAATAAACTCAAAATGGATAAAGGACCTAAATGTGAGACAGGAAACCATCAAAACCTTAGAGGAGAGGGGCGCCTGGGTGGCGCAGTCGGTTAAGCGTCCGACTTCAGCCAGGTCACGATCTCGCGGTCCGGGAGTTCGAGCCCCGCGTCGGGCTCTGGGCTGATGGCTCAGAGCCTGGAGCCTGCTTCCGATTCTGTGTCTCCCTCTCTCTCTGCCCCTCCCCCGTTCAAGCTCTGTCTCTCTCTGTCCCAAAAATAAATAAACGTTGAAAAAAAAAAAAAAAAAAAAAAAAAAAAAAAAAAAAAAAAAAAAAAAAAAAAAACCTTAGAGGAGAAAGCAGGAAAAGACCTCTCTGACCTCAGCCGTAGCAATCTCTTACTGGACACATCCCCAAAGGCAAGGGAATTAAAAGCAAAAGTGAATTACTGGGACCTTATGAAGATAAAAAGCTTCTGCACAGCCAAGGAAACAACCAACAAAACTAAAAGGCAACCAACGGAATGGGAAAAGATATTCGCAAACGACATATCGGACAAAGGGCTAGTATCCAAAATCTATAAAGAGCTCACCAAACTCCACACCCGAAAAACAAATAACCCAGTGAAGAAATGGGCAGAAAACATGAATAGACACTTCTCTAAAGAAGACATCCGGATGGCCAACAGGCACATGAAAAGATGTTCAGCGTCGCTCCTTATCAGGGAAATACAAATCAAAACCACACTCAGGTATCACCTCACGCCAGTCAGAGTGGCCAAAATGAACAAATCAGGAGACTATAGATGCTGGAGAGGATGTGGAGAAATGGGAACCCTCTTGCACTGTTGGTGGGAATGCAAATTGGTGCAGCCGCTCTGGAAAGCAGTGTGGAGGTTCCTCAGAAAATTAAAAATAGACCTACCCTATGACCCAGCAATAGCACTGCTAGGAATTTATCCAAGGGATACAGGAGCACTGATGCATAGGGCCACGTGTACCCCAATGTTCATAGCAGCACTCTCAACAATAGCCAAATTATGGAAAGAGCCTAAATGTCCATCAACTGATGAATGGATAAAGAAATTGTGGTTTATATACACAATGGAATATTACGTGGCAATGAGAAAAAATGAAATATGGCCTTTCGTAGCAACGTGGATGGAACTGGAGAGTGTGATGCTAAGTGAAATAAGCCATACAGAGAAAGACAGATACCATATGGTTTCACTCTTATGTGGATCCTGAGAAACTTCACAGGAACCCATGGGGGAGGGGAAGGAAAAAAAAAAAAAAGAGGTTAGAATGGGAGAGAGCCAAAGCATAAGAGACTTAAAAACTGAGAACAAACTGAGGGTTGATGGGGGGTGGGAGGGAGGAGAGGGTGGGTGATGGGTATTGAGGAGGGCACCTTTTGGGATGAGCACTGGGTGTTGTATGGAAACCAATTTGTCAATAAATTTCATAAAAAAAAAATAAATAAAAATTAAAAAAAAAAAAAAATAGTATCAAGACCACATATTATACTCTATCACATGTTGTTATTCTTTTCCTCATTTGGATTTTTTAAAATTTTTTTAATGTTTACTTATTTTTTAGACAGACAGACAGAGTATGAGTCTGGAGAGACAGAGAAAGAGAAGGAGACACAGAATCCGAAGCAGGCTCCAGGCTGTGAGCCATCAGCCCAGAACCCGACATGGGACTTGAACCCACAAACCGCAAGATCATGACCTGAGCTGAGGTTGGACGCTTACCCCCTTGAGCCACCCAGGCGCCCCATCCTCTTTTGGATTTAAACCACATATTTTATTTGTATCACATTTCAGTAAGTTTTTCAAGATTTCCACTGACTGGCAAAAGCTATTTTTATGGTCTGTTTCTCATCCTGAAATTCTTGCTGATATGGATGGGCCAATAGCTACCACATACCATCTTTTGTTGTCTCACCATGAAACACATGAAAATCACTATAGTTAGTCTCCACAGTAAATAATTTACGTTGAGGATCCCTTAACTTCTGATTTTCGTAATTCTATACCTTTGGCCATAGATTAATACAGATAAGCCTCACACCAAATCCTAAATTAGGAATGATTACTAGATATCTACTACATGAAATAAAGTACTGAAAGAAGTGGTACAATGAAGATTCACCATTATTTCCTTTAGTAAATTAGGTCACAGAAACTGTATAAGTGTGTGTTTATATATATATGCATACACATAACATATTCATGTACATATATACTAGGATAGAAAGCACTATGCCATCATAATGTCAAAGTATATTGGGAGTTTAAGCAAAAGTAGATCCTGGGAAGACTTTATAAAATAATGGCCTTTCAGTCTTAAGTTATAAAAAGGTTTTAGGTGTAAGGAGATCAGAAAAGGCGTATTTTAAGAAAATGGAAAGTACAATTAAAGAAAGAGATTAGAAATAGTTTGTAGAGGATGTGGCAAATAGAAATAGTTTCGTTTGATTCAAACAGAACTAATACTGCTCATAAGTAATATTTTTATTTTTAATCTTTTTTAACGTTTATTTATTTTTGAGACAGAGAGAGACAGAGCATGAACAGGGGAGGAGCAGAGAGAGAGGGAGACACAGAATCTGAAACAGGCTCCAGGCTCTGAGCAGTCAGCACAGAGCCCAACGCGGGGCTTGAACTCACAGACCGCGAGATCATGACCTGAGCCGAAGTCGGACGCCTAACCGACTGAGCCACCCAGGTGCCCCCATAAGTAATATTTTTAAAATATTTTAGAACCACAGGATAAAATGTTTGAACCTTGTGATATAAATAACATGGGGTCATTCAGCCTTATGAGTATAAAAGGGATGAGTTTCACAAAGATTAATCCAATACCAGCATGAAAAACTTAGTGGAACAGGGGGAAATTGGAGGTGGTAAACCTACTTCAAAGGCAATTCCAATTTTGCAGACAAAGAATAAAACCTATCTCTGTACACAAACAAAAACCAGAACAACCGATCCTTTTACAAGACTATACATCTTTTTCATAGAAAAAAAAAAAGTTTGATCAGAAGGCTTAATGGGGTAGATGTTATTCAGTCATCTACAAGAAAGGAAATGTATTTCTGATTTAGTCATAAAATCTGAGACCATTCCCCTGTTCAGTCATCTGTAGAATAAATGATGTGCTCTGCACCATCACAAAGCAGTCTGACATACTGTTTTCACATTTAGAAATCTGAATTTAGTATCTGCAATAAAGAAACTAAAAATACAATCTACTCTAAAACTCACTTTCCCTCCTGTCCTCTCTTACTTATTCCAGCTAATTGTATCTCTTTCCCCTCTAAAACAAAATTCAAGACATCAACATTGCCCTGCAATTATATTTTATCTTACGTAAGGATGGTCACTGACAATCGAAATCCAGGATTTTGTTAAATAAAAAGTCCATATAGGGTCACTTAGGTTGAGTAGAGTGATTTTATCCTTTTATCAAATCAAATATGAGGGATTCACTTCTGCTAAAATTACCTCTATGGGTCTTTGCCTATAGTGTGATGAAGGTCACTGAGTTGATTAAAGAGTTCGTGGCAATAATGGGGTCTGCTGCAGATGCGATCTGAAATGATCAAAAAAAATTGAGAGCAAAAGGGACTCAAATGGTTCAGTGGAGATAATATACCTGAAAAAAATCTATCCTCTGTGAATGATTACTCCTCCAAGCAGAAAGAAGTCTGAGAATAGAGGGACTACATATTCTCCCTCTGAAACTATGAGAGAATGTGAGAAACAAGTTTAAAACTGAAAGGTGAATAAAAACAGGGAAGCAAGGAAGAACTCTTAGTGTGGAAATCTAACTTCCTGGAAGAATTAAGAGGCTCTGTGGAGTGTATGAGGGAGACATCCATTCACCTGGAACACAGAGGAAGAAACAAGATGGGAAGAAACAAGATGGTAAGCGTACTGGGCCTTACCTTGCTGGTTACCAAGTTGTATGTGTGTATCTTGCCTCTGCTCTGTTAAGTTCCCTGGAGGCAAAAGTACTCTATCAATTTTCTTTGTATCTCTAGAACCATGCATGGAGCCATGTCATCACAATGCTTAATACAGTATACATAATTTATCTAATGGCCTTAGAAGTTTATCATCTTATGATAACTGAATCTCTTGAGGGCAACAACTATTTCTTGTTTATCACTGTAAACCTCAGAAACTAATGCATAACGGACCCATAGTAGGCTGTTATTATGTCCTACTGGCATGCATACTTGCACAGCTGAAACTTAAAAATGAAAAGAAACTGACAACATGCATAGTCAACTAAGCCCCACCTATGTATTAAACATTTTCTAGATATGTAGCACTATGCTAGCTGAGCCTTTTGAAGAACACTACTGCTAGAAATAACTGCCACCTTATTTCATTCCAGGTAACTAGAAAAGCCACACTTTGCATATTTAAGATGATGCCATATCAAAGACATTCTTCCCCTAGGGTTGGTCATGTAAAAAATATCTCAAAAGTTAAAATAAATCAGTGTCAGCCTCTAAAATCTTAATTACTTTAAGGGTATTTGTACTTTCAAGTATTCTTTTTTTTTGTCTCTAACAATTAAAGTCCCAGGATAGAAATGGAGGATTAGACAGTTCTAGAAACAATGAGACAAAGGAAGGGAAAACCAAGTAAATAGGCACTATTCAGGTAAACGCATGCATGTGCACACGTGCGCGCACACACACACACACACACACAACTCTTCGCTCAGACAAGGCAAATAGCCTTCCATGAATCACAGCATAAATGCTCTTCTAATATAATGATTTTTATCTCACAAAATCCTGACAATTTTTTTTTAAATTTTTTTTTCAACGTTTTTATTTATTTTTGGGACAGAGAGAGACAGAGCATGAATGGGGGAGGGGCAGAGAGAGAGGGAGACACAGAATGGGAAACAGGCTCCAGGCTCCGAGCCATCAACCCAGAGCCTGACGTGGGGCTCGAACTCACGGACCGTGAGATCGTGACCTGGCTGAAGTCGGACGCTTAACCGACTGCGCCACCCAGGCGCCCCCTGACAATTTTTTAGTAGGCAGAAAGCAGTCTCTGAAAATGTCCTCTAGACTACACATTGTAGAAACCATCTCTATAATGCACTGCGCATGTAAGAGAGAGGAAGAAGCTTGTTGCACTAATAAAGGCTTACTTCATACACATTTAACCTGCTCACCAAACCAAAATGTTACAAATCCCAACCCCAATGTCTATGGAGCCATGAAATTAGGTGTACAAAAGAGTAAAAATTCAGATGCACAATTACAAAGTTTAGGGGGTGTTTTGCCTTAAGTAGAATAGCTTCTAGGATGCATTGTGGTTGAAACAGGTCTTTCCCGAAATGCAGGTGTACACGTTCATTCACCCACAAATGTCTCTTGAGGAGCTGAGCCGGCTAGAGCTGAATGATGCGCAGAGAATCAAACACAAACTGCAGCCAAATCCAAAGCAATAGCTTGGAGTTGTTCCACTATTCTGTCCACTTCAAGAGAGGTGGAAAACATGAAGCAAAACAAAAACCTTAGAAGAAAATCTTGTGAAAAGAAATGGGGACTTCCATTATAGAGACTTCATTATAGAGATTTTATGAGATTGTCAATGTCTTCTGAAATTCAGTGCCATGCCCAAGTTTATCACTTTTAAAGAGGAAGAATGACAGAAAAAAGGAAATGGTTGTTTGGCTACTCTCTCCCACATTCCCTAGCTACATCTTATGAGATAGTTTAAAATAGTTCTCTAATGACCACCACTGTACTGGGTGGAACTGGGAAGTGAGATGTTATAAATAAACACTCTGTCTGGAAAAGATATGTGGGTTTAGTGCTGGGTCTTCACAGATATTATTTTGGTTCATTCAACTTAACAAGCATTTTGGCGACCATTTCATTTCTCCATTACACCGTGAGATGGTTAAGCCACATTGTTTCTAGGGTCATTTCCATCTTTAACATTAATTTCTAAGTCACCATTTAAGCCAAACATACACCAGGTCGTGTGCAAGAAACATTCAAACCTGGAGCACACTCCATTGACTCAAAACCTCCTGGGATGATCTTACGCTGCTTTAGTTTCCGCCTCCAACTCAGCAAAAAACAGAGTAAAGAAAGTCCCAATCTCTATTCACATGCTCATAAGGTATGTTACTTTTTCAGTAACCTTCACATTAAAAATCAAGTTATTTGCCTTCTTCATACTCCAGGCTTTCACTTAAGAATCATCTCTTCAGACAAACAGAGGGTTACTGGAGGGGTTGTGAGAGGGGGGATGAACTCAATGCGTAAGGGGCATTAAGGAATCTACTCCTGAAATCATTGTTGCACTATATGCTAACTAACTTGGATGTAAATTAAAAAAATAAATAAAAATTAAAAAAAAAGAATCATCTCTTCAGGGGCACCTGGATGGCTCTGTTGGTTAAGAGTCCAACTCTTGATTTTGGCTCAGATCCATCATCTCATGGTTCATGAATTCGAGCCCCCCATCAGGCTCTGAGCTGACAGTGCAGAGCCTGCTTAGGATTCTTTCTCTCCCTCTCTCTCTGACCCTCCCTTGCTCTCTCTCTCTCTCTCTCTCTCTCTCTTTAAAACTAAATAAACTAAATTTTTTTTCAATAATAAAAAGGAATCCTCTCTTCAATGATCACTACCCTAGCCCATCATATTTTCAGTCTCCAAACCAATACTTCTATCCTCTTTCCCCTTCAACTTCTTTGTCCTTAGCTCTTATCACTCTGCATGTTATTTATTAATCTGGTTTATTGTTGAGGATAATGAGTTCAATGAGGACAAAGATTTTTGACACCTTTTATTCACTACTGTATCCTCAGTACCTAAAATAATGCTTGGCACACATTAGGTATTCAATAAACATTTGTTAAATTAATTAACAAATGAATCTGTGTTTTGCTCCTTAGGATAACTGTGAACTAAATTTTCAGTTAATACTGCTAAGATTTCATCCTGTCTTCTTTCCTTTTATACATCTTCAGTGTTCTACCTGCTTTACAGATTATAAAAGAACTTGTGAAACTCTGATTTTAAATCTAATTTGCAACATAATACACAGTCCCAAGCATACTAGACATCAGCAAATACAACACCCATGGCTCCTTCAAAATATATCTTAAGAAGCGAATCCAAGTTAAAAATTCAAAAATGTAAAAAAAATTTCAACATAAATATAGAACTAAGATGCAATGAGATTTATTACAGACTTTCCTCTATAAGAATCTCAGTTGAAGTGCAGTTCAGGAGCCCTAAAAACAGCTTGTACAGCAGTCAATTAGAAACATTTCAAAACCATGACCACATTAAAACACTGTGGTTTAACTTGAAAGGTGAAAGGAGTTTAATGTAGGAGGAAATTGAGGCAGTCAAATGGTTTCAAAGATGGTTTAAAATCTCCCCAAGTAAAGAGAAAGCAGGGTTACCTAAGGGATGATGGGTGGATGAAAGCTGAAGATGTGTGAGGAAGGGTTGGAACAGTAACTGGGAAACTCCCTAGGGAATTAAACAGATGAATGACAGTAACTTTAGGGCCATGATAAGAACTTGACAATGCACCAACTCAGAATTATTTTACTACCCCCACATTTACAACCTTTAGGAGTTTTTATGTCCCATCAAGTCATCTTGCTCAAAAACAGGCAGCAAAAATTAAAGAAAATAGATTAATATTTCCATGTCAAGATTGAGAATCAAACTTCTAAGGATCCATTTATAATTTGAACATTAGGGTAGAACATTCTAGATATACACCTGTTTTACTTTAATAACAAAAATGCAGACTCACTTTATTTCTGTATATGGAGAGGAAATCTACTGAATGATACATGAGAATGTTAAAAAAAGAAAAAGAAAAAGAAAAAAGATTCCCAGAAAAACTTCCCAATGTATTACCTCTGATTTGGGCTTTAGGGATCAGATAAATTATCTTTTTTAAAGTCCATCTGGAAAAGTTTCTTTGCTTTGCAAAATTAATGTTTGGATGATAAAAAGTAAGTCAACCAACTAAATTCTGTCCTTTTGACAAGAACGAAATGAAAGCAGAGACCCTCATCTTTGGCATTTGTGAAAATGAAGAGATTGCGATCTTAAATTTATAATGTAGAATGTGTAAAGGTTCTACCTATTCTCATGTTTTGTGGATTGACTATACATAGCAATTATTTTTAAGAACAGCAGGGAGCAAAAAGAGGAGAGAAGCCAGGTCCTGCATTTTGAGCAGCTTTTTGAGACAAGAGAAAATCTTACACAGCCTGTGAACATAAAGAGACTCAATGAGGAAAGCAGACCACAACACGGAAAGAGCAGAGAGAATTTTAAATGTCATTGCAAATGAGAGCGGTCTCTGGGGTCCCAAGGGCATCAGTGGGGTAAACAGGACCTCTCTACATCCCAGCCTTCCCTGCTTACATTAATTAAGATCGATCTAGCCTGAAGTAGTAAGAAGATGCTGCCTTGCTTTTCCCAAGGCCCTCAGATGGGGCAATCTCAAACAAAAACCCTCAGTCCTTGTACTAAAACTTATTTAACAGTCTTAATCCAAGAAAAATGCTTTTCAACTTTCTTATCCCAATATGCCCAAATCAAAATGGCTGCTGGAATGATGAAAACACAAGCTTTTAGAAGCAATGATTGGAATGGAGAGAGGCGGTTCTGGTGTGGTTGGTGTGTTCATAATTATAAAAAAAGGTCATTATAGAGCAGAGACAGTATTTTTGGCACTTGGATGTTGTCTACTCTGATCTTGGCCCTTTAAGTAAATACGGCTGGACAACCTCTGTCACACTCAATTTAGGGACCCTTCCTAAGCCCAAATGTAACAGCAACCTCCTGTATCCATGCTCTAACCTTTCTATCTCCAAGCAGCCTTCTAGTTACCTGACTCCCACACTCTCCTCTGCTCCCCTCATCCTGGTCCTCCAATCTCTTGGATGTATGCCTCATACTTTGTCCCAGCACTGCCTCATTTTGATGAACCAAATATACACATTTTTCCAGTTGACTGATTCAGCTCATCCCAATCAACTATCAATTTTGTATACACTTTGGTTTTCAAAGTCCCTGAAGCTCCAGATAAAGGATAATCCCATTGGACCAATGCAAACCCTCCCCTTCCCCTCAGTGAAGAGATCTTAGACAAGAGCACCCATCTCCCAAGTGGTGAAGGGTTTATGTTCATGTAAATATTGTTGCAGTCATCTACAGAACCCCTAGATCATGTCCTCTATTCCATGTGCAATTTAACATTTGATTCACTGAAATGCTCTGCAATACCCCTGCTGCCATAATTTTTTGGTGCTTTCAGTAATCACTACATAACTATCCATAATTCCCCATGTCCTTATTCCATGAACTTCTCTGTCTCAATGATCTTGTCCTTGACCTAAATCAGCACTTACTCCCATGGCCAAATCATGGCATCACCACTACCTGGGCCTCTCCTCTAATCTCAATTTTAATCATCCCATTTATCCACACTTCTATCTAAGCCCAAGCCTTCACTTTCATACTAGACCCCATGTTCCACACTTAATCACGAATTCCTCTCAGAGTGTTTCCCTTGATTCCCTGAAGCTTTCATTTTTCCTTCTTTTACATCATCCCTGTCTGTATTCACATGGTGCAATATCTCTCATTCTAAAAGGAAGCTTCTCAACCTCCCAATCCCTACCAGTCTCATAAGAAGGCAATAAAACCTGTCTCCCCTGTCACACCCTATTCCATCTATCCTCCTTTATTTTTTTATAGTGTTTCTTACACTATGGAGAAAGAATCTGTGTATTTCTTTATCATCTGTATATCCTCACTGGTACGTAAATTTCACAGTGGGAGACTCTGTGTGTTTTGTTCCATTAAATATATCTAGTGCCTAGAACATGGAAGGCATGCAATTAACAAATGTGGTTTAACAATGAACAACATGAATGAATCAAATAGTGAATAAGTAAACTAGTTAATCTTTCATGCAAGGCTCAAGGCATCTTTATGAGTTTCTCCCTAATAGCAACCAGTAGGCAGCAACACTGTGCCCTCTTATATCTCCAGTTTGACACTATCTTGAGATGTCTTGAACCAAATCATTTATTATATTCCTTTTAGCTGCCTCTGTAGCGTGTCAGACTCAACAACCAAACCTGTTCCTGGACCACTAATTTTTTAAAGCATAATCCACAATAAATTTCCTTTTAGTTCATACTATCCCTGAAATCCATTTCCCATTATGACTGTTCATGCTTCAACCATACTGACATTGTAACATACCTATAAACAATATCAGAAATTATACCAAACCTACACTACTCAACAGTGGAAAATTAACATCTCCAAGTATGGGAGGCAGTGAAGAGAGTGCTGTGATTCACAAGCTATTTGAGTATTACAGTATTTCCATTTCTGTCTGTAAAGATAGTAACTTCAAGATAGTTTATATACCTATTAACTCTAACATCTAGATGAGTCTTCTGATTACCACATCTTATATGACAAACTACCTGTATTCTAGATTGCCAGGGTGCTAGGTGGGTTGATGAGTAGAATAGAGAATATTGATATAGGAATTTAGAGACATCTAACTTGTACAGGGTAAAAATCCATGTAATCTACCTAAACTATATTGACCAGTTTCTGAAACATCCTGCAACTCGTCTTATTCAATTACAAATAATTGTGGTTAAGGAGTTAATATAAAACCTTAGGCAGTGTTTTATAGCAACTTGTCTTCATTACCAAGCAAACATATAAAGCTAGTTTTTTACTCCATAATGGTATAACCAATTACTCATGATAACCCATACTACTCTTTATTTCTGTTATTTCTTTGAGAAGTGTAATAGAAATCATATTCTCCTTACTAATGGTGTTTATTCAAGCACTTCTGTTATAGAGTTAATCCCATTTCCATTGATAAAGGCTTTAATTTGAAAGAGGAAAGTGACACTTAAATATATAAACTGTGATTATTCATATACAATTCCTATCATTTTTAGAAGCATTTCTGTGAGAGAAAACAGCAAGAAGGGCCATGGTGGGAGCTTCAAGATGGCAATATCCAATACTCAATGTTATGTTAAATTTAATGTCAAATACAAATCATTTGGAACCATGATTAAAACCATAAATAGAAAGCAACATCAAGTATTTGAGATAATCCCTTTAATACTATTTTATAGCCTTTGAAATGAAAAGGTGGCTAATAAGAAAAATGCAATCTTGTGAGGATGACTTACCAAAACCAAAACAAACTACTTAACCTCATTTCTTCACAAAAGCTGTTAACCTCCTAAAACAGAGTACTGCTAATTTGCTTAAATTAGAATTGCATAAATTTGCTCATGATGAAATGTCACTCTGCATCTCTCTCAGACTCTGAAAATTTACAAGATTTTGTGTATTTTTCACTTTGGCAGGACACCAAATATTATGTAATCAATATATTTCTCCGAAATATATAAGCACACAAAAAATCATGACATAGACCCACGTACTCCTCCACTGGCACATGTTCTTGTGCAGCTGAATAATGGGGGTAATAATGCCTATCTACAAACAACATGTCTTTAGGATAGGAATTCTTCTCTGAGGTTAAAAATACAAGAACTGAAATAATTCTCTACTGTGCCTTTTTTTCTAGAGTTTGAGGAATGATATTGACCAAAGGCCACAGTTAGAAACTTCAAGGATTCAAGTGAACCACAGTTAAAAAGGGATAGATCGAAATCAACACCTTTCACCATAAGCCCAAATCCAATTATGCTGTCCCCTTCCTCCACTATGTAGTATTGATTATTTACAATTCCAAATATCTGTCTTTTGATGTTTTATTGATAATATTTAGGACAAAGCCCTCTGCATCCCAAACAGGAACTTTGCACTCTTCTGCTCCACACTTTGGTTCATGTGATTCCCAGCTTGTGAAATGTCCTACACCAAGTACTCTAAACAAAATCCTAAATTCCTCAAGGTTGTATTTAGTTCATGTTTCTTGTGTGACTGTGAAACTACAAAATGTACAGCAATAAATAAATACAATGATTCTGAAAATCATTTGTGACTGAACTCCTTTTTTACTGATAAAGACTCAGGAGTTCCAGAAAGTTTGTGTGAGTTGCTCAAGTGTAAGAGGCAGGTATAGCCTGGCCCCAGGCCCACATCTCCCTAATTCCTAGTCCATAACACCCTGCGATTTCTCCAGCTCAGCTGTGACCTCCTCTTGTCCTGATCTCCCCTGGCCGTAAGTGTCCATTGCATTTGCTTGACAATCACCATGCACTGCCAGTCCCCTCCCACCCTTTCATCATATATGTGACCAATACCACCATCTGGATCAGAAGATTCTCTCCAAAGTACCTAGCACAAATGGACCCTCAATAGTATTTTTTACAATTTACAACAATATTTGCAACAACCAATGCTCTGTCTTATAGACAGTAGAAGCCATGAACTCAAACTGCACGTCAGCAACTGTAAGATCAAACTTACACGTTTTCTCTTAGTCCTAAAGCTCTAAAATATATGACTTGTTTTGTTGTTGTTGTTGTCATTTGTTTACCTGGCATAAAAGGTCCCTGTACACAGTCTATCTTTTGAGCCAAAAATTTAGGAATGCTTTATTATCATTCTTTCTTCGAGTTGTCCAGCACTGTTTGTTGTAAGAATCCATATCTCCCATTCAACAGGCAACCCTAAAATGTTCATGCCTTTCACACACTTCAATGACAGCAGCCACTAAACGTTCCCAAGACATGTCTTCAGTGGACACTATACTCTACATGACCATAGCATATTTTGACTGCAACAAAAAAATTCCTTGAAAAATATACTCAGACCTATAGAGATATAAATATGTATAAAAATATGAAAGTCAATTATAAATATGAGTATGTATTTTATATGTATACTCATTTATATAAATAAACTACCTTTCTTTGTTCCAGACTTGGGGTCAATAGACTTATTTTGAAAAGGAACAGATAGTATTTTAGGCTTTCTAGGTCATATGATCTTTCTGTCAACTACACAAAAGCGACTCTAACCAATAACTAAATGAGTGGGCATGGCTGTGTTCCAATAAATCTTTATAAAAAGAGTCAGTATACTTGGCCATAATTTGCTGTCCTTTGTTCTTGACCGTTGTTTTTTTTTTTTTGACGCAAACTTCCGCAATGTTATAAAGTAAGTTTTGTGAGTTACAAAAGGGATTGTCAAAAGCAAATTAGAATAGGCGAGGACAAGAAAATCATGGTATATGGCACATTGTTGGTATTGTTTTAGTAAACATTTCAGTTTTTTATATGTACAGTTTTGTGTATGGGGTCGTGACCCATAATGAATTTCTTCCCACAAGTCACGGTCGTCAAAAAAAAGTTTGAAAACCACTAGGCTACTCACACAGTTCTGTTCTACTCTAGTACCTGTTCTTGGAGATTAAAACCTTTGGTTCAGTCAGTGACTTAACCAAGAAGTTTTAAGTTCATGAGTTAAATATTTGCAAATATTATCCTCATTACACCTTTCAGTGCATGGAACCAAGATCCTATGGAGGTTCCAACAGAGTAAACACCAGAGCTACGAAATCAAATCCAAAGGGACAAAAAAAGGGGGGTCACCCAGGTCATTAAGTGAAGAATCAAGTGATGCGCTGATTTGTGGAGAGAATATGGGCTGTAGATCAGGCAGTTCATCACAATTTCTTGGGAAGTTCCCCTGACTTCTAGTGTCCTGATGTTGAGAAATATGACAAGTTTGACCCTTCAGTTCTCCCCTTCTCTGAGTCAGATGGTGGGACAGAGATTACTGAGGTATTTCATATCTGTTCGTGTACTTCTTACATGGCTATTACTGCCATCCCTAACTGGCCATCCCTTGAAAGCACAGAGAATCTTCTCACCAAAGTAACAGATGTCACCCTTGCTGCCACAGCTAGCACATGTGCCTCAGATAACTTCAAACACACAAAGCCCTTGAGCAAGGAGAATGATTAAGACCTTGTATGGCAAATGGACAGATACACCTGATCTTGCCTTTGCTGATCCCTGCCAGTCATAACCAACTCAGAGAACTTTCTACCAGAGTACTTTCCCATACTCCTGTGCCAGACACTTGAAATTCTCATGGATAGATTTCTGTCCATTCCCACCTCCAACTCTGCCCCACACCCAAGGTTTCAGGAATCCCTATATCCCAGGTGCACTAAGCCCATCCCATCCTCCCATCCCAACCTCCCTGTGCACTAAGCCAAGGCTATTTTCTCATTAATCAACTTCCCCCATCTTCCCAACACATCAGATCTGTCCCCTTCTTTTTGACAACTTATGTCTTGGTAAGTTTTGCAGCCTTTATTTTTGTGTGTTAGAACAAAACTTTCATCATATTACTATTTTCCAAAAGGTTCTTGGTCCTAGGCTCTGTTTAAAATTCCTTTTTTTTTTTTAATTTTTTTTTCAACGTTTATTTTTGCGACAGAGAGAGACAGCGCATGAACAGGGGAGGGGCAGAGAGAGAGGGAGACACAGAATCGGAGACAGGCTCCAGGCTCTGAGCCATCAGCCCAGAGCCTGATGCGGGGCTCGAACTCTCGGACCGCGAGATCGTGACCTGGCTGAAGTCGGACGCTTAACTGACTGCGCCACCCAGGCGCCCCTAAAATTCCTTTTTTTTTTTTAAATAAACTTTTTATTTTTAAAATAAGTTTGGGATTTACAGGAAAAAAAATGTGAAGATAGTCCAGAGGGTCCCCGTGTACCCCCCCACTCAGCCTCTCCTATTATTAACAGCTTACATTAGTATGATACATTTACCATAACTAATGAGCCAAAGTTGATACATTATTACTAACAAAAGTCCATGCAGTCAGATTTCTCTCACTTAAAATTCCTTTTAAGGTAAGAGCCTTCCTCAAAGGTACAGCTAAGGAGCTTTGGCTTTTCTCTGGGAAGAGCTTTTGTGCAAGGTATATGTTGTTGGCCTTGCTTCCTCCTCTAGAAGTGACCACATGGTGTTGCAGCCTTGCCTCTATCCCACATTTTGAGACTGTGTTTCTGCACGTGTATCCTCTGACACTCTAAAGCTCTGCAGGAGATTTATCCTGTACCTCTCCAGCAAGAATAACTTACCGTCTGGCCTTTAAGCTAGAAACCAGTTATTTGATTTCATGGAAAGATGCTAAGACACTTTCAGGTTTATAGTCCAACCAATTGCATCAAACTCCAAATCACGTCAATTATGCTAATACTGAAGACAAATGTATATAGAGTCACCACTACCATGACTGTCCTCAAACAGCATTTGTTATACAACTACCTGCTTATGATACAGCACAAAACAATTCACCACCACAGATGCTATCCTCTTGAAAATTACAACCCAAGACCCAGATAAACCATAAAATGCATTTGAGGAACATAAAGGAATGTGTCAGCCAACATATAATAGTTGAATAGAAATCATATTAGGTAGGGTGAATATTTTATAATTTGTTTGTACTATAACTGTGCATGGACAAAAAGCAAAAGACCATGTGTTTGTTTTTTTTTTTTTTTTGAGACAGAGAGAGAGACAGAGCATGAACGGGGGAGGGGCAGAGAGAGAGGGAGACACAGAATTGGAAACAGGCTCCAGGCTCTGAGCCATCAGCCCAGAGCCTGATGCGGGGCTCGAACTCCCGGACCGCGAGATCATGACCTGGCTGAAGTCGGACGCTTAACCGACTGCGTCACCCAGGCGCCCCCAAGACCATGTATTTTTTAAGTCAATAACCACTAGGATTTACTTCACAACTTGTGACCAGAAGCTGAGCTCTCTCCAACTCATTGCTGCCTGATATGAAATATAGACATAAGCTAGGATATTTTAAGGTTTCTACAAAGAGTGTCATTTTTTTAGTCCTGAACCACCCAAAGGTGCTAGTGGTACAAATGGGCAGAATTAAACATTCTTGGAAATGTGCCACCAGGTGCAAAATGGGCTTCCCCTCCCAGATAAATAGGCAATGGATCCAGATTCAAAGCTTCACTAAAACTACATCATTTTTAGAAGTGTCTAGACTATGCTAAGTCTTACAGATGGCTGGCCTTATCTCCAGTTGAGGCACAGCAGTAATTGTTATTTTTAGCTGGTAACTAGGAGCCTATAGGCAGACCCGAAGATGATGGAAGAGGCCACACTGGGACCTGTAATAAATCAGCACTCTTTGGATATGTTTTATGAATACAAGTCTTTATGGCTGTTTAAGGGTGGGGTTAGGTCAGTAATATGAAAATACTCCTAAAACTAGGCAGGTTCTAAATCATAACATTAGAATGGCCTATATGCAAGCAGACTGGGGAGAAAGAAGAGCAAAATCAGGGCACTATCTGCAACTTCTTTACTTGTACAAGCAACCTCCCACTTAACTCTGTTTACATTCTCTGAAAGTATGTTATTAATGCTGCCTTTAAATGATGATCAGTCAGCCGCATCTGTCATAACCCAGGCTGTCCGGCCAACCATTATCTGGAGCAGACCGTCTAGACACAGCTAGTAAATCATGGCTTCTGACACGTTCACCATAGAAGTGTTTTCTTTGCAATTAATTTTCCCTTAATATCTGACCAGTGTTCGTGGTAGAATCTGGCACATATTAATGGCCCTCTATTCACCCACAACTTCATTAATAATAGAGAAAAGTTAGGAGATAGAACTTCTTTCACCTCCCAAATGAGAACTGTTTTCATTTTAAAAAGGAACAAAAACACAATATACAATTGGGTGGGTGGCAAATGTGGGGGCAAGTAGAGATATTAGGCACCAAACAGATAAGGTGCCCAGGATACCAAACGATACACCGTGTACTTTTAGAGAAAGTTGGACTTTACTGAAAGACATTGGTGAAGACGATTTAAAAATAGAGGGAAGTATCATCTGTACGGGTAGGAAGGTTCACTGTTACTAAGGTATCAATTCTCTCTAAATTATCAGAGCAATAGAATCAATGTAATTCTAACAAAATATCAACATGTTTTAATTAATTCTCAGAAGCTACTTTTAAAATTTACTTGAAAAAAGAACGACCAGAAATAAACAAAATATCACTAAAAATGATCATGGGTAGAGAGAGATGCTCATACAATATCAAGATCTATTATAAAACAGTTGTAATTAGGATAGCACGTTTTTGGTCTAATGATAAAGAGATCTAAAAGCAGAATAGAGAGTCTGTATGTTTTTAATTTATATAAATAGTATGAAGTTACATGTAACATTGGACTAATTTTATTCTTATTAAACATAGTTTTTATATTTACCAATGTTGATACATTATTCAGACCTAGTAATTTTATCTATGTAGTATTCAATGATGTGAATAGACTTTAATATTTCCACTCCTCTATTTATGTTTATTTAGGTTAATTTTTAGTTTTCCAGGTATACAATAGTGCAATGAACACTTTGTGCACCTGCATGAAGGCATATTTAGAATAATATTGTTGTTCGTACATAAGATACAGTCATCTTCAAAGTTATACATTATCAAGTTGTTTTACAAAGGAATTAGAGGGGTGCCTGGGTCGCTCAGTCAGTTAAGCATCTGACTTCAGCTCAGATTATGATCTCGTGGTCCATGAGTTCAAGCCCCGTGTCTGGCTCTGTGCTGACAGCTCAGCTATAATTTCTTAATTTTCCTCTAAAGAACATTTAGACTGTTGTTGTTTTTCACCATTGTAAGCAACTTAGCAATGAACGCTCCTGTTTGTATTTCGTTGTGCAGTATACAGCCAGCAAAGGCAATCTTCTGGTTTACTAGATAGTGCCAAATTTCCCTGCAAAGCTCGTTTCTAGCCCTTCAACATTGAATGAGATCCCTATTTCCCTGTGTCCTCAATTGTACTTTATGTCCGTACAAATGCACAGATATCAACTTAATATTGTTACGTTTCTTTCTGCAATTACATTAGTGTAAAGTTGTATTTCATGTTTTGATTTGCATTTCCTGATTACTACAACAGTTGAACATCATTGCAAACCTCTGGAGACCATTTAAGTTTCCTCCTCTGTGAATCTTCTATTCCTCTTTTCCACATCCATCCATTGGGTTTCACTGAACTTTATATGTTCTTGGGCTACTAATTCTTTGACAGTTATTTGTCCTCCAAATATCTTCTTCCAGATTGACTTTTATTTTAATGTTATTTGTGTATTACTATAAAAAAGGTTTTAAATTTTGATTTAGGGAGATTTAGCTATTTCTTTAATGGCTTCTGTTTTTTGTGAATCTTTTTAAATGTTCCTCTCTACTCTGAGATTATAAAATACTCTCCCATCTACCTTTGTTAAGTTTTTTGACATGTTGCTGTTTGATATTTTGACATTCTACCAGGAATAGACTTTTGTTTTATTTATTTTTGAAAAAGCAAAACTTGGGGAGGGGCAGAGAGAGGGGGACAGAGGATCTGAAGCCAGCTCTGTGCTGACAGCAAACCCGATGTGGGACTTGAACTCATGAACCTCAAGATTATGACCTGAACCCAAGTCAGATGCTCAACCAACTGAGCCACCCAGGTGCTCCTAATCTCCACTGGTTTATGATATGCTTGTCATATATCAAATTTTCACATACGTGGGTGTGTATCTCTAAGTTCCTATTCTGTTCTACTGAGGAAACCTCATACATTGTAACCCTTTCTTCTCCACCAGAGTTCAAAACCATTTAAGAGATATCCATATGTGAGGAGTGTGGAGACAAAAATATCTTTGTTATTTGACAGAGACTGCCTAGCTTCGGGGTTCCTCTTTATGCTATTATTTGTTTGGGTTATGTGTTTTAAGTATTTCTTTTTTCCAGAATTTATCAGTGTTCCAGGTAAGATCAAGGTATCTACCAGCTCAGTGTACCAGATTAATACAACCTAAAATCAACATGATGCAACTTGACAATATTTACATGCTATTTGGCACTATTTGTTGTGAATTTGCAGTTATTTCTGCCATCTTATTTCATAGTTTCTGCTTATCATTTATTTCACTGCTTCTTCTGTTCTCCTTATCCTGCCTTTGATTAGACTGATAAAAAAATTTTTTCTCCTTCTTTTTATATCTTTGTTGGAATGCTAAAGGTTGGAATTTTTTCTTAATACTCTCTTTAAGTGTTAAGATATACTCTCACCTGTGAATTTTTCCTGAAATCTAAAATTCTTCAACTTTATATACTCCTTCTGAAAATAGGATTTAATCACCCTTGAACTTTACAATGTATCTTGATATAATCTTAAAATTTAGTTTTACCTTATTCGTACTGGGGAAAAGCACCGTGAATGGTTTAATTTTATGACTTTTTTTTTTTAGTTTCTGCCCACTGTATTTATAACTTAGACCTTTCCTCTGGGTTTACTTTTCTTCTTGATAGAGTAATCTATTTCCTTTATAAAGCACTGTGCACTGTGGATAAACTCTCCCAGTCTTTGTCTCATTCTTTTCATTTTGCCCTCATTCTTGGAAGAAGTATTTGGTTAGGTATGAAATTCTAGGCTGACTGTTATTTTCTCTTAGCTCCTTGAAGTGACCTCGGAGTGCTTCCCAGTGATGAAGAGATTATGAGACCAAGGGACAGAGGTTAACAGGTTCCTGCCTCCAAGCAGGAAGTGGAGAAGATTTGCTAGCCTCCTGACTGCTGTCCTTTTCGGAAAGCTTGTTATTTTTGGCCAGCTGTACACCTGTTCGACTGCATGCATATCCATCCCTTCCTCTCCCACACCAACATGCATTTCTCTGGGCCAGGCTCTGAGCTAATTATTTCCCACACAGTCTTACAATCGCCTGACAATCTTATAATAACCCCAGTACAAGGGCACTTGGATGGCTCAGTTGGTTCAGATTCTGACTGTAGATCAGGTCATAATCTCACAATTCATGAGTTGGAGCCCCACAGTGGGCTTGCTGCTGCCAGCCTGGCATTGCAAAGCCTGCCTCAGATCCTCTGTCCCCCTCTCTCTGCCCCTCCCCAGCTTGCACTCTCTGAAAAATAAATAAATATTTTTTAAAATAAATAACCCCAGTACAACCAAAACTACTAGGGAAAATTAATTCTTAAAATCTTACTGCAGACTTTAGAGTATGTCAGAGTCTGGCAGACCGAGTTAACAGAACCTTGGTCATACCAAAAACATGAATAAATGCTGGGAAAAATTAACATATACTTAAATGCATGGCCTAAACAAGGAATAGCATCAAGAGAGACCCCGAAGTACTAGGCAGGCTGAACAAGTGTGTCCATGGTAAGACGTTCCCGCAACAATCTCCATAAAGCTGATTCTATGAGGCCAGTTCTGCCAGGGGCCTCTTTTTCCTCAGGTTATCCAAGGCCTGCATGCACAACTCCATGTCACCACAAATTTGGGCATCTTCTCAGGCCAGGCTGCCCCAGAGCTGTGTTCAGGGCATGCACATGGCCACAGCCTGCCCAGCTCTATGCCATCAAGCCTGGGCAACGAATCAGGGCCAGCCTTCAGGCTATTCTCTGCTACTCTGGACATTGGGCACAGCAGGCAGGGATACTGCCACATTCCCCTGTGACTACTTAAAAAAAAATGAAATCTAGGTTTGTCTTCATCTCACAGGCACAATATAGAAAAAAAATTATTTATCTTGGAAAATATAAAGAAGTTGGATTACTTTGTCAGGATTTTTATTTCCAAACTGCCAGATTGATTCTTTATACATGTCTACATCTAGGTGTAACTTTTAGCAATCTTATTTGGAAAGAAATGATATTTAGAGAGGGGGAAAAAAAAAGCTCTGCGTCTGAAATTGGCACAGGAATGAAGCCGTACTTCATTTTAGCCCCACTACGATTGCAACTCACTGATTTCCAGCTCAAAAATTCTGTGCATATTTTGGTTAGAATTCTTTCAGTTGCAAGTGACAGCAAACCCAATTCAAACTGGCAGAAATGGAAAGGGAAACTTCTTGGAATAAATAACTAAAAATAATCTAGATCTTTTTTTCAGAGGTTCAAAAAGTCACTGAAACTTGGCCCTTCCCCCTGATATTTATTCTACTTTTCTCTATGTTCACTTTATTCTCAAGGTCCTTTTAATAACAAAATAGCTGTGCCCATATACTGAGCACAACTCAGTATATGGCCCATATCCCTGAGCCAACCACTGTGGCTGTAGGAATATCATGCTCTGACTGGCCAGATCTGGGCCACATACTTACTGCACCCCCACAGAAAGAATAGGTGACAGAGGGTTTCCCAGAGAAAAAATAGGGTGATTTCATCCAAAAAATGGTGAGTAGATGCTACATAACCAAAACAAAAGATGCCTACTGCAACCCTCAATTAAATTAAACAATAAAAGAAATTAACATAACCTTGCGTTTCATATACAAATTCAGGGATACCCAAATCATTTTCTATTCTAAGCGTTTATTTAACTCACATTAAAGATAAAAGAAAAACCAATATTGACAGAAAGCTTTCAAGACAGCTCCCATTCGTTTTCAAATAAGTAGGACAAAGGAATGCAATCTCACAGGCCTGAAGAACAATTTGCAGCTAATATTATTTTAGGGGAGATGAAGAGAGGAGGCACTAAAAATCAAATACACAAATTCGGCTTGATCCCAGAATTCTGGTCTTGAGAAATAAAACTTGGGGAGGCAATATCAAGTGTAATATTCCATCTCTGGTGTTTGTTGTTTTTATTTTTTTACATTAAAAATTTATGAGTGGTTCCTAAGAGAGCTAAAGTAATTAGAGATGAAAAATCTTTAATTCTCAATGATTCATACTCCCTCCCATCTCTGTAGAATTTCATAGGAAACTGCTTTGACATATCATCAGCCGTAAATTACTTTAATGACTTCTCTACCACATTTAACTCCTACCTCTGAAAATGATTTAGCTCCTTAATTTGCTCAACACCTGAACACATAAACATCAATACCATTCAACCATCTAAAAGAATGTCATTTGCTATAGTACTTAAAAGCAAATTAAATTTGTCTCCAAAAAATATTAGTCATTTTAACATTCATCTCCATGAAATCAAATAGTTTCAATTAGATTAATAGCACTGAATTCTTTGCAGACATTTTCATAGATAAGATTTTTATTAAACGTGAAAAAGGTATTGCTAAAATAATAGTATTTCAAGTACATTGATTTCTAATATATCTGAAAATTAAGGCTAACACTTGCTGAGTACCCTTGTGTATGGAGAGTATTATATTCTCTAAAATATATTCAGTGCATTTGAATGCACTGACAATATGAATTGATTCTGAAAACACTAACTGATAAGGATTTTATTTTAAATTCTAAGTCTATTCAAAATGGATGTGCCCCTCAAAGTAACAAGGAAACTGTTATTTGCCACATTGGATACATTACCTCTATCGATTCAAATTTCAAAGTGATAGGTTCATGACCTTGGAAAGTTTAGGCTAAATGTAAAAGAAAAAAGGTCACAGGCAAAAATACCTTAAAAGAAATGATAGCACAAATTTGTCAAGTGAAGAGATTGAGCATTTTTCTTACGAATCATGCTGCCAGTCACTGCCATATTGCTACTTCCATACCCTGTTTCTTTTAATATCTCACAAAAGATTCAGGGAGTTAGGAAATTTTTTTTTACTTCAGTCTCACATTTGCATAATGGTAAGATACATATATGTAAACAAGCACACATGCTCACACATAAATTCCACAAGCTTGTTGCTCTAAGGCAGTATAGCAGACTGAAAAAACACTATTCAAAGTAGACAATAAGAAAGAGCATTTAGTACCAAATTTCATATGAAACAACACAGTGTATAAAATAGAGAATGCTCAATAAAAGGTGATTGACAGAAAGTAGAACTCTTTTGGAAATACTATGAAATAAATCAAGATGGGGGCGTCTGGTTAGCTCATTCAGTTAGGCATCCAACTTTGGCTCAGGTCATGATGTCAAGGTTCACGAGTTTGAGCCCTGCGTCAGGCTACATGCTGACAGCTCAGAGTCTGGAGCCTGCTTCGGATTCTGTGTCTCCCTCTGTCTCTCTGCCCCTCCCCTGTGCATTTGCTCTCTCTCTCTCTCTCTCCCTCTCACTCTCTCAAAAATAAACATTTTTTAAAAAATCAAGACAAAGAACAAAAAAACTTGGCCTTGAACATATATCTAATAAAAAGAATAAATTTTATTTCTAATTAAAAATCTGTATTTATTAGGGAAATCATGGAGTTACTAAATCTACATTGGGAGAGTAGCTAGTTAGAAATAAAGAGGCTCAAAAGTGACAATTACTCCTTAGACTTAAAGTATTCTTTGATATCAAGAACAAAGACTTTAAAAGGCACATTATAGTTTTAGAAAAGAACTTTTAAGAACTAAGTTCAATATATGATGGAAAACAATATGAGCATTCTAGAAAGCCTCTTTCTCCATAATCTTAATCCTACACACCCACCCTCACCTTAAGCACCCTTGCTTTTTTTTTTAAACATTTATTTATTTTTGAGAGAAAGAGGGAGGAGGGGCACAAAGTGATGAGGCAGAGATCTGAAGCAGGCTCTGTGTTGACAGCAGAGAGCCTGATGTGGGACTTGAACTCACAAACCATGAGATCATGACCTGAGCTGAAACCAAGAGTCAGATGCTTAACCAGCTGAGCCATCCAGACCCCCCCAGCACCCATGCTTTTAAGGGCCATCTGTGTTTCTTTGAACATCCTTCCCACCCCAACCCACCTTAACTCAGATGGTACATTTTCTCTATTAGCTTTCCAGAATCTTTCTAGCCATTTTTCATAGTTGCCCATCTCTGTGCTACCATTTTGTTCATGCTGTGTTTTTAATAATAATAAAATTACTTATAACAATTAACATTTACTCAGGATTTATGGGCATTCTGCTTAGTCCTTTGAGACCTATGGTGGTGCCACGACCGACCATGGTCACAAGGCTAACATGTAATGCCACCAAGTTTACACCTGGAGATCTCACATTAGATTCCTCCCTGTTATGCAGCTTCCACTGGCAATAGTGACTCTGAGCATACTGGGTTGCATGTGGTCTGTCTCCTGGGCTGAAAGACAGGCTTTTGAGGAGAGATGACTTCTCATTCATATTTTCACATCAGAGATTAACAAAGACCCTAGCCCCTTTTCAAAACTCAAGTGTTACTGCTGAATGAGTAAATGAGCAGATGAAAAAAACAAATCAAATAATGTTTGCTAAACCACTTATTAATTAAAAGTTTTTGGTAAAAACAAGACAAAGTTTATTAAGCTCTATACAAAACCTAGGTGACCTGGCACTCTGTGCTCTTACTACATTGTGTGTTGTGTGCTGTTTGTGTGTGTGCACATGTGTACTTATTAAAAAAATAAATGGAAATTTATCCAATTCACCACATTAATTTTATAAGTTTTTTATTAGTCCTCCAACTTTCATCCATAAGCCTCTTTTTTAAGTGCCTTTCTATTCAACTTTTTTCAAAAGGACTTGCTTTTAATGGGAAGTCTGCATTTCATCATAAAGATGAAACACAATGTGCTCAACTTATTCTGCTTCTAGAAAGTTCTTTTTTATCATGAATACTGAGTCAGTAGAAAAGATAGATTCCAAAAGAAAATATATTTCAGGCATGAGAGACCAGAGCTCTACTAGACCGAAAAGAATGAAAAATGAAATCTCCGTCTCCAAGGTACTGAAAGACATAATTTGCAAATGCTCCATTATCACTGAACTTCTGTTCCAGAGTCCGCAAGAGCATAACAAGTAAAGGACTTGCATATCTGAAAAAAAAAAATCAGTCAGCTCGGAGTTTAAGTGAAAGTATGCACCATGAGGCATTCCACACAGTCTTGATTATTTGGATAACATGACTTTTTTACTTCTTTTTTACTTTTTTACTTCTAATACATCATTTTCAGAATTGCATTTGCAAAACCCCAGTAGTTAATAGTTCAGTAGTTAATAGTTCAGGGTTTTATTAATAGTTCAGTTATGGAATCTGTGTGCAAATACTGCTGATAACATCCATGGCAGGGATTCCTGACAGTGTGGGAACTCAAGTCCTTTTGAGCATCTGATAGAATCTATGGCTCTTCTTCCTTAAAAAACACATACACAAAGGGGCACCTGGGTGGCTCAGTTGGTTAAGTGCTCGACTTCAGCTTGGGTCATGATCTCACAGTTCATGGGTTTGAGTCCTACATCAGGCTCTGTGCTGACAGCTCAGAACCTGAGGCCTGGAGCCTGCTTTGGACTCTGTGTCTCCCTCTCTCTCTGCCCTTCCCCCGCTCTCTCCCTCTATCTCTCAATAAATAAAAACATTCAAAAAAATTTTTAAATGCATACATGGATAAATACCCCAAGTTTACATGACATCTCAGGGGAGTTACACATGTCCCAAAGTCCACTCATGGGCCCCACCTAGTTCATGGTTCTTTTAGATACCCCTACTGTGAGAACTCAAATCTTTCTCCCTCTGCAGTTCTTTCCTAAGAAGGAACCACTCTGAAAGACAAGAATACAATGGAGGCCTCAAGAAGACATACAAACCCCACATCACTAAGTGGTAGAACTTTTAGCAGAAACATAAAACTGTTATTAATAGATTTAGATTTGGGAAAATATTCACTTCTGTCTCTTGAACTCTCTTCCACAAGACTCACTCTTTCCTTTAATGCACATAAACTAAGTTCCTACTCTAGGCATCTACTTCCTGCCATCCCTCAAAACCTAGGCATGAGGAGTGGAGTGGTAGTGCCTGACTTCATCTGAATGAAATGGTCCTTGTGACCATCACATGGGCCGGGGCATCTTGCCAGGAAGAGCAACCAAAGAGGCTGTAAATGCCACTACTCTACGAACAACAGTGTGCATGCATCTAGATGGTCATGGTTCAGCAAACTCAATGCATTTAGTATGGAAGCAGACAAGAAAGTCCCTCAGTTAGAGCATATCCTAACCAAATCAATTATGACAGTAATGAGCTTGGCAAATTTTCAATTCAACACATTACACTTCCAAATTGTGTTTATTCATAAATGATGGAATCCCCAGAGTTATTTAATACCTATCTGGTCAACATTCATGAGGAAATATATTCTATATTGTTGTGGGTGTTTTAGAATAATATTTCTTTAAATATTTTTGAAAGATATCCAACTTACGGAGCAACAAAAATTAAAGGTGGCTCATTAGGTTTGCATAATGATTAAAGTTAAAATTATCTAATAGGGAATTACATGTATGTTATTTAGGAGTACTTCCTTCTTTTAAGATAATAAATGAATGTTTAGTATGCACAAAGCAGAACAGTAGAACACTCCTTTCATTGGGGAGAAATGAGATAGTCCACAGAGGCAACCTTTAGAAGACTAATAAGGTTTCCCAGTTGCTCATTTGCCTTGGCTCATGTAGAAATTAATGTTAGGAAAATCTGAAAGGTGCGACACAGATGGAATCTGGCAGTTTAATTGTTCTGCACAAGAGACCAGTGATCCTGCAGGATCCTATGTGTGCACCAAGCAAGGGGCAAAGCCCTTGCAAAGCTCCATGCCCTTGACTGCCAGTTGATTCTCAACCAATGTGTCTAAGGCAGAGGGGTATGGATTTTGTTGAATAGAAATCTATTTTTAGACTTATTCATTTGCTTCTCTTTAGGTTCATTATAATTTTAACTCATACACCAGAACACTGTTTCCAAGGAAGCCCTGATTAATGTCTTCCATGGACAAAAAGAACAGAAACAAGGCAAATTCCTGATGGAGATTAACTTTACTTTTCACCATGCTCATGATAGAAGTAGCGCCTGTTTATACACTGCAGCCCTGTGAAAAATGTGTGCCCCTTTAGACACACTTCAGGAGACGTGCTACGAAGATAGATGGAGCAAAATCAGGCAGACTCAAATAAAAGTGATTTTGGGGGGTCTGTTTCATTTATACAGGATGGCTGACTCTCAAACATATTCTGAATATTGTGAGTACCATGTGACAATATGATAATGCTGTATTGTCCAAGATAAAGAGGAACCATTCAGTTTTAGCAGAAATGTTATTTTGAGCAATATATATATATATATATATATATATATATATATATATATATAATAGTAATAGAACTTCATGGACTTGTCCAAATTGTTTCATGCTGTTTAAAACCTATAATCACTATTTCAGAGAATTAATGACCCCCCATTTAAGAAATTCCACAGGACTCTTTACCTCATCCATCTTTAATGTATGAAAGCCATTCCTTGCAAACATAGTAAATGTATTTGAATTCAATTTAGTGACTGTTTACTCTAATGAAAAAAAGAAAACCTAGAATGAAGGTGAGAAAGAGAGGGTCTACTCACGAATGCTTCTATTTGGTGAACTTCGGGAAAATCAAAGATCCTTTTAGTACTTTCCCACTTCTTAAATTTAGGGTACTATCATCTGAGTATTTGAGATGATGCAAGTAAAATTTTTTTTACCATGCTGTACAAAAGAAGTTGTATTCTGAAATAAAACATTAGTAAAATATTAACGAGTTTTCACCTAAATAGAACATTAATATGGACACTGGGCTCCAGTTGTCTCAAGGGAGTTTCCTCCTTGGCTCTTGTATGTCAAAAAAAAAGAGGAAGTGAAACTGATTCTGTTCCTTGATTCCTTGAAGCATCTCACGGCAAAATTAAAGGCAGAAGGTCTGGCTCCTGAAAGGTGTTCTCTGTTCATTATCCTAAATACTATAGGAGAAAAATACCGGGGAGAGAAAAAGCTAACTTTAGGACAGAAGCAGATCCTGTCTTAATCCTTAGTTTACTTGAGGAGATGCCTCTCTCATTCTCCAAAAGAAGGTGGGAGAGAAAAGGGAGCTGTATAGATGATAATTAACAATGACCATTACTTCAAGATTTGTTGGAGGAAATTCTCTCCACATTAAGCACTGGGAGCAATCTCATCTCTTCAGTCACCACTCCAAGATCCTATCAAATGGCTTTCAACATTAGTAGAGAATCTAATTTCCTTCACTGTGCCAGGTGATAAGTATATTTATTAAGGCAGAAAAGAGCAAAGAAACTGAAATAGAAAGAAAAGCCAGGTATCTTTCAATGTTTAAGAAAACAATGATTTTATCTTCTTTGATATTTGGGAGAATAGATTTCTATTCATTCTATCTCATTTTTGTATTTGTTATTTAGTTCTTGCAACAAATCACCACAAAACAGCAAACTGAAACAACCATCATTCATTATCCCCAATAGATTCTGAAAGTCAAGAATCTGGGAGGAGCTTAGCTGGGTGGTTCTGGCTCAAGTTTTCTCACTAGGTTGCAATCAAACTTTTAGCAACAACTATAGTCCTTTCAAGATGAGGCAAGAGAATCTGCCTCCAATCTCACCTGTGTGGTTGTTAAGAGGTCTTACATTCTCACCAACAGCTGGCCCCTACTACAACATGGCATCCTACTTCCTCGAGATCAAGAGATCCAAGCAAGAGTCAGAACCCAAAATGGAAGGCGAAGTCTTTTATAATCTAATCTCAGGAGCACCTGGGTGGCTCAGTTGGTTGAGTGTCTGACTTCAGCTCTGGTCATGACCTCACAGTTTGTGAATTCAAGCCCCACATCAGGCTCGCTGCTGTCCGTGCAGAGCCTGCTTCTGATCCTCTGTCCTCCTCTCACTGCCCCTACCCTGCTTGCACTCTCTCAGAAAAGGAAAAAAAAAAAACTTATACTCCAATCTCAGAGTGTATTACCATTGTTTCTGCCGTATGCTGTTGTTCACATAGACTAAACCTGGTACTATGTTAGAGAGGACTATACAAAAGTATGACTACCATAGGCAGTGAATGCTGGGGGCCATGCTGGAGGCTGGCCACCACATTACTTAACTTATAATACATCTGCAAGAAAACAGTACAGGGGGGCCACAAAAAGGCTGGAGGCTCAGGTGATGGGATCTGGGCACAAGGTAAATGAATTGTAAATACACCGTCTTTCACCCAGGTTTGTCTCTCTTATCTTTAAGGTAAATCTGTGTCCTCTCTCTACAGAAGTGAAGTCTGCATAACTGCATTTTCTAAGCCAGTTAGTCTTTTCCAATTTCCAATGTACATTCACCAAACATGCAGTGTGGTGAAAAAGCCAAGACACAATTTCTTTAAAAGTGGTTGCCTTTCAAAGTACATTCCCTCTCTAGCCCTCTGCCGTTCTTTAGACAGTATGACACTGTCTTCCTATGAAAATGAGGGGGAGGGGAGAAAGAAGGAAAATAACATCTTCTTAGGATAATTCAATCAGTGTTTTTCCCAAAAGAAAAGAGAGACTGTCCATAGCAGGCTTATATCTGGCTTCTCTCAAGCCAAGAAGATACCTGGTTCAACACAAGAACTACTCTTCAGTTCACCATTTGAAACTTGAACTGTAGTAAGGTAACCTGATACTCTGAGAAGAAGGGGCCCTCCCTTTGCTTAAATATTTACACGAGATAAATATAAAACACTTTATGAGAATACGAAGAGAAGAAAGAGCTATGATAATATTGCAGTGAAGGACTACATTATTATTTAAGTATCTGTCTCTACCAGTGCTAATAGAGGTGTTCTGATGAGCCTCGTGTGGGGTCTCTATCCATACCTCCTAAGATGAGAATCACTATCAAATTATTATAAAGCAAATTGTTTTAAGATGCCAAGTATCTTACCTCTCAAAGGATTTAAGGAAGAGAATCTTTGTGATAATGATTTGTGACATACCTCTAAACAAATAAATGTGCTTACCTATTTACTTATGTCTCATCTTGTTCCAAAAAAAGAAAAAAGATTTTCTGTGATGTATCAGGATTCATGAAATACAACAAAAATAACATGAATTCACTGTGAACGAAAAAATAAGAAAACTAATGCTATGGGGCATGAAACTAATCAAGGAGCGTAGTTGTTACAGATGAGCAAGAATTTTGGCCCTTAACTTTCTAGTGGCCTGCCAACTTGAAAAGGGAAATCTGGTCTCTCTCCATGAGAAAACTAACCATTTCCTAGGAGAGGAGCAACTATTCTTTAACTAAGGTCAGGCTTAGCACTGCACTGGGATTCACAAGAAGAATACACTAATCAATAGCATTTTTACAATAAAAATAAGATAATGTGGCCTTGACCTGTTTCTTGTATTGACTTGATCAGAGCCCTGTAAAAATGAGTCTACAGGACCATATGTAACAGAGAGTGCCACAACCTCATTTCCTCTTCCTGTAGACACAGAAACTCTGTTTCAGAACCATAAGAAATTAAGTTGGGGCCATGTGTCAGGGTTCTGGCCAGGGCCCAGCAGTGCATCTCCCATCTAAACCTTGCTTTGTTCTTTCAGTGACTGTGAAGGCTTGTGTTGAAAATGGCCGTGCCACACAACACAAGCAACCTACATCCTTAGCTCAGACGAGAATCTCCAAGGAAAGCCATTCAACCTGAATTAGACCATGACGTTAACAAGCAACAAAACCTTAATGTGTTAATTTCCCTGGCTAAAACAACAAGCACCATCAATACAGGGTGTACAATTCCAGCTCTCTGTAGATGTGATTTGATCAATGGGGCAGAATATAGAATATCTCAAAAAATGGACAGACTTTCAATCTTTCACATAGTCCTTTCTCAATATTGTTTTGCTCAATTTAGATAATTGTAAATATAATGTAATTATACTTATAATATTATAATTAATAATTAATAAATCCTGGAGGTTAATGATGATTGGGATGATTTAACAATAACATTAACAATAAGAATAGCTAACCCTTGGATATCGCCTGCTATGTGACAGGAGTTATTTATTCTAAGCCCTTTCAATATATCAACACATTTAATCCTTACAATACATTAAATCATTTAATCCTTACCATTATCACTAATATTCAGAGGAGGAAACTGTGGAAGAGAGAAGCTAAGAAATTCATCAAACTCACTCAGGGTGGCACCAGAATTAGATTCAGAAAGTCTAACGCCAGGGTTTGTGCTACAAACTTCTATGTTATACTTCATTTCAAATGATGATGGTAAGATTGAAAAGCTACTAAATTCTTCCAATTGTCTAAAGGTTCAGAGACCTCCAAATAGACCAGCTGATGTATGGCTGGCATCTTCATGGCTCAGGTGAGGAGCTGAACAAATCACTCATCTCAATAGATGTCTACCCCATCTCAAAATAATTAGCCTACTTGGAGCCATGGTTGTTTTTTGAAAGGAGATTCCAACGTAATTTAGTGGCATTCAGTTGCCCTAATTTAACGTTACAATGAAACACAACAAACAACTTGTCTCAATGCAGATAAAAAATAAAATTGGTATTTTTTGGTGACACTAATTCCATTATATACATTCTTATGTGATCCAGACATTGTCCACATATGGCGTCCTAGAAGAAAATCAATGTAATATACCAGGGACCCCAAATGAGTTCTCCTACTGTAATTAATCTTTCGGAAGCCAAATTTAACCTTTCTATTAACTCAAATATCACTTTTGTTAGCTTCCTGCAGTTTTTTGGTAAATTGCATAAGAGTAAATATTCTAGATATACAGGAATGATGAAACTATACACTGAGCAAGAAACTTTTAATATCGCCTAATCCAATTCCTTTTTCCACAGAGGAAAAGACTGAGGCCCACACAGGTGAAATGACGTGTGCCAGGTGTCATGCTAATTTAGTGGCAGAGTTGGACTCAAAACCCAGAGTCCCAGCTTTGCCCTCCAAGCCCTTGCACACCATCACACTGAGTCACATGTGGTTCCCAGGGGCACATTGAAACACTGAAACTGCAAAAGATGTTTGGCCAACAGGGAGGGGTAAAGCATGGGCCTAATTTTTCAAGTATTTATCTAAAATCATCTCAATTGAGATAAGAAGTGCTTTCTTCTGAAATAAAGACAATAATTTACTTCTGTGGGTGAAAAAGCAGCTCTAAATTCTCTTCTGAAATGGCCTTTCCTATCAAATACCACCATTGAATTTTCAAACACTGTCCTTGTCCTCTGGAGACATGAACGTACTCCTCATGGATCACTCAGACATTCTGGATGTGCCAGCAACAAGCTTGGAAAACAGCTCTCATTTGAAGCAAACTTGTCTGTCACTAGGTAGTCTGAGGCGCCACTCTCCCAAATGCCAACCAGGCCTCTGGGGGACTTTGTCCACCTCCCTAGTCACCCCCAAACATTTCAATAATTCAGCTGTTGAGAGTGCTATTTTGACATACTACAGACTGAAAAACAGCTTTTTAACGAAAACACAGACAAGCAGTATCCAATAAAGCTCTTGCATCTGATTTTAGGAAATTTTGCCTGAAGAAAATTAAAATCTGTGTGAGGGTACAGCAAAAATTTTAACAATAGCAAAAAGCCTGCCCAAAATGTTAAGGGTTGAAAAAGACTTAAGGGTTAAAAAGAGACATATGTTCATTATGTCATGTGTTCTGCTAAACTTAGACAAGTATTTATCTCACAACTTTTTAGGTCAGAGAAAAGAAGTTTGGTGATTTAAAAAGACAAATGGGTTTTCACATAGGTTTAGCAAATACATACAATAATTTTTTTAAGTATAAAGCCTTTTGAGTAGGTATAAATCAACCAAGGTTCTGATTTAACAGGATAATATAAAAACAAAAGGAACAGAGATTATTCTAATGGAAAAAGTCTTCCAGGATCATAAGGTATTATGGACTAAATATTTGTGTCCCCCCAAAATTCACATAGTGAAACCCTAACCCCAAATATGATGGCAAATGGAGGTGGCCCTTTTGGGTGGTAATTAGGTTTAGATAACGTTGTGATGCGATTCGTGTCCTTATGAGACCAAAGAGCTGATGTTCTCTCTTGCTTCCCCTCCCACTTGCCCACCTCCTCTCCCTACTATGTGAGGACACAGCAAGAAGGTGACCATCTGCAACCCAGGAGGAAAAGTGTCAACAGAATACAACCTTGCCAGAACCCAGATATTGGACCTCCCAGACTACAAAACTGTGAGGAATAAATGTCTGTTATTTAAGCCACCCAGTCTATGGTATTTTGTCATGGCAGCCCAAGCTAAGACACAGGGTTTCCTATATCAAGCATCAATTCAACATTAAAAGGGTCCAGGGCAGGCAGAGTGAGGAACATGGAGGTGATTCCCTTTCCAGAGGGGATTTACAGGGTTGACTGTTTTTCAAAATTTTTGTTGACTTCATTTAAACCTATAACATGAGCAGCAAATGCAAGTCCTCTTGACTATAACCAAATCCATATTCAAATGACTGTCCTGTAGCCATAAAGAAGAAACCCTTAGGGGCGCCTGGGTGGCGCAGTCGGTTAAGTGTCCGACTTCAGCCAGGTCACGATCTCGCAGTCCATGAGTTCAAGCCCCACGTCAGGCTCTGGGCTGATGGCTCAGAGCCTGGAGCCTGTTTCCGATTCTGTGTCTCCCTCTCTCTCTGCCCCTCCCCCGTTCATGCTCTGTCTCTCTCTGTCCCAAAAATAAATAAACGTTGAAAAAAAAAATTTTTTAAAGAAGAAACCCTTGTACAGACTGAAAAGAAAAATCTGGACCTCCTTTCTAGATCCAGAGACTCACGAATATTTAAGACTTTCTTATTCTAACTCTACTGAGTAACTTGAAAAAAGTTTTGTATTATCAGTCCTTAAAAGGTTTACTTTGTGTATGCATAGCATTTGCTTCTCTCAGAATGTTTTTATATCAGAAGGAGAAATACTTCAACTTTCTATCCTTTCTCTGCAAACTTTCCTGATTCTGAAATTCCTTCTATCTCTCCTTTCTCAGTACAAGTGCCTTTTCTTCTATGCAAATGGCTCTTCTACCTGCTTCCAGGACCATCCTCCCCATGTCAACCATCTTTTTATCTCTTTCCTCTTGCCTACTGATTAACTTCTAAACATGGTCATACCTTTCCCACTAAAAATCACAACAAAACAACCCCAAATCTCTGGTCATCATGGTTCCAAGTGTTCTAGAAAGCAGTTTACACCCCACACCTCTATTCTGTTCTCTCTGGTCCCCACTCAGCTCACTAACTTCTGTCTTCCACTCTTGCATGTTCACTAGTATTGCCTCAGCCATCAGAAACATTTAGGCATGTTGCTACCCTTGAAATCTCCATAGCATTCAATCCTTGCTCCACTAAGTTTTCTTTGAAATTCCTTTCTCCCTTTGTTTCTGGTGCACCCCCTCCCCCCTTCCAAGTTTCCTTTCATGTCTGAGTCACACCTTCCTGGTTGTTTTTATGGCTCACTCCCTAAATGTAGTAATTCAGCCTGCTGATTCTGGAATCGCATCACTTGAGTTTGAATCCCTAGGCTACCACTTAACCAGCTCCATGACCTTGGGCAAGCTACCTCTCTGAGGTTCTGTTTTCCCTCTATAAAACAAGTATGTTAGCAGAATTTGTCTTGTAGGATATAGTTGAAATTCAGTAAAATAATGCATGTAAATCCTTTATACAGTGCCTGGTTCATGGTAGGTACCCCACAAAAGTCAGCTGTTATATATGATTAAATATGTTCCCCATGGCTTCACCCTTGGCCTTTTGCTCTTATCCTACTCTCTAGATAACCTAAACAAAATCCAGAACTTCATTTATTTCTTAGATGATAAGGACTCTAACAGCTCTGTTTCTTGCTCAGAACTGGGGTCTAGGAGCAAGTCCTATAAAGCCTGTTGTTCATTGAACTTTTCTTCTTATATGATGAAAACACAATAGCAAACTCTATCTAGACAACAGTGAACACATTATCTTTCCCTCAAAATCTTCTCTTTCTTAAATTCCATCCTCGGTACACAGAAGCACTGCCTCTCATCCACCCCCACTTACAACAAAGATCTCTGAGTCAATCAGAGCCCAAATCCTGGTGATATTACTTTCTAAATATCTCTCAACTGTTTCTCTTTCTCTCTCTATCCCCACTGCTACCACATTATTTTCTTTGTATTACCTCAACAAACTTTTACCTAGTAATTTCTCCCCCTCCAAACTACCCTCCATAGTTACCATAGTGGTATTTCTAAAAAGGAAACATTTATTCTGTATCTCCTCATATTTAAAATCCTTTGATGACTTATAATTTGATTTTAAAAAGGTCTAATTCCTTGACTTAATAGACAAGAGACTAATAATGTCTTCTCCCTTCCCCTCCAATCATACCCACTGCCACTACCCCCAAGCACTTACTGATTTCCCTGTTTTATACCTTCTTCCATCATTCTCACTATGGTCTCTGCCTAGACATACCTCTCAGGTATTCAATGCACCTCATCTCCTCCAGGAATTATTTGATAGCTTCCTTCTCAATGTTGGGTGAGTTGAGCTTACTTTGTGAGCCAAAGCCTGCTATGTTTAATGATCACACAGTATATAAGAAAATATCAGCTTTGATTTCCTAAAGCCTAGCACAAGCTTAGCACAAGAAAGATGTCCAATAAATGTGTGCTAATTAACAAATCCATGATTTTTACAATTCTCTTATGGAGTACACAGGACAAGTATAATTAATCCCATTTCACAGACTAAGTAAAAGACAAGGAGTTAAAGTCAACCATTCAGTCATGGCAGCCCAAGAACTCAGTGACTTAGAAAAAACTATTTTTTTTTAAATTATTTTTTATTTATTTTTATTTATTTATTTTTTTTATGAAATTTATTGACAAATTGGTTTCCATACAACACCCAGTGCTCATCCCAAAAGGTGCCCTCCTCAATACCCATCACCCACCCTCTCCTCCCTCCCACCCCCCATCAACGCTCAGTTTGTTCTCAGTTTTTGACAGTCTCTTATGCTTTGGCTCTCTCTCATTCTAACCTCTTTTTTTTTTTTTTCCTTCCCCTCCCCCATGGGTTCCTGTTAAGTTTCTCAGGATCCACATAAGAGTGAAACCATATGGTATCTGTCTTTCTCTGTATGGCTTATTTCACTTAACATCACACTCTCCAGTTCCATCCACGTTGCTACAAGAGGCCATATTTCATTTTTTCTCATTGCCACGTAATATTCCATTGTGTATATAAACCACAATTTCTTTATCCATTCATCAGTTGATGGACATTTAGGCTCTTTCCATAATTTGGCTATTGTTGAGAGTGCTGCTATGAACATTGGGGTACAAGTGGCCCTATGCATCAGTACTCCTGTATCCCTTGGATAAATTCCTAGCAGTGCTATTGCTGGGTCATAGGGTAGGTCTATTTTTAATTTTCTGAGGAACCTCCACACTGCTTTCCAGAGCGGCTGCACCAATTTGCATTCCCACCAACAGTGCAAGAGGGTTCCCGTTTCTCCACATCCTCTCCAGCATCTAGAGTCTCCTGATTTGTTCATTTTGGCCACTCTGACTGGCGTGAGGTGATACCTGAGTGTGGTTTTGATTTGTATTTCCCTGATGAGGAGCGACGCTGAACATCTTTTCATGTGCCTGTTGGCCATCCGGATGTCTTCTTTAGAGAAGTGTCTATTCATGTTTTCTGCCCATTTCTTCACTGGGTTATTTGTTTTTTGGGTGTGGAGTTTGGTGAGCTCTTTATAGATTTTGGATACTAGCCCTTTGTCCGATATGTCATTTACGAATATCTTTTCCCATTCCGTTGGTTGCCTTTTAGTTTTGTTGGTTGTTTCCTTTGCTGTGCAGGAGCTTTTTATCTTCATAAGGTCCCAGTAATTCACTTTTGCTTTTAATTCCCTTGCCTTTGGGGACGTGTCGAGTAAGAGATTGCTACGGCTGAGGTCAGAGAGGTCTTTTCCTGCTTTCTCCTCTAAGGTTTTGATGGTTTCCTGTCTCACATTTAGGTCCTTTATCCATTTTGAGTTTATTTTTGTGAATGGTGTGAGAAAGTGGTCTAGTTTCAACCTTCTGCATGTTGCTGTCCAGTTCTGCCAGCACCATTTGTTAAAGAGGCTGTCTTTTTTCCATTGGATGTTCTTTCCTGCTTTGTCAAAGATGAGTTGGCCATACGTTTGTGGGTCTAGTTCTGGGGTTTCTATTCTATTCCATTGGTCTATGTGTCTGTTTTGGTGCCAATACCATGCTGTCTTGATGATGACAGCTTTGTAGTAGAGGCTAAAGTCTGGGATTGTGAGGCCTCCTGCTTTGGTCTTCTTCTTCAAAATTCCTTTGGCTATTCGGGGCCTTTTGTGGTTCCATATGAATTTTAGGATTGCTTGTTCTAGTTTCGAGAAGAATGCTGGTGCAATTTTGATTGGGATTGCATTGAATGTGTAGATAGCTTTGGGTAGTATTGACATTTTGACAATATTTATTTTTCCAATCCATGAGCAGGGAATGTCTTTCCATTTCTTTAAATCTTCTTCAACTTCCTTCATAAGCTTTCTATAGTTTTCAGCATACAGATCCTTTACATCTTTGGTTAGATTTATTCCTAGGTATTTTATGCTTCTTGGTGCAATTGTGAATGGGATCAGTTTCTTTATTTGTCTTTCTGTTGCTTCATTGTTAGTGTATAAGAATGCAACTGATTTCTGTACATTGATTTTGTATCCTGCAACTTTGCTGAATTCCTGTATCAGTTCTAGCAGACTTTTGGTGGAGTCTATCGGATTTTCCATGTATAATATCATGTCATCTGCAAAAAGCGAAAGCTTGACTTCATCTTTGCCAATTTTGATGCCTTTGATTTCCTTTTGTTGTCTGATTGCTGATGCTAGAACTTCCAGCACTATGTTAAACAGCAGCGGTGAGAGTGGGCATCCTTGTCGTGTTCCTGATCTCAGGGAAAAAGCTCTCAGTTTTTCCCTGTTGAGGATGATGTTAGCTGTGGGCTTTTCATAAATGGCTTTTATGATCTTTAAGTATGTTCCTTCTATCCCGACTTTCTCAAGGGTTTTTATAAGAAAGGGTGCTGGATTTTGTCGAAGGCCTTTTCTGCATCGATTGACAGGATCATATGGTTCTTCTCTTTTTTTTTGTTAATGTGATGTATCACGTTGATTGATTTGCGAATGTTGAACCAGCCCTGCATCCCAGGAATGAATCCCACTTGATCATGGTGTATAATTCTTTTTATATGCCGTTGAATTCGATTTGCTAGTATCTTATTGAGAATTTTTGCATCCATATTCATCAGGGATATTGGCCTGTAGTTCTCTTTTTTGACTGGGTCTCTGTCTGGTTTAGGAATCAAAGTAATACTGGCTTCATAAAATGAGTCTGGAAGTTTTCCTTCCCTTTCTATTTCTTGGAATAGCTTGAGAAGGATAGGTATTATCTCTGCTTTAAACGTCTGCTAGAACTCCCCTGGGAAGCCATCTGGTCCTGGACTCTTATTTGTTGGGAGATTTTTGATAACCGATTCAATTTCTTCACTGGTTATGGGTCTGTTCAAGATTTCTATTTCCTCCTGATTGAGTTTTGGAAGAGTGTGGGTGTTCAGGAATTTGTCCATTTCTTCCAGGTTGTCTAATTTGTTGGCATATAATTTTTCATAGTATTCCCTGATAATTGCTTGTATCTCTGAGGGATTGGTTGTAATAATTCCACTTTCATTCATGATTTTATCTATTTGGGTCATCTCCCTTTTCTTTTTGAGAAGCCTGGCTAGAGGTTTGTCAATTTTGTTTTTTTTTTCAAAAAACCAACTCTTGGTTTCGTTGATCTGCTCTACAGTTTTTTTAGTTTCTATATTGTTTATTTCTGCTCTGATCTTTATTATTTCTCTTCTTCTGCTGGGTTTAGGCTGCCTTTTCTGTTCTGCTTCTAGTTCCTTTAGGTGTGCTGTTAGATTTTGTATTTGGGATTTTTCTTGTTTCTTGAGATAGGCCTGGATGGCAATGTATTTTCCTCTCAGGACTGCCTTTGCTGCGTCCCAAAGCGTTTGGATTGTTGTATTTTCATTTTCGTTTGTTTCCACATATTTTTTAATTTCTTCTCTAATTGCCTGGTTGACCCACTCATTCGTTAGTAGGGTGTTCTTTAATCTCCATGCTTTTGGAGGTTTTCCAGACTTTTTTCTGTGGTTGATTTCAAGCTTCATAGCATTGTGGTCTGAAAGTAAGCATGGTATAATTTCAATTCTTGTAAACTTATGAAGGGCTGTTTTGTGACCCAGTATATGATCTATCTTGGAGAATGTTCCATGTGCACTCGAGAAGAAAGTATATTCTGTTGCTTTGGGATGCAGAGTTCTAAATATATCTGTCAAGTCCATCTGATCCAATGTCTCATTCAGGGCCCTTGTTTCTTGATTGACCGTGTGTCTAGATGATCTATCCATTTCTGTAAGTGGGGTGTTAAAGTCCCCTGCAATTACCACATTCTTATCAATAAGGTTGCTTATGTTTATGAGTAATTGTTTTATATATTTGGGGGCTCCGGTATTCGGCGCATAGACATTTATAATTGTTAGCTCTTCCTGATGGATAGACCCTGTAACTATTATATAATGTCCTTCTTCATCTCTTGTTACAGCCTTTAATTTAAAGTCTAGTTTGTCTGATATAAGTATGGCTACTCCAGCTTTCTTTTGGCTTCCAGTCGCATGATAAATAGTTCTCCATCCCCTCACTCTCAATCTAAAGGTGTCCTCAGGTCTAAAATGAGTCTCTTGTAGACAGCAAATAGATGGGTCTTGTTTTTTTATCCATTCTGATACCCTATGTCTTTTGGTTGGCGCATTTAATCCATTTACATTCAGTGTTATTATAGAAAGATACGGGTTTAGAGTCATTGTGATGTCTGTATGTTTTATGCTTGTAGTGACGTCTCTGGGACTTTGTCTCACAGGGTCCCCCTTAGGATCTCTTGTAGGGCTGGTTTAGTGGTGACAAATTCCTTCAGTTTTTGTTTGTTTGGGAAGACCTTTATCTCTCCTTCTATTCTAAATGACAGACTTGCTGGATAAAGGATTCTTGGCTGCATATTTTTTCTGTCTAGCACCCTGAAAATCTCGTGCCAATTCTTTCTGGCCTGCCAAGTTTCAAAAGAGAGATCAGTCACGAGTCTTATAGGTCTCCCTTTATATGTGAGGGCACGTTTACCCCTTGCTGCTTTCAGAATTTTCTCTTTATCCTTGTATTTTGCCAGTTTCACTATGATATGTCGTGCAGAAGATCGATTCAAGTTCCGTCTGAAGGGAGTTCTCTGTGCCTCTTGGATTTCAATGCCTTTTTCCTTCCCCAGTTCAGGGAAGTTCTCAGCTATGATTTCTTCAAGCACCCCTTCAGCACCTTTCCCTCTCTCTTCCTCCTCTGGAATACCAATTATGCGTATATTATTTCTTTTTAGTGTATCACTTAGTTCTCTAATTTTCCCCTCATACTCCTGGATTTTTTTATCTCTCTTTTTCTCAGCTTCCTCTTTTTCCATAACTTTATCTTCTAGTTCACCTATTCTCTCCTCTGCCTCTTCAAGCCGAGCTGTGGTGGTTTCCATTTTGTTATGCATTTCGTTTAAAGCGTTTTTCAGCTCCTCGTGACTGTTCCTTAGTCCCTTGATCTCTGTAGCAAGAGATTCTCTGCTGTCCTGTATACTGTTTTCAAGCCCAGCGATTAATTTTATGACTATTATTCTAAATTCACTTTCTGTTATATTATTTAAATCCTTTTTGATCAGCTCATTAGCTGTTGTTATTTCCTGGAGATTCTTCTGAGGGGAGTTCTTCCGCTTGGTCATTTTGGATAGTCCCTGGCGTGGTGAGGACCTGCAGGGCACTTCCCCTGTGCTGTGGTATATAGCTGGAGTTGGTGGGCAGGGCCACAATCAGACCTGATGTCTGCCCCCAGCCCACCGCTGGGGCCACGGTCAGACTGGTGTGTGCCTTCTCTTCCCCTCTCCTAGGGGCGGGATTCACTGTGGGGTGGTGTGGCTCGTCTGGGCTACTTGCACCCTGCCAGGCTTGTGATGCTGGGGATCTGGCGTATTAGCTGGGGTGGGTAGGCAAGGTGCTCGGGGGCAGGAGGGGCAGGCTTAGATCGCTTCTCCTTAGGTGATCCACTTCAGGAGGGGCCCTGTGGCAGTGGGAGGGAGTCAGATCCGCTGCCGGAGGTTTGGCTCCGCAGAAGCGCAGAGTTGGGTGTTTGCGCAGAGCGAGTAAGTTCCCCGGCAGGAACCGGTTCTCTTTGGGATTTTGGCTGGGGGATGGGTGGGGGAGATGGCGCTGGCGAGCGCCTTTGTTCCCCACCAAACTGAGCTCTGTTGTCAGGGGGCTCAGCAGCTCTCCCTCCCTTTGTCCTCCAGCCTTCCCGCTTTCCGAGCAGAGCTGTTAACTTATGACCTCCCAGACGCTAAGTCGTGCTTGTTGTGGGAACACAGTCCGTCAGGCCCCTCTGCTTTTGCAAGCCAGACTCAGGGGCTCTGCTTGGCCGGCGAGCCGCCCCTCCGCCCCGGCTCCCTCCCGCCAGTCCGTGGAGCGCGCACCGCCTCGCCGCCCTTCCTACCCTCTTCTGTGGGCCTCTCGTCTGCGTTTGGCTCCGGCGACTCCGTTCTGCTAATCCTCTGGCGGTTTTCTGGGTTATTTAGGCAGGTGTAGATGGAATCTAAGTGATCAGCAGGACGTGCGGTGAGCCCAGCGTCCTCCTAAGCCGCCATCTTGCCGGGAACCTAAACCCCATCTTCAAAACTATTTTTTATTCTTACTACATGTTCAACTAAGTTTAACAGATGAATCTGGTCACATTAGTCTTTTATTCCTGAGGTCTTTTGTCCAATTGAAAAGATTTACTTGGTGCCATACCTTTGTTGGATACCAGATAATTTTATCCATTCAGAGGACTTAACAACAAATGCAATGGCTTGAGTTAAATCAGCCTTTCTTGATTAAAAGACTTTTTTTCAAAAATTTTGTTTAATATTTATTTTTGACAAAAAGACAGAGCATGATAGAGGGAGGGGCAGAGAGAATGGGAGACACAAAATCTGAAGTAGGCTCCAGACTCTGAGCTCTCAGCACAGAGCCCAATGCAGGGCTCGAACCAATGGACAGTGAGATCATGACCTGAGATGAAGTCAGATGCTTAAGTGATTGAGCCACTCAGGTGCCCCAGAAGCCTTTTTAAGTATATTTTTTACTCTTTGATATTGGGAGAAAGTTGCCTCTTCCAATCCTACAATTCCTTGAATTTATGGACTTTCTCTATTCTTCTTGCTTGCAAATTGGTCAGTTCTTATCTGAATTCATCTTTTTTGAAGTATCTTGATACAGCAAACAGTAAACAGCAACCAACACACATTACTTACATTCTATTTTCTACCTCTTCTTCTAGAGATACCAACTAGTAGCTATATTAACTTCCTTTCAAATTATCACAGAAGACAGTTTACCATTTGTCTAGCCTCTAGTAATAGTTTTCTGCCAACCAGCACCCAACCAAAAGGTCAAAGCCACATCTGATAGGCTTTGATGCAGCAATCCCCATTTCAATGTCTAATATTTGTTTCTGTCAGTATGGGCTATGTTATGCAGCAATAACAAGCAGCCTTTATATTGCTGCTTTAAATTTTCTCATCCACACTACATGTTCAGTGTGGATCTGAAGAGTTACCTCTATTCATCACAGTCATTCAGAGACTCAGGATATGCAAGATTCTGTCTTAACACATTTCCAAGATCATTATAGCAGGGGTAGAGACATAACAAATGGAACTTTGGCTTTGAAAGTTTCCAGTCATCTTTTATTAATCAAACCAAGTCATGAGTCTCTTGGGTTGGGAAGTGCTCACCCATCACAGACCTGGAAAAAGGAGAACCAGTATGTTTGTGAACAGTCCCAATTAATGACTACCATAGTCACTTAGTTATATAGTCACAGAGGTAATATTGAAATTCAGGTCTATGATTTTTAGTTTTTTCATTTGCTTTAATTATTCATACAAAAAACTATAATGAAACTAGTGCCAACATTTAACCCCAAAGTGGCAGGTGTATGTATATATATGTATGAATATGTATGTATACACGGAAACACACACACACACACACACTTTCCTAGGGGCTTAAGTTGAAGACAGAACCTGAAAAATTAATCATTTCGAACCCTGAACAGAGTAAAGTATACAATTAAAAGCTTGAAAGCCTTTTTGTCTGAATGAGACTTTTTCCTGTTTTTTCTGCTCCCTCCTTCATCAGAACAGATGGTCATACTGATACTCTTGGTGTCTGCACACCATGTCTGTTCACAATGCCTTCCCAGATAAGGTCACTAGAAAAGCAAAGAAAAATACAAGATACCCAGTTAAATTTAAATTTATATAAGCAAATAAGCTTTTAGTAGAAGTATGTTCCAAATATTGCACAGGGCATACTTGTACTAAAAACTTATTTGTTGTTCATCTGATATTCAAATTTAACTGGGCATCCTGTATTTTATTGGGCAACTCTATTCCCACAACCAACTAATCAAAGAAGCTGACCTAAATTAACTTCATGTAACATTTCTGAAGCTATTTCAAAGTTTATTTTCTCCCTTATCCTAAACTAGGCCCTGTTTTTTAGCCCAAGTAAGCCACGTTTAAGTAAAAACATTTCATCAACTAACTTGTTAAGAACCGTGGAAAAAGCATTATTCCAAGTATCTTTGGCAAGATAACTAATTATTCCAGAATGTAATTTAATAATTGAATTACTCTTACCATATCAGTACAAGGACAAACCTAGCCATTGAGTAGAGTACATTAAGTGTCAATTTGGGCATAAGGGCAGCCATGTTGACTATGAAGTCCTCGAAAGGCAATTCTAGTGATGGTAAATTTCAGAAGCGTTTGTTGCCTATTTTTGAAATCATAACAAGTCACTGAAAAGAAAGACCTGGATAACAACACTCAATGAAGATTTATCAACACAGGAATCAGCTTAAAAATTAATTGAAGTACAGAAAAAAAAGGTGGTCAGATACAAGGTCAGCAAGCAGAACTCCAGTTTTCCTATATACCACCCATAACCAGTTAGAAAATATAATAGGAAAAATGCCACTTACTATAACAACTACTATGAAATACCTAGATAAAAGTAACACTATACAAATACATACATGATCTTCATTTAAAAAGTTATATTTAAATTTGTTTATATTATTTATTTTATGTTACATATTTAACATTATATTATTTATATTTATTTCCAAATGTTAAAAAATACCTGAGTAGGGGGAGCCTGGGTGGCTCAGTCAGTTAAGCATCCAGCTCTTAGACTGACTACACTCAGGGCTGACTACATAATTTGGGAGGCTTAATGCAAATTGAAATCCAAATTTTGGCTCAGGTCATGATCTCATGGATCCTGAATTCAAGCCCCACATCAGGCTCTGCAGTGACAGCATGGAGCCTGCCTGGGATTCTCTCTCTCCCTCTTTCTGTCCCTCCTCCACTCTCTCTGTCTCTCAAAAATAAATAAATAAAATAAAAAATACCTGAGTAAATACAGCAACATACAATGCTCATAAAAATAAAGATGTTAGGGCACCTGGATGGCTCAGTCAGTTGACCGTCCTACTCTTGACTTCGGCTCAGGTCATGATCTCAGGGTTCATGAGATTGAGCCCCACATCAATCTTCCTTCAAGGACAGATCCTGCTTGGGATTCTCTTTCTCCCTCTCTCTCTGCCCCCCCACTTGTGCCCTCTCTCAAAATAAATAAATAAATATTTAAATAAATAAATAAGTTAATAGTCCCCAAGTAACATGTTCATTTCAAAGCAATTCACCTAGAATTCACAACTGAACTTTTCACCAAAACTGGTAAGCTGATATTAAATTTCATAGAGAAAACCAAATGAACAATATGCAAGGCAATTTTGAAAAAGAAAAATAAAAGGCAAATATTTAACAGATATCCAAATATATCCTAAGCTGCAAATAACTCACAGTGTAAAACTAAAAAAGAAAGAAAAGAAAGATCTCCCAAACAAAAGAAAAAAATATGTGAATCTGGAATATGAAATGGACATCATTTACATCAATGGGTAAAAAAATAGACTATTCAAAAATTATGATCTATTAGAACAAATGACTTCATTTTTTAAAAAAGTAAAATTTTTTACACAAAAATTTAAGAAAAATTTAATATCTCAATAAAAAAGCAGAATTTTATAGCTATGCTTAAAATCAAAGAGTAAATGTACATGACTTCACGTTTGGAAATCCTTTTAAACAACACATGAAATACCAAAAGACATTTAAAACATTTGATAAATTTTATAAGATCAAAATTTCAAATTTTCAAGTGAGACAGAAGACACTATAAATAAGAGTAAAATACAAACAAAAAACAGGGAGAAAACATTTACAATGGATATAATAGATAGATACAATAATCTACCTATTAATAGATAGATATAATAATAGATATAATAGCTGTATCAGCTCATTCTCATTACTTAGCCTCTCAGTACCCTAACTTTTTTAATCTGTTAAGTAAGGATACTAAAAATAACTACTTTGTAAGGTGATTGCAATGATGAAATGAATATATGTAAACTTAAAATACTGTCTGGTAAATATTAGCTATGTATACAAATATACATAAAAATATATACACACACAACTACACAGGCCACAAAGGAAAAGATAAAGGATTGAACACAAAATATTAACCAACAGAATGGTTGATTAATATATTAAAAGGTAGTTAAGTTCACTAATAAACAAGGTAATGTAAAATAGTAGGAGACAATTTTTCAAGCATAGGAATGGCAAATTTTTTTTCAGTAGTAATGTTAACTGAGGTGAAAGTGTGGGAAAATTCCAGTAGTAATGCAGGTAAGAGTTACCAGTTTGGAGAGCCTAGAAAAGGTATATACGTGAGTTTTAAAGACACAAAATGACATGTGATTCCATTTCGCATTATCTCATTATCTCCACTCAGAGCTGACTACATAATTTGGGAGACTTAATGCAAACAAATTTAAATCCAGGGGCAGGAAATGTCCAGGAAGAACTGGTGACCCCCAAAATTGTAATGTCCATGCTAAGATATGCTAGATTCCTAGGTGGTATGTGGGTGAGAAGTCCCCCAACTCACTTTGCTGAATTGTCAGTCCCCCGGCCCACACCCCCCACCCCCCCCACCCCACCCCCCCTACCCCACAGAGTGGCCCAAGCAGGCATGACAGAGCTATAGGACTTCTATAGCTATAACCCCAATCCTCCCCACATCTATGCACAGGACCTCTCTGGGGGTAGTAGGCAACAGAGAAAGACACCCATTTCTTCTAACCCCTTCAATGCATACTGCACATACATACAACCCAAGGGTCAACAGACCATGATGAGGTGGGTAAAGCCAGGGGTCCATAGGACATTTGCTTAGACTCTGAAACCCTGTCCTGGGGAGGAGGTGGGACCCCTTAAACTGTGGCTATAAGCCTCTACATATGCATCATTGCCCCCATTGAACTTGACTTAAAAAACACAACTTCAAAGATAAAAATATTAATCATTTCAAGACAGGAAACACAAAACATTAAACCAAAGGTGGGACCCTTCTGACCCAGGGGTCCTCTGAAGCCATCCCTGCAAACCCACTAACTTTACTGCACACAGAATACCCAGTCATCTGTCTCCTCATGAAATGTCCACAAAGAAAAGATATGCACCTTCTAGAATTTAGAGTTCTCAGAACAACTGTTCTAAAGCAGAGCTCTCCAATGGACAAGTGCTGCCCACCTACACAGAGTTCCTCAAACAGCTTTTTATATCCTCATCTTAAAATAATGAAGAGAGACCTTACCATTATGATCACCTAACATTGGAAGAAAATCTCCAAAGAGAAGACATAGATAAAGATTTAAAAAGAAAAGAAAAATGATGCCACAGGGAAAGAACAATTTAGGAGAATTAAACAAAATTCTAAAAACCTCTAATTATTATTCTCAGAAATCTCAATGTGATATTTTATCCATAAACAATAAGAAATTACTTTAAAAAGTCAGTGAATAACCAAAAAATTCTTATGTGTAGAAAATATATTAAATTAAAAAAGAAAAAACAATGTGAAGTTTAGGAATAAAGTCAATAAATAGCCCCAAAAAGAGAATATAAAGCAAAGAAATGAAAAAATATGTGAATGAAGAATTAATTCATATGACCTAAGCAGCAGACATTCCAATTTAATAGGAAATCTAGAAAGAGACAGAGATAACAGAGGAAACAGAGAAAGAGAAAAAATACCTAAGAAATAACACAAGAAAATTTCCTGTAGGTGAAGGTCATGAGACTCCAAATTTAAAAACCCACTCTAAATGAAAAAGACCCACACTCAGGCAAAAATCTGTACCGTGTTACATTACTCAGAATAAAGATACTAAAAGCAAGGAAGGGGGTGGCTTGATGGGCTGAATGGGTGAAGGGGAGTAGGAGACACAGGCTGCCAGTTATGGAATGAAGAAGTCACAGGAATAAAATGCACAACACAGGGAATACAGACAATAATAATGTAATAGTGTTATATGGTGACTGATGACAGCTACACTTGTAGTTGAGCACAGCGTAACATTTAAAGAAATTGAATCATTATGTTGTATACTTGAAACTAATATAACATTGTGTTTCGACTCAAATTTAATTTTCTTTTTTAAAAAAGCACCGTCACTGACACTGGAATAATAAACTGATTGCCTTCAGAGTGCTTACAATAATACTAGATGCCTTCATTATTTTAAGGAGAAATAATTTTAAAACTTGAATTCTTATGCAACCAAATGATCAATCACGTTTGACAGTACAAAAAAATATCTATTTTCAGGTATGTTCAGAAAATTTACCCTTTACATGCCATTTCTTAGTATGCTCCCTGAGAATATCCTGGAGCAAAAGGATGTGGGAATAAGAAATGAGAGGAACATTCCAGAGAAGCAGTGAGGAGATGTCCCAAGTTAAAGCTGGTCCACAAGCCTAGAGAATGATAGTCGCCATTAGAACAATAGAATGGATGGATGGCCTTGAGAGAAAATCTCTGGGAAGAAAGAATCCATACATCCTTTAACTGAAAAGAGTTTTGTGGGGTTTTTTTAGGGATATGATAAAGGCAAAAAATGAAAGAAAATAAAATGCTATCAAAAAAAAGTGAATGCTATATAAAAAGAAAATCATAGTGTACTCTTGGTGCATGGTATATTTGCATAGTTACAGTAATATAAATGGCACACTGTTGGTTGTCAACTTTTAAATTCAGCTTATAAACAAAGCACATAACTGAAATTAACACTGTAAAGGACAGGATTATAAAGTAAGGTGAAAGAGTGGAAAGGAAAAAACTGAAGGAAGAGACAGCATCATCCTTATACAGTCAGGAATGCAGATGTAATATATGTAATTATAAGATAAGAAATAAAGGCCTAAGTATTTTAATTATACAGATAACCAATAGAGAAACGAAATGTAATACTAGAACTGTATTGGGGAAAGACGGGGATAGAAGGTAGCAATAGCCTAAGGGTAATCATATTCCATCAGCAGGAAATCAGTATAGTTTCTGAAACTGGTAACTGATTATTGATATGGGCATAGATTATTTAGACATCGGGAGTTAATAACCATAGGCAACTGCTCAGAGAGGTTGCCTCTGATGAGTGGGTGTTCATGGGGCAGATTGTTGCATCTTATTATCTGCCTTCCTTGTCCCTTTTCCTTTTTTAATCAAAGGCATTTATTGCTTTGATGCAAATATATTCAGAAGAAAAGAAAATGAAAGGGGAGAAATATTGAGGTAGATTTGTATGTACTGTTATCAAAAATCTCTAAGGCATATTATTGAATGACAAATGCATTTTAGGAAAAGATATGTATAGAATGATCCCATTTATGTCAGACAACAAAGCACAATTTGTCAACAAAAAAAAATCCACAATTTAACATTGTAAAACATGTATGGGTAAATATATGTAAATGTATTTAAAATTCATTAGAAACCATCTGAAGTGTCAATACCAAACCTATTGGTGTTACCTGTGAAGAAGAGATGGATGTTTGGGAATGGCTAGAAATAACGTAATGTTTTACAAAGGAAATAAATTCATGTATTACCTTGTAATTAAATGTTAAACATTACACTGGCAGATCATGATCTATTGGCTGGTAAATCCTGATTAGCATGTAAAGTTTAGGTAGGTTTGATTCAATTTCCTTTTTAATTCCTACAGTATTACAAAGAGTTTGGCCTGTAAACAAATACTACCCATTAATACTGAAGACAGTTTCTTATCTTAAAAAAAATCAATAGCTCCTTCAATAGCTCTGCTATATCCTTGAATAATTAGAGCTGCCCTTTCTGATAATGTGTAGGCTGCTTAGGGAGGCATGCACACAATTTGCTCTGCTTTAATTTGTTTATCTATTGAATGTGGTTTAATTTTAATTATCCAGCGACCATTAGCATGTGCTTTTACGTAGAGAGGAAAGGCAAGCTTAAATATGCACTATCTGAATATCACTGTTTATTACATTTACCAGTGGGTAAAATAACTTTAAAACCTTTGCAGGAATTTAGAGATGCAAATAAAACATTCAAGCTTCCTTTGTGGTCGGGCTTGTGCATAGAGGTGAGCACTTTGAGCATTTCAGAAAAACTCAAGTCAGTGGAGCAAAATATTCTAAAGCCATTCTTAGAAGGAAGTGAAGCAGGTGGTTGCCTTTAGGGCCACCTTTCCCTGGGCATCTCAGTATGACATCAATTTCAAATGTTCCATCCTGTTGTCTCTATGGGCCATTAAAGCACTCACAGAAACTCCAACAACATGGGCTGCAAACAACATCACATTTAATACCCACGCTTTCAGAACCACTAGTGAAGGAGATACTGTTTGCCCAAATCTAGGCACTAGGAATGATGCACCTGGGTCTAAAATGGGTTCTCTGGTAAGGTACCAAGAGTCTCGGCGGCTCTGGAAAGGCAGCAAGATTAATTCACATCACACATGGGAAACGTTAAGTTTTGGAGAAAAGCCAGACATGCGGGATAATGATTCCAGAAATTTGGTCATGGGAGGCAAGGAAGCAGCAAGAAGGCATGAGTGCTGCCATCCCACCCCCTGATCTCCTCTACCTGACATCTGGAAAGACAGTCTGGGGACCATAGAATGTGAAAGCCTGGAATTTCTAGCCTGATGCTTGTAAATGAGAGTGACCATATTTCTTCCTCTCTGCCTCCCAGAAGCTACTCAGAAAGATTATAAAGAAAGTAAGGCTGGGGCACCTGGGTGACTCAGTTAATTGAGTGTCCGACTTCAGTTTAGGTCATGATCTTGCAGTTCATAAATTCAAGCCCCTGGTCAGGCTCACTGCTGTCAGTGCAGAGCCTACTTCAGATATCCTCTGTCCTCTCTCTTCCCTTCCTCAGCTTGCAATCTCTCAAAAAGAAACAAAGAAAGAAAGGGAACAGGAAGAAAGAAAGGCTAACTTGCAACCAGCAGATAGGTGAAGATCTAATGGACAGTATAGGGATACAAACAACATTGTATCAATATGCTTCAAACTTGCCAAGAGATTAGATCTTAATTATTCCCACTACAAAAAGAGAGATGCTAATTATATGGGGTGATGGAAGTACTAGCTAATGCTACAATGGCTGTCATATTGCACTGCATAAATGAATCAAATCAACATGTGGGACATCTTCAACTCACACAATATTATATGTCAAATATATTTCAATTAAAAAAATATAAAGCCAAATTGGATTTTAAAAAAAAAAAAAGAAAACAAAGGAAAGCTAATGGAATGGTTCCTCATTGATTCCCTCCCCCACTGGAATTTGATTTCAAACATTCACAGTGCCAACTCCACCTTTTCCCCCTGAGGTCTCAGAAAATAGCACCATGGTTAAGTCCAGTAAGTGGGAAAAGAAGCTGGCAAGAAAGAGCTACAGCAGCTACCTCTCCCTCCTTCCCCATCTGGAGGAGGCCTCTGCTACGCAAACCCACGTGCATCTGCTTGTTCTCCCTCACACTTCTTCACTGCAAAGAGAAATCACTTCTTCTGAGCAAATTCAGTGCTTTCACTTACACTCTGGAGTCTCTCTCCCTTCATCCCCCTCAGGGACCTTACTTCACACATTTTCCCCTTTGTGTCTCATCTCCAGACATCACCCGTCTACTAGCCTCTCCATTTATTATACATACTTGCTGCCCTTCTCCCTTCCCATTCCCCTCTAGGTATCATCTGCTCTCCTGTTTCCTCTCAACAACCAGAGAGAGATTTAGATCAAAGTTTCTCAACCTGAGCACTACTGATATGTTAAGTCAAATAATTCTTTCTTCGTGGGGGTGGGGGGGTGGTGTCCTGCACACTGTAGTATGATTAGCAGCATCCCTGGCCTCTACCCACTAGGCACCATTAACACCCCCTCCCTCCTTCCAGCTGTAACAAGCAAAAGTATCTCTAGATATTACCTAATGTCTCTCCCTGGATGGGTTGGGGAGGGTGTGGAGTTGTGTGAAATCTCTCCCAGCTGAAAATCACTGATTAGTTATGCTTCTAGCAAGAAACATGGTAGATTGAGGATTTAGAGGTCAGTGTATGATCAGAGAGCAAAGTGAAGCCTTATTCTCTCCCATACCACTACTAAATAGTATTGCTGTCCAAAAATATTAAGAAAAATAGGAAAATAGAATATTTCCTAAGAACTTTATCTTTTACTTCTTTTTTGTTACTTGACATTAAAAAGCACCCTTCTTCAAAGAATAATAAAGGCAAATTACTGGAGTCCATATAACGTGATTCGATTTGTGAGTATTCCTGGAAGAATACGCATCTTAGTTCTGTTTTGCTATATAGCAATATTGTCACAAGCTTAGCAGTTTTAAACCACACATATATTGACTCACAGTTTTTGTGGGTCAGGAATCTTGGCGTGGCTTATCCCAGTCCTTGGCTTCCATGTCTTTTACAAAGCTACAATCAGCTTGTCAGTCAAGGCTGCAATCTTACCTGAAGCTCACTGGGGTAGGATCTGTTTCCAAGTTCATATGGCTGTTGCCAGGACCCAGCTCCTTGTTGACTGTTGGCGATAGTCACCCTTAATTCCTTCCACACGAGACTCTCCATACAACAGCTTACTTTATCAAAGCCAGCAAGGGAGAAAATCTATTGAGTCTGCAAGCAAGACAGAAGTTTCCATCTTAAGTCTCACAAAAGTATGCCATATTGTGTTGTTCAGAAGCTAGTCACAGATGCTGCGCACATTCAATAGGTGGAGAGTACAGAAGGACTTCCAGGAGGTGGAGATCGCTGGGGGGGCCATCTTAGAGTCCAACACAACAAAAAATTATTAATGGGGCATACTTTTGGGTGGAGAACAACAGATTCTGAGGAGAAAGCTTTTCCCGTTTAATTTGCATCTCTCTGGCTAATTTGCATTTTAATCCCTTGTATGCAATACTTTTTATTTTTAATGTATATTTTGATGTTTTTCCCTCTTGGACAGAAGCAGATGCAATGAACAGTTTTCCACAGACACAAGATACCACTTCTTTTTTTTTTTTTTTTTAATTTTTTTTCAACGTTTTTTTATTTATTTTTTGGGACAGAGAGAGACAGAGCATGAACGGGGGAGGGGCAGAGAGAGAGGGAGACACAGAATCGGAAACAGGCTCCAGGCTCTGAGCCATCAGCCCAGAGCCTGACGCGGGGCTCGAACTCACGGACCGCGAGATCGTGACCTGGCTGAAGTCGGACGCTTAACCGACTGCGCCACCCAGGCGCCCCCACAAGATACCACTTCTTTTGGCATTAGGTGAAGACATATACAAAGTACTTGTTTGTTGACCATCAAAACTATGTGCTAATGACTTAGGGGGTGGGTTGTTTGTTTGAACTCAGATATTTGAATAATACTTAAATTCTTTGGGATATTCTGATTATAAAAGCTAATCTAATGGGAACTGAAAAGAGCCTGGTAATTTGAAACAATTATTTTGTGATTAGACATAATTCATACACTTTTGTTAATTCATTCCACAAATATTTTGAACATTTATTACATGCCTGACATTGTTTCACTCCCCATCAGTTAAATAACATTTAAAGACAAGTAGAGTTTAATTTCCCAATTCAGTCTTTGATAAGAATATTAACATGAATTTTTTCAATGTTTATTTATTTTTGAGAGAGAGAGAGAGAGAGAGAGAGAGAGAGAGAACAGGCAAGGGAGGGGCAGAGAGAGAGACACACACACACAGGATCCGAAGCAGGCTCCAGGCTTGGAGCTGTCAGCACAGAGTCCAATGCGGGGCTCGAATTCATGAACCACAAGATCATGACCTGAGCCAAAGTCAGACACTTAACCACCTGAGCCACCTGGGTGCCCTAAGATGAATTTTCTAATCTCACAAGAAAACAATGATGCTTAAAAGGTTAATAAGAAACCAAGACTCCAAACTATCTTTCCTCCATAAGATATTTTGATCCCAATCTATCACCATATTGTTGGTATAGATCAAAGGATCCCAAACTTGCTTGAGCTCTTTTCCTGTTTCAGGAATTTTATGGCACCACTAGACCCAAAGAAGTATCTAACCATTCCATTTATTTAGGTTAGGTCCAGATGACAACAAACATTTATGTTCTAACAACTCAGTAGACATTTGAAAAATTAATACAACTAACTCAAAATTTAAAAAATAGTACTGCCACACTTACCAATGTGTGGTGTACATTTCATGGGCAATTATGTAGTTGCTCAAACTTGGAAGTCAGATCAGACTCTGCCACCCTCATTTGTGGCTTGTTGGTTCACAAATTGGCCCTCTTGCATGGAGGTCAAGGCAAGACCAAAGAAAGAGGCAGGCCACTCCGGGTGGGTAGGTGACAAGTCTAATAAGCAAGGGAATTTAAGGAGGCTTGTCTTGGACAGCCACAAGACAAGTGGATATCTGTGGCCGCCCACCAGTATCTTCACATTTTATGTAGAGACCTTAACTGAATTTAGTCATGTATACTGCCCAGATGGTCTCAATAACACTTCACTCTCTCTCTCAGGGCTCCTTTCTTACAACAGCTCCTAGTATGGGAATGGTGGATGGAATGTACGTTTCAAGGACAGGGGATGGGATGAGGAGCCTCCAAGTGCCTGGGTCCAGCTCATGGCTCAACCAGTAGTCAGGATTTCTCAATGACCTCCTCCGACACTGCCCCACAGTGATTTTCCCCAAGGTGCTTATTTTTTATCATAGGAACCACTTGTTTATAAATACACGACATAATTATTTAAAATGAGTACAAGCTAAAGTTGAAACTGTGAACTTCATTGTTTCAGCAGCTCATGCAGTATCCAAGAGATGTTGAGTATTGTTGTTTCCTTCAAGAATCTAAAATATGCTGAGGCACTCCTGTGAATTTATTGCAGTGTATCAGGGCTCATATGTACCCAGTTTGGGAATCTGAGGCAGAGGTGTGATAAATATTTAGGAAAAAAATGCACAATCAAAATTCACGTATCTATTTGATATTTCTATAGGAATCTTTCTACCAAAGTAAAAATTCAACTAAATCCAGTTTGATCCCTGACATATTAAGACCCCAAATCAAAGTGAAATGGGAAAATAAACAGAGAAATTACGGTCTAGAGATTCCAAGAAACTTTTCAGTATTGGAAGACATCAGTCATGAGTGATTATATATATATATATATATATATATATATATATATATATAAATGCCTGTACCCCTAAAAATTCTGTTGCATGAAGAAAGCAATTTATTCTTGTGGTTTCAAACTTTTATTATTTGGAATAAAACTAAACCTACAAGTATTCTGGGTAGGTGGGTTCTAAGTTAATCAATCAATACTTGAGGGGAATTTGAGTGACTGACTTGCAAATCACTCTTTATTAAAGACTACGCATAATGTCGGAATTCTTATTCCAGATATCCACAAGAGGACAGAGGCCCTGCTTACCCTCTTATCTTGCTATGCACTCAGTGACAGAATTTGTTCTGCACAAAAGCAAGTGCATAGTCATTAATCTCTTCTGAACATAACTGACCATTGTCCTTTTGACCTTCGTCCTCAGTATAGGGATGAAAATTTCTCCTGCCAGACATTTTGGTGAAGCTACAAAACTACCCCTACCAGAATTCCCTCTCTGTGGAGAATGAAATTAGGTATGGCCTGTAGAGTAAGAAACAAATTGAATTCATTTAACCGAATTGCTATCTGACCAATAAGGCTCATCTCAAAGCACAAGCAGAAGTTTCAAGGCAGGACTAGCATCAACAAGATGAATTGCATTCTCAGTCTGCCTGGCAGAGCTAGATGCTGACCGTGCGATTACCGGAAGGTGAACCCATGAGTCAACTTCTTTTTTGGAACTATCTTAGTTTCTGTCTCACATTAAAAAAAAAAATAGCTTGTCTATGTCTAAACAGTTCTATCCATCTATGCAGAAGATATTCTATTGTACAATTGTAAGATTAGAATAATAAACCTTTTGGTGGATGGAAAAACTGCGAAAAGAGTTTTTCACAGTGACATCTTCAAAGCATTGGTGTCTGCATTATCTGTCAAGTCTAAAGTCACTTTACAGAAGTGAGTTAGGAAGTATTAGGGCGAACTAGACAAACTGGGCCAAATTTTCTAGAATTAAACAATCTGGGTGTCAGAATGTCACATTATGGTATCTGTCTCTGCCTCAGCATAGAGTAGGCATTGACTCATGAACCACGGCCTGCTTGGCAGATGTGCCGGTCTCTAAGGATCTTCTTCACACAAACTCATGCTTTTATTTAACAATACCTTTGGTGGTGCACACACACTCAGGTCATTCTAGTCTCCAAAGAGGAAGCCTGCTTTATTTTGATAATATGCATTATTACCTCCCTCTTGAGCATTTGCTGTTCCAATTTACATACCTCCTCACTTTATATATACAACTTACATGAAAATACACACATGCTTTGAACTCAGTTCAATCTGGATTTGATCCCAATCCTGCTACATTCTAGCTGTGAAACCATTTAAAGAACACTTAACCACTCTGAGCGTCAGTCTCCTCTTCTATAAAATCTTTTCTTCACCATGTTATTTGTAGAAGTAAATGCATACGGTGTGCCCAATAAACAACATCTATTAATGATATATTCTCAAGTAAGTCTCATCTATCTTGTATACAAGTTTAAAGACCATAGAAGCATAAGAAATTTTCCGGACCCAATCCTGACCTTGAGGACTCCTTCTTCTTCCAGACATCTTTCAAGATTACAAAAACTAGTAATCTCAACTGAAGGATCCACACCTACTTTATTCAAGGCAAGGTTTGGGGATATGAAATATGCCCCGAGTTGACAACTATAAGGTACTCAGGTTGTACTAAGGACAGAGGCTCAGAAGTGAGTGTAAACTCAAAGACTTTAAAGAACGGACAGGAAAAAGAATGGTTTATTCTATATTTCAACAAATGCATTTTCCTCTAAACAATTTTCCATTTTCACTATTAATTTGATGCATTTGTTACTTATGATACTTTCTTATGCTGAATGTCTTCAAATATTTCCTCAGTTTCCATATATTTCAGAAACATTTTAGCTGAAACATTGTGGTAGCTAATCTACATTGAGTTATGCACCTTCTTCTAGAAATCCTGCCATTTGTAAGGAATATTACTAATGAACTGTTAAAAAATTAGAAGGTAAATGTCATGTGGAAATTAAATTCATTTCAGTCGGTCACTACCCTAGGATTATCCAGAAAGCTATCATGAGATATCTAACCATGACTGTGTAGAATCACGTAGAGCTGATTTAAAAAATTGGATTTTGCCTCATGTTAGCTCCACTCTTATTTAGTAAAAGAACTGGCTAAATCTGGTAACAGGAGAATACTTCTTGTATAGTTTTTAGGAATTAATAAGTGACCCCAAAGGAAAAAAAAAGAACCCAAACAATCAATTTTAAAAATGGCAGAAGAAATGAACAAACATTTCTCCAAAGAAGATGGCCAAGATCCAGATGGCCAACAGGCATATGAAAAGATGCTCAACATCACTCATCATCAGGGAAATGTAAATCAAAACTATGAGCTATCACCTCACATGGGTCAGAATGACTAAAATCCAAAACACAACAAACAACAGATGTTGACAAGGATGTGGAGAAAAAGAAACCCTCTTGTACTGTTGATGAGAATGCAAACTGGTGTACCCACTGTGGACAACAATATGGAGGTTCCTCAAAAAGTTAAAAGTACCCTACAATTCAGCCATAACACTACTGGGTATTTACACAAAAAATACAAAAATGCTAATTCAAAGGGATATATGCAGGGGCCACTGGGTGTCTCAGTCAGTCAAGTGTCTGACTCTTTAGTTCAGCTCAGGTCATGGTCTCATGGTTTGTGAGTTCGAGCCCTGTGTTGGGCTCTGCACTGTCAGCCGAGCCTGCTTGGAATTCTCTCTCTTCCTCTCTCTGACCCTCCTCTACTTGTGTTCTTTTTCTAAACAAAATAAATAAATTTTAAAAACAATACCCACAAAGGGATACATGCACCCCTATGTTTATTGTAGCTGTTATTTACAACAGCCAAATTATGGAAGCAGCCCAAGTGTCTATCAATAGATAAATGGATAAAGAAGATGTGGTATATATACATACAATGGAATGTTAGTCATAAAAAAGAATGAAATCTTGCTATTTGCAATGACATGCATGGAGCTAAACAAGTATTTTGCTAAGTAAAATAAGTCATAGAAAGATAATATCATATGAATTCACTCATATGTGGAATTTAAGAAAACACATGCACGAAGGGAAAAAAGAGAGAGACAAATCAAGAAACAGACTCTTAACTATACACAACTATTGGTTACCAGAGGGAAGGTGTATAGGGGGAATCGTTGAAATAGGTGATGGAGATTAAAGAGTACCCTTGTGATGAGCACTGGGTGATGTATGAAATTTCTGAATCACTACATTGTATACCTGAAACTAATATAGGACTGAATGTTAACTATATTGGAATTAAAATTTTTGAAGAGAATTCATAAATGACATCACCATAAATTTACTCAAATGATATAATATGTATCAGATGACAACTATGAAAATAAAAATGTATATGATTATTTATGTTACTACAGAAAAAGGATTTACAGACATGAGATATGCTTGACCATGTTCATTTCCTCCATTCTCTCTATATCTTTAATGGCAAAAAATAGAATCTTCATCCTTATGAAGCTTTGTGATAATTTCCTTAATCAGTAGAATCCAAGAAAATGATAAAAACTAATTAGACTGCCATAATGAATGCTGTGTGTGAACAAAGTGCTCTTCAGAACTAAGAAATTCCAGTATTAATAAGACTAATGTATAGGATTGTTTACACTGAATAGAAGTTAGTGAGCATGTCCTTTTAAATAAAGCCTAAAAGACCTATTAAGACAGAATAAATATGTTAACTCTATCCATTGCCCCAATACCTTCTCCTGTGATATTACTACCACTATAGACTTCCCTGTATGCTACCTTCAAAGGATTTAGCTCAAGCCTGCATAGTCAGACATATGGGCACACAGTCCATCTTCTCTATATATCTCACCTTTTCTAGATATTCTGTTTCACTTTAGATTACATCAAAACCAAAGACACCAGTAAATAGCGAGCCCTCTTTTTTGACACCTTGAAGCATAATGGAGTTGTCATAGATTCTAACCTCATATTAACACCATCTACTTCTTTCCTAATCAAATTCCTCACTGACTCATTTAATGTCATTCCATCTTAGAAATTTAAAGAACATCTATGCTACAAATACAAATAGTGACAGATTTCTAAATTAAATAAGACTGCTCTTTACACTATGATCTAATTTTCCAACAAAAAATATTTACCTATGTCCATAAAATTTTGGAAGATAATACTACAAAATTTTAATAACCATTATTTATCTGGAAGGGAAATAATTTCTTACTTTTGTTTTTCTCTGTTTCTTGTTTTTACTACAATGGACATATATTAGTAACTATTTTAAAACATTTCAGAAAAAAATAAGATTGCTGTTCAGATTAATGTAGCTTACACAGTATATTTAAAAAAAAAAATACTCACCATCACCATTACCACCAAAAGATAAAAATGAGGTATTAATGTGAACAACATTCTAAATTTAACAAGATTAATTTGCAGATTGTTATTATATATGCTATCAAATATCACCCAGAACTCTAAAAAGTGTTTCCTCATGAAAAGTCCATAAGAAATCATTATGGCCTGGGAAGATGGCAGCGTAGGAGGATGCTGGGCTCACCGCGCATCCTGCTGATCACTTAGATTCCACCTACACCTGCCTGAATAACCCAGAAAACCTCCAGAAGACTAGCAGAACGGAGTCTCCAGAGCCAAACACAGACGAGAAGCCCACAGAAGAGGGTAGGAAGGGTGGAGAGGCTGTGCAACCTCCAAAGACTGGTGGGAGGGAGCCAGGGCGGAAGGGCGGCCCTCCGGCCAAGCAGAAGCCCCAAGTCTGGCTTGCAAAAGCAGAGGGGCCTGACTGTTCCCACAGCAAGCGGGACTTGACATCTGGAAGGTTATAAGCTAACAGCTCTGTTCCAAGAATGGGAGGGCTGGAGGACAACGGGAGGGAGAGTTGTTGAGCCCCTGACGACAGAGCTCAGAATGGCGAGGAACAAAGGCACTTGCCAGCGCGCCATCTCCCTCGCCCATCCACCAACCAAATCCCAAAGGGAACCAGTTCCTGCCAGGGAACTTGCTTGCACCTCGCAAACACCCAACGCTGTGCTTCTGGGGATCCATCCCTCCAATGGGTCTGACTCCCTCCCGGTGCCGCAGGGCCCCTTCCGAAGTGGATCTCAGAAGGAAAAGCAAGCTGAGCCTGCCCCTCCCACCCCTGTGCACCTTGCCGATCCACCCCAGCTAGTACGCCAGATCCCCAGCACCACAAGCCTGGCAGTGTGCAAGTAGCCCAGACGGGCCATGCCACCCCACAGTGAATCCCGCCCCTAGGAGAGGGGAAGAGAAGGCACACGCCAGTCTGACTGTGGCCCCAGTGGTGGGCCAGGGGCAGACATCAGGTCTGGCTGTGGCCCGCCCACCAACTCCAGTTATTCAAGACAGCACAGGGGAAGTGCCCCGCAGTCCCACACCACTCCAGGGACTATCCAAAATGACGAAACAGAAGAATTCCCCTCAGAAAAACGTCCAGGAAATAACAACAGCTAACGAACTGATCAAAAATGATTTAAACAATATAATAGAAAGGGAATTTAGAATAATAGTCATAAAATTAATTGCTGGGCTTGAAAACAGTATAAAGGACAGCAGAGAATCTCTTGCTACAGAGATCAAGGGACTAAGGAAGAGCCAGGAGGAGCTAGAAAACGCTATCAATGAGCTGCGAAATAAAATGGAGAAAACTACGGCTCGGATTGAAGAGGCAGAGGAGAGAATAGGTGAACTACAAGATAAAATTATGGAAAAAGAAGAAGCTGAGAAAAAGAGATTAAAAAATCCAGGAGTATGAGGAAAAATCAGAGAACTAAGTGATGCACTAAAGAGAAATAATATACGCATAATTGGTATTCCAGAGGAGGAAGAGAGAGGGAAAGGTGCTGAAAGTGTACTTGAAGAAATAATAGCTGAGAACTTCCCGGATCTGGGGAAGGAAAAAGGCATTGAAATCCAAGAGGCACAGAGAACTCCCTTCAGACGTAACTTGAATCGATCTTCTGCACGACATATCATAGTGAAACTGGCAAAATACAAGGATAAAGAGAAAATTCTGAAAGCAGCTAGAGATAAACATACTCTAACATAAAAAGGGAGACCTATAAGACTCGTGACCGATCTCTCTACTGAAACTTGGCAGGCCAGAAAGGAATGGCAGGAGATCTTCAATGTGATGAACAGGAAAAATATGCAGCCGAGAATCCTTTATCCAGCAAGTCTGTCATTTAGAATAGAAGGAGAAATAAAGGTCTTCCCAAACAAACAAAAACTGAAGGAATTCGTCACCACTAAACCAGCCCTACAAGAGATCCTGAGGGGGATCCTGTGAGACAAAGTACCAGAGACATCACTACAAGCATGAAACCTATGGACATCACAATGACTCTAAACCCATATCTTTCTATAATAACACTGAATGTAAATGGACTAAATGCTCCAACCAAAAGACATAAGGTATCAGAATGGATAAAAAAACAAGACCCACTATTTGCTGTCTACAAGAGATTCATTTTAGACCTGAGGACACCTTCAGATTGAGAGTGAGGGGATGGAGAGCTATTTATCATGCCACTGGAAGTCAAAAGAAAGCTGGAGTAGCCATACTTATGTCAGACAAACTAGACTTTAAAGGCTGTAACAAGAGATGAAGAAGGGCATTATATAATAATCACAGGGTCTATCCATCAGGAAGAGCTAACAATTATAAATATCTATGCGTCGAATACAGGAGCCCCCAAATATATAAAACAATTGCTCACAAACATAAGCAACCTTATTGATAAGAATGTGGTAATTGCAGGGGACTTTAACACTCCACTTACAGAAATGGATACATCATCTAGACACACGGTCAATAAAGAAACAAGGGCCCTGAATGAGACATTGGATCAGATGGACTTGACAGATATATTTAGAACTCTGCATCCCAAAGCAACAGAATATACTTTCTTCTCGAGTGCACATGGGACATTCTCCAAGATAGATCACATACTGGGTCACAAAACAGCCCTTCATGAGCATACAAGAATTGAAATCATACCATGCATACTTTCAGACCACAATGCTATGAAGCTTGAAATTAACACAGGAAAAAGTCTGGAAAACCTCCAAAAACATGGAGGTTAAAGAACACCCTACTAATGAATGAATGGGTCAACCAGGCAATTAGAGAAGAAATTAAAAAATATATGGAAACATGGGGCGCCTGGGTGGCGCAGTCAGTTAAGCGTCCGACTTCAGCCAGGTCACGATCTCGCGGTCCGTGAGTTCGAGCCCCGCGTCAGGCTCTGGGCTGATGGCTCAGAGCCTCGAGACTGTTTCCGATTCTGTGTCTCCCTCTCTCTCTGACCCTCCCCTGTTCATGCTCTGTCTCTCTCTGTCCCAAAAATAAATAAACGTTGAAAAAAATTAAAAAAAAAATATATGGAAACAAATGAAAATGAAAATACAACAATCCAAATGCTTTGGGATGCAGCGAAGGCAGTCCTGAGAGGAAAATACATTGCAATCCAGGCCTATCTCAAGAAACAAGAAAAATCCCAAATACAAAATCTAATAGCACAAGAAACAAGAAAAATCCCAAATACAAAATCTAATAGCACAACTAAAGAAATGAAGCAGAACAGTAAAGACAGCCTAAATCCAGCAGAAGAAGAGAAATAATAAAGATCAGAACAGAAATAAACAATATAGAATCTAAAAAAACTGTAGAGCAGATCAATGAAACCAAGAGTTGGTTTTTTGAAAAAATAAACAAAATTGATAAACCTCTAGCCAGGCTTCTCAAAAAGAAAAGGGAGATGACCCAAATAGATAAAATCATGAATGAAAATGGTATTATTACAACCAATCCCTCAGATATACAACCAATTATCAGAGAATACTATGAAAAATTATATGCCAAAAAACTGGACAACCTGGAAGAAATGGACAAATTCCTCAACACCCACACGCTTCCAAAACTCAATCAGGAGGAAATAGAAAGCTTGAACAGACCCATAGCCAGAGAACAAATTGAATCAGTCATCCAAAATCTCCCAACAAATAAGAATCCAGGACCTGATGGCTTCCCAGGGGAGTTCTATCAGACGTTTAAAGCAGAGATAATACCTATCCTTCTCAAGCTATTCCAAAAAATAGAAAGGGAAGGAAAACTTCCAGACTCATTTTATGAAGCCAGTATTACTTTGATTCCTAAACCAGACAGAGACCCAATAAAAAAAGAGAACTACAGACCAATATCCCTGATGAATATGGATGCAAAAATTCTCAATAAGATACTAGCAAATCGAATTCAATGGCATATAAAAAGAATTATTCACCATGATCAAGTGGGATTCATTCCTGGGATGCAGGGCTGGTTCAACATTCGCAAATCAATCAATGTGATACATCACATTAATAAAAGAAAAGATAAGAACCACATGATCCTGTCAATCGATGCAGAAAAGGCCTTTGACAAAATTCAGCAACTTTCTCAATAAAAACCCTCGAGAAGTCGGGATAGAAGGAACATACTTAAAAAACATCATAAAAGCCATTTATGAAAAGCCCACAGCTAACATCATCCTCAATAGGGAAAAACTGAGAGCTTTTTCCCTGATATCAGGAACACGACAGGGATGCCCACTCTCACCGCCCTTGTTTAACATAGTGTTGGAAGTTCTAGCATCAGCAATCAGACAACAAAAGGAAATCAAAGGCATCAAAATTGACAAAGATGAAGTCAAGCTTTCACTTTTTGCAGATGACATGATATTATACATGGAAAATCCGATAGACTCCACCAAAAGTCTGCTAGAACTGATACATGAATTCAGCAAAGTTGCAGGATATGAAATCAATGTACAGAAATCAGTTGCATTCTTATACACTAATAATGAAGCAACAGAAAGACAAAGAAAGAAACTGATCCCATTCACAATTGCACCAAAAGCATAAAATACCTAGGAATAAATCTAACCAAAGATGTAAAAGATCTGTATGCCGAAAACTATAGAAAGCTTATGAAGGAAATTGAAGAAGATATAAAGAAATGGAAAGACATTCCCTGCTCATGGATTGGAAGAATAAATATTGTCAAAATGTCAATACTACCCAAAGCTATCTACACATTCAATGCAATCCCAATCAAAATTGCACCAGCATTCTTCTCGAAACTAGAACAAGCAATCCTAAAATTCATATGGAACCACAAAAGGCCCCGAATAGCCAAAGGAATTTTGAAGAAGAAGACCAAAGCAGGAGGCATCACAATCCCAGACTTTAGCCTCTACTACAAAGCTGTCATCATCAAGACAGCATGGTATTGGCACAAAAACAGACACATAGACCAATGGAATAGAATAGAAACCCCAGAACTAGACCCACAAACGTATGGCCAACTCATCTTTGACAAAGCAGGAAAGAATATCCAGTAGAAAAAAGACAGTCTCTTTAACAAATGGTGCTGGGAGAACTGGACAGCAACATGCAGAAGGTTGAAACTAGACCACTTTCTCACGCCATTCACAAAAATAAACTCAAAATGGATAAAGGACCTGAATGTGAGACAGGAAACCATCAAAACCCTAAAGGAGAAAGCAGAAAAAGACCTCTCTGACCTCAGCCGTAGCAATCTCTTACTTGACACATCCCCAAAGGCAAGGGAATTAAAAGCAAAAATGAATTACTGGGACCTTATGAAGATAAAAAGCTTCTGCACAGCAAAGGAAACAGCCAACAAAACTAAAAGGCAACCAACAGAATGGGAAAAGATATTTGCAAATGACATATCGGACAAAGGGCTAGTATCCAAAATCTATAAAGAGCTCACCAAACTCCACACCCGAAAAACAAATAATCCAGTGAAGAAATGGGCAGAAAACGTGAATAGACACTTCTTTAAAGAAGACATCCGGATGGCCAACAGGCACACGAAATGATGCTCAACGTCGCTCCTCATCAGGGAAATACAAATCAAAACCACACTCAGATATCACCTCATGCCAGTCACAGTGGCCAAAATAAACAAATCAGGAGACTCTAGATGCTGGAGAGGATGTGGAGAAACGGGAACCCTCTTGCACTGTTGGTAGGTATGCAAACTGGTGGAGCTACTCTGGAAAACAGTGTGGAGGTTCCTCAAAAAATTAAAAATAGACCTACCCTATGACCCACAATAGCACTGCTAGGAATTTACCCAAGGGATACAGGAGTACTGATGCATAGGGGCACTTGTATCCCAATGTTTATAGCAGCACTCTCAACAATAGCCAAATTATGGAAAGAGCCTAAATGTCCATCAACTGATGAATGGATAAAGAAATTGTGGTTTATATACACAATGGAATACTATGTGGCAATGAGAAAGAATGAAATATGGCCTCTTGTAGCAACATGGATGGAACTGGAGAGTGTGATGCTAAGTGAAATAAGCCATACAGAGAAAGGCAGATACCACATGGTTTCACTCTTATGTGGATCCTGAGAAACTTAACAGAAACCCATGGGGGATGGGAAGGAAAAAAAAAAAGAGGTTAGAGTGGGAAAGAGCCAAAGCATAAGAGACTCTTAAAAACTGAGAACAAATTGAGGTTTGATGGAGGGTGGGAGGGAGGGGAGGATGGGTGATGGGTATCGAGGAGGGCACCTTTTGGGATGAGCACTGGATATGGCATGGAAACCAATTTGACAATAAACTTCATATATTGAAAAAAAAAAGAAAGAAATGATTATGTAATTTGTAGGTATCTATTATTGAGGGGGGAAAAAAACTAATGAAAGCTGTTTTTATGAAACTAATGCAAGATTTCTTTTTACCCAGACTGTTGAAAAGTCAGAAGAGTCAAATGCACTTATAAATAGAAATGGACCAGATGTGATATCTAAGTTGGAAAGATCAGGCGGCCAAAATTCATAATATAACAGCTTTTAAATATTGATGAGTGTCTGTAGAAACTGCAACAACATGAGAAATGATGGACTTTGCAGGAAAAGTTTTGAAGAGTGAGATTTATAATTGAAAATTGAATGAAGCTTAATAGAATGGCTTTTAATGGGCAGTTGAGAAAGGATACATGAAATGGAAAAATTAAAATTGTTTCCTCTAAAACTGCAAATACAAAAGATATGCATTCTGACTAGTATAAATATTGAATTGTGCTACTTATTAATAATACATTTAAAACATCTTAAGATCCATAAAAGAAACCTGTAGAGAAGAAAATCCAACTTATCCAGAGACACTGGAGTATCCTCTAAAGAAATCACAAGGTAGAATCATGACCACAAGAAAGAAAAAAAAAAACACATAGTGCTAAACTATGTGTATCACTGTTTTCTCTCAATTCACATACTTTTTAATCAACTGGGTGTAAGGTTAAGAGATGTTTAACTTTGCACAAGAAAGTGAATGAAAGCATTAGCAAATTACATGACAATTCCAAATTAGGTATAACTGATAAAAATGGCTCCTCCCATCTCCACTTAAACCTATTAAAGATTGACAGTGAGTATTGGAATTTAAATTTCTATGGGTTCCAAAAAGTGTGGGCAGTTTAAACTTTTAGTAAACTGTAAGGAATGAGTAAAATATGGAAGAATACCAGGACTCTAGAACCCCAATTAACATTCTTGCACAATGTTCCAAAATACAAAATAAATAAACAAACAAACATAGAAACAAACATTTTGTCAGAAACATAAAAACAGCTATGTAATAATACATGGCTCTATTCTGTAGAGAAAATAGACACAAAGAATTAAAAAAATATTTGAAAACTAAAGAATAGTTTTTTTAAAAAAAGAAAAAGTAAATAGAAACAAGCAAAGATTGAGTGCCACCTTATTAAGAAATCCAAATACTGTAATTCCATTACCTGAGGCCCACCTTCCCCCTACACACAGCTATTTTTCCACCATGATGCTATGCTCCTCACATGATCTAAAATATGACACATATCCCAATGCATTATAGTATCTTCCCGACAATGCATTTTTTAAAATTTTTTGCTTTGTTATACTAGAAATTGGATAAGAATGAACATTTAGGAAGTCCTGGCGTTGTGCTCAGTACATTATGTATCTTCTGTTTTTTAATTTAATAATATAAGCTTCCACTACAGACACACATTGGAGTTATCAAACATCTTTTTAAAACACAAACTCCTCTGAGAGAATGGAGCCCTTATTGTCCACCCATTATGTCCTGCAAACATAATTAAGTTTTGTGAAGGGTGGAAGGAGGGGAATAGAAAATGAGGAAGCCAATTCAGGACTCCTACTTATTGCTATTTCTGGGGCAGTGAAGCATCCCTCAATAGAATGTCCCCATAGGGAACATAAGGCAACACAGTGGATGAGATCCAGGTGCATGAGATGAGGAATACCAGGAGATGGGAGAGGAATACAGAAGGAAGGTGGGAAGGTATCTGAAAGAATTTCTGTTTCAAAGTTTCCTAGTGGCATGTGACAAAATAAAGGGGGAGGGGGGACATGTTTCTCTTCTTTCTTCTGATTCCAAAAAAGAAAAAAACTTACACTATTTGCTTAGTGGGTGTTGAATGAGCATTTTAGGGCTGTTTTGATTTGCTCTCTTATTTATAGCTATGCTTTTTTTTTTATTTCAGAGAGAGAGCCCCAAAGCAGGGGAGAGAGTCAAGAGGAGCAGAAAGAGAGAGAGATGGAGGGAGGAATGGAGGGAGAGAGAGAGGAGGGAGGGAGGGAGAGAGAGAGAGAGAGAGAGAGAGAGAGAGAGAGAGAGAGAGAAACCTTAAGTAGGCTCCTCACTCAGCATGAAGCCCCACATGGAGGCTCCATCCCACAACCCTGGGATCATGATCTGAGCCAAAATCAAGAGTCTAATGTTCAACCGACTAAGCCATCCAGGTGCCCCTAGTTATGTTTAATTCCAAACATCTATCTGGATTTTAGCCGACTTTTTATACTATGAACCATTTTTAATTTTGTGACTGCTTTGACAGAGTATATAGAATAATTACTTATTCACAAACTTGAGGGTTAGGGTCATGATAATTCCTGTGGTAGAAAATTGGCAGTTGAAAGATGAAATGTGTTTTGGGGGAAATAGAGATAGGCAACAAGATCCCAAATGAAATTATAATAGTCCTAATATACATTTTTCTACTCTCTAAAGTAAAGCAACATCACCATTTGGTCAAATAACTCTATACATCTTAAAATAGAAATGATGGGAACTGCACAAAAAACTTGCATTTGTTATGCTTTGTATTTCCACAAATGACCAGGATTTTTTGCTCACATTTCAATTACATGTTTGCAATTAATTTCGTTTCATTGACTATAATATCCCCTTTCTTACTACTCCTACTTTATAATACTCTTCTCCAACCTCAGGTTTCCTGTTATTGACCTTTTAATACACATGCCTTTATTTCTAAACATGTTTGGGAAGTTCTAAGAATCTTGGTTTCAATATGCACTAATGATAATTTTTTAAAAGGGGGGATATTGAGGTTTAAAAGAGAAAAATGAAATAAGTGTCTGAAAGAGCAAAGGTAAGGTTTCTGTAAAAAAGTGTTAGAAGAGAGGCCATGTATTGAATCGAAATGAATGTCAAAAAGAGAGGCCATGTATTGAATCATCACATGATAAAAAGAGCATGAATCTCTAAAGGAAAATTTGATATAAAGCCTCCCCCTGACAACTATATTGGCCTATGGAGTGAGGGAACAATGACCTTTTATTTTATTAAGCCACAGATTTGAGGGCTACTTATTATAATAATTAGCCTGTCCTAATACACTTTTGTTATCGTCCTACATTCCATCCCTAAGAGCAAGATTATCCAAGCAGAAAAGATGAAGTAATATGGTATTTCTGAAAACATACCTATATAACATACCTGTACAACCTATATAAAAACATCCAGTGGGAAATTAGAAAGTTATATAGAAAAGGAGTTGATTTTGTTATGGGAGGCCATCTCTCACATCGTAGTACTTCTATCATCCTTGAACCCACACCTTAAATGCTAGTAGTAATTCCCATTATTGTGACAACCAATACATCCCCACAAATTTCCCAAACACCTTGGTAAGAACCACTGACCTAGTTAATGCCTGTCATCATCAGATGGAGTGTTACTACTTCTTTAAGGATAGATTCTGTAGAGGCACCTGGGTGACTCAGTTGGTTGAGCATCGGACTTCGGCTCAGGTCATGATCTCACGTTTCTTGAGTTTAAGCCCCTCATTAGGCTCTCTGCTATCAATGCGAAGCTTGCTTCAGATCCTCTGTCTCACTCCATATGCCCCTCTCTCTCTCTCTCTCTCTCTCTCTCTCTCTCTCTCTCTCTCTCTCAAAAATAAACATTTAAAAAATTTAAATAAGAAAAAAGGATAGATTCTCTAGACTGGCTTAGATTCTGCCCCATCTTCATCCCTCAAAGGGATGATCCTTTGACAAAGTTAAGATCCTTCGGCATCCAGTCTTGCTAACTCACAATACTTACCTTAATTATAATTGGTTTTTGGAAGACTTATTCCCAATTATAATGGAAGGTTCATGAGAAAAGGGACTAACTCTGTCTTGTGCCATATCAAATGCCTAGCTCTGTATGTGTTTCATAAAGTTTCTTCAATTAAATTCAGCTTTTTGAGTTCAGTGGTACAGTTGGATTCCCTCTAACTTCACTATTTGATATAGAGCAAATTTAGACTAATTAAAATAAATGAGTATTTTAAATAATGCCAAAATAAGGCAAAATGTAAAAAAGAATAAGATTTATTGGCTGGAAAAAAATCTAACATGGAACATCTAGAAAGCTAGTGTCAGTCTGTTTAGGCTCTTAGAATGCCATAGCCTGGGTGGTTTATAAACAACAGAAACTTATTTCCTCTAGTTCTGGATAGTGAGAAGCCCAAGATCAAGGTACCGGCATATTTGGTGTCTGATGAGAGATCACTTCCTGGTTCATAGACTACTGACATTTCTCTGTGCCCTCACAGGGTGGAAGGGGTGAGGGAGCTCTCTGGGATCCCTTTTATAAAGGCACTAATCTCATTCATGAGGGCAGAGCCCTCCCAAAGTCTTTACCACCTTGAAATATCATCACATTGAGATTAAATTTCAATATAGGAATTTGGAGATAGGGTGAAAACAAACATTCAGTCTGTGTTTAATTTGCAAAAGTATGTAACATAACTGCAAAGAAAACATAGAGTAAGAAAGTTACCAATACGTTCAGGTTTTGGAGCACCTGGATAGCTCAGTCAGTTGAGTATCCCACTTCCTCAAGCCATGATCTCCTGGTTTGTGAGTTCAAGCCCCACTTGGGGCTTGCTGCTGTCAGTGCAAAGCCTTCGGATCCTCTGTCTCCCTCTCTCTGCCCCTTCCATGTTTATGCTCTCTCTCAAAATTTGCCAAATTAAAATTTTACAAAACATCAAGAAGATCATTATAATTTATTTTAGATTATCTAGAACCAAAGAGAACAAAGATTCGTCTTTTTAAAACTTGAAAAAATCCAAAGAAAATGTAAGATACTTTAAGAAAAAAAATTACAAAAGGCCATACTTCAATTAAAAGTTATTAGTTCAAGGGGCAACTGGGTGACTCAGTCAGTTGAGCATCTGACTGCTATTCAGGTCATAATCTCCCAGTTCATGAGTTTGAGCCTTGCACCACACTCTGTGCCAACAGCTCAGAGCCTGGATCCTGCTTTGGATTCTTTGTCTCCCTTTCTCTCTTCTCCTCTCCCACTTGTGCGCTCTCTCTCTCTCTTAAAAATAAATAAACAGTAAAAAAAATGTTTTTAAGTTCTCAGTTCAAGTATGCAAGCTACATTCTCTAAATGGCCACCAGTTTTAACTCTGTGATATGACTGGGTGGTAGTGACCTGGCTGTGATACAGTATTATTAATTAATTCCATATATTATCATTAGCTAAAGTCCCTAATTTATTCAGAGTTCCTTAGTTTTTGCCTAATATCCCTTTTCTGCTCCAGGATACCATGGTACACTTAGTCATCCTATCTCTTTAAGCTCCTCTAGACTAAAATAATTTCTTAAACTTTGTCTTTTATGAACCTGACAGTTCTGAAGAGTGATGTTGAGTACTTTGTAGAATATCATTCTATTTGTATTTGTATGATGTTTTTCTCATAATTATAGTAGGGTTATGGATTTGGGGGAGGAAGGTCACAGAGATAAAATGCCATTGATAGTACATCCTATCAAGAGTACGTACTATCAACATGACTTAGTGTTAATGTTGATCTTGAGCACCTGGATAAGGTAGTGTTTGTCATGTTTCTCTACTGTAAAGTTACTCTCCCCCCTACTTCCTTACTGTACCCTTGGGGAGGAAGTCACTAAGCACAGCCCATGCATACAGCCTGTGAGGTTATACTCCACATCTTAAAGCAGAGTTATCTACATATTTGCTCAGAATTCTTGTACAGAGGAGATTTGTCAATTCTTCTTTATTCATTCATTCATTCACTCAATCTTTATTGATATTAGTATAGGCACAGGGATATTTATTTATACTTTGGGATAGAATCCACTACTATTTAGTTGCTCAATTTTTTTTTTTTTAGCTTTGGCCTTTGCAAGCTCTTTCAGTTAGCTCCTATGACTCTAACATACCTCCATCAGTGTCATTTTGGTTTTTTGTTTGTTCATTTTTTTTCCTTTGTTTTTTGGGCATTCCTTACTTTCCGGAACTGTAAGATGATCCTGGCTCATCTTGTATATCCCTTTTCCAGTTCTAGAATCATCTGTATCTACAAAAGAGCTCTGATTCCTTTTACTGGAGAATGGTAATTGAAGGTCTGGGCACTGAGTGTGCTCATTATTGATGGGCTGTCATTGCTTCTAAGGACTTCCTGACAATTAGGATACAAATGTGTATATACTAAACTGTGTATGTACACTTATCTATAATATCTGTCCCTAAGTATCTACTAAACAAAAAGAGAAGTACATTGTGACCTCTCCAACTCTCATCTTTTACCACCTGCATCATTCCAGCCTTGTTCCCATTGCTTATCTGCAGTCCTCTACTCTGAGAGCAAGAATCCACCAGCCACTTACTTAATTCTTCAGTTGCAGTATATATGCATAGTTGTTCCAAAATTATTAACCTGTACCTAAGATATATTTTTCAAAGAGTTATAACATAGCTAAAAGCTAATAGCTAGAAGTTTAAATGACCAATAAATACATTAATTAGTATTCTATTTACACTTTGCTCTTCAACTTTCCTCATTTATATTAAATAATACTTCTATACTTTTTATTCAGTCTTCAGTGGTCATCAATTTATATTAGTGTGCCTCAATTCCACTTGTCAGCCAGGACCTAGAATCAGTCAATATTTTCATGTAAGAATGATTGTAATCACTACACAGGATCTCATTTAAATTAACAAATTGATGTTTCTCACAATAGATGTATAGATAGCATCCTGATGCCTCAAATCACTAATTCTCCCAAGCTTAAAATAGTAACTTTAGATACTTGGAAAGAGACACAAAAAATGATGTTTTTGTGTGCTTCAAACATTTTTCCTGCCATCATAATGAAAGCATTTCAAATTTTTAAAAATAGGGGTGCCTGAGTGGCTCAGTCGGTTGAGCGTCTGACTTTGACTCAGGTCATGATTTCGCGGTTTGTAAATTCAAGCCCCGCATAGGGCTCTGTGCTGACAGCTTGGAGCCTGGAGCCTGTTTGGTATTATGTATCTCCTCCTCTCTCTGCCCCTCCCATGCTCATGCTCATGCTCTGTCTCTCAATAATGAATAAACATTTAAAAAAATAAAATAAAAATAAACATTTGGGAAAAAATTTAATCTTTTGTACTGCTATAAATTCAATGCTACTGTGTAATCTCTTTAAGAATAGCAACATGTTTTCTTTTTTTAATGGAGAACATACTATTGGCCAGATGTTGTTCAGATGTTTTATTTAGTATGCACAATCCTGACACCAGGCCTACAAGGTAAATATACCATCCCTATTAAGAAAAAAAAAAAGAAATACAGAAATTAAATTAGTTTTCCAGGTTGAACAGCTAGTAAAAATCAAAACAAGTCTATGATTTCAAGGCTACACTCTTTCCACTGTGGCAGATGGAATATTACAAAGAGTATCCTGGGACACCAATGTCCATTTGTGCATACCCAACTCCTGTTCATCTAAGCAAAGAGACAAATTTAGAATGAAATAACATATTCACTCTTTCCCTAATTTCAGTTGGGACCTTGTGCAGGGAATAAGCTCAGCTCCCAGAAACAAGTAATTCTCACAAATGACTTTGGCAAAATCAGTCAATCAGTGACTCTATCAATATTCATTTTCATCGTCTCTAATTCAAACTGGAAAATAATTCTGGCAACACAATAAAATGGTTCCCACTAAAAGTTGAGTCTACTTAAATTCATCAACACTTTCCTGAGGTTTGCTTTCTGAAAAACTCCACAAGGGAATGAGAATAGCTGAATGAGAATTTCAGCGTTAAAAAAAAAAAGTACAAATATCTCAAGCAAAGAAGTTTTTTAATTACCACTTGCTTACAGTGCAAGCTAATTTTAATTTCCTTGCTTTTTTATTCCTTAACAAATAGCTTCTGTTTTGTTTGGGCCAAAATAAAATATAAAGTATATAAATGAATTAAAATGGTTTCTCTTCACACATTTAGTGTGAATAACCTCATTGTACTAAAAACTTGGGAAGAGGAAGGACAAAAACATGTCAGCTATAAAGCATGAACTCTTCTCCAAATTAATTCAAAAAGCATTATGAATTTTGTTTGCTCTTATGAACAGAGTATTCATAAACTGCCTTTAACATTACAACCAAATCTTTTTCTTTACATAAGAAAGAAAAATAAAGGAGATGCAATCTTGGGCAAAGTAGATAATAGCTGTGTACCTGGATACACTGAGAGTGCCAGGGTCTAGTTAGAAGCCCAGTGTTGTTTCATCTATAATTAAGAAGAAAATCTCAGATAAACTCACATTCTTGGATCCTTTTTGACTATGCCAATTATGAGTCTAATCTTCCATTTAAAATGACTAATCCAGGGTGAAGAAAATGTTTTTTTATACTTGCATAAATAAGCTACATTTCAAACTGGGTAACTGTGAAAGGCCACATGAAAAGAACCCTATAATAGAGGATTAGAATAGACCCCATGAACTCAGTTTCTGGATGCCCGTGCTATTTAAAGAGCTTAGTCTCTTCTGTAGTTGTGCTTGACTCTTCGGGGGTGGGGCACAGAATTTGAAAGGTACTCACTGTAGACGTACGCTTAAGGGAACAGTCTGGTTAGATAAAAGAGAAAAATGGTAACAAGCATATGGAGACAGTATAAATTGGGGAAATTAAACAAAAATTTGCCAGATCTAAAAATAATTAATCACAGATGTAAAGATCTACAGCGTCAATGGAAGCAGCTTACATTTTTTTTTTAATTAAAAACAAACAAAAAACCCCAGCTCATTGTCAGTGAATGGCAATTCATTATTTAAAGCTATTTAAAATAGCTTTATTATTTGATGCCTTTTTATTTGATGTAAAAGGAAAGTTTTAATTGTTGAGTGTAGCCTAGAATATCCTTGTCCAATAGAACTTTCTGCAGTAATGGGAATGTCTGGTAACAGCTATGCTACACTGAGCCCTTAAAACATACCTTTTGTGGGGCACCTGGGTGGCTCAGTCGTTGGGAGTCTGAATTCTGCTCAGGTCATGATCTCACATCTCATGGGTTCGAGCCCCACGTGGGGCTCTGTGCTGACAGGTGGGAGCCCAGAGCCTGCTTCAGATTCTATGTCTCCCTCTCTTTCTGCCCCTTCCCTGCTCAAGCTCTGTCTCTCTCTCTCAAAAATAAATAAACATTTTAAAAAAGTAAAAAAAAACAACAAACATGTAGCTGTTGTGACCAAGAATCTGAATTTTAAATTTCAATTAGTTTAAATTAAAATACCAACATATGGCTAGTGGCTATCATTTTGGATAGTGGCAGCCTATAAACCAACTATAGTTTTATCTCCTAAGGGGAATATAAACATATATTGAACACTAAAATCCCAATTACAAAAAAGAGCAATACCTTTGTGTTAATAATATAGATTAATATAAATAACTAAGCCTTACCAGAGTTATTTATTCATTTCATTCATCTTTTCCTTCCTTCAATAAATATTTATTGGGCACCTACTATGTAAAAGTTGATGGCCGGGCACCCAGATCATTTTGTTAAGAGAAGTAAAAGTATGTAGATTAAAATTTTAAGACATGTTGATTATCTGGTTGAATGAAATGCAAAATATTCTATTCAATACCGTCAAAATTCTGATCAAGACAGAAAACTTGCTTATTACCCACATATGTCAGTTTTTCTCTTTAAAGACTCCATGACCTTTCTCCATACTAATGCTATTGTTTCACAAAATTTTACTTCCCAACAACAAGCACTGGTGATCAGATCTTAAAATGTTCACAAGGAGACACCCAGTAGCTCCACATGCATTCAGTCTAAAAGAGGCTTATAAGCAATCCTCCTGGATTTCTATCATCTTTTGAAATATAAATACAAAGTGCTCTAGGAAACCATTCCACCAGCAGATTTACCTCACCCTTCTAGTAGGTGATTAAATAAAATTTGAGGCTCTGTCAAAGCTGTGGCCTCAATAGACTATATAAATTTGCTGTGGTGAATGGAACTTTTCCAGTGAGACATGTATTAAGAAAAAAGCTACTTAGTAGTCTAGACGAAAAACTTGAGAGACCTTGGCTAGGAGTTCTACCAAACTTATACTCTTTAGTGACACCTGAAAAATCTTTCTGACCCTGAGTTTTCTCATTTCAGAAATAACCTTATCTAGAAATCCCACTTAAGAGACTTCAGCAGAAGAAAAAAACACATAAGAAGAAAATGTAATTTTAAGGGGTAGGATTTCATAGTAGCCCCACATGTGTACACTATCAAAAATTGGAAAGAACCTATACGTCCATGAAATTCTATACTTCATTTTAAATTACCTGTATGTATTATCATAGGAAAAAAAAACACCTCATGATATATTGTTGACTAAAAAAAAAAAAAGTAGGCCATAAAGAGTGTGGAGAGAGAAAGAGAAAGTTTCAAAAAGATGTTCACCAAAATAGTAACAGTGGTTATCACAGGGTTGTGATACTTAGGGTAGTTTTTACACATTGCTTTTACTTCCCTGCATTATCTGAATTTTTATATCTAGGATAAATCATTTTCTTCAAAATTCATAATACTGTGTTCACAAATAAGAAAGAACGAAACACATGCTTATTGGCTGTATTAGACAGGCCACTCCAAACAAATAGGACCAACAGTATATGGAAAGAGAGAGAAAGAGATTGAGATTTATTTTAAAGTACTGGATCACAATTTAAGAATTGTGGAGGCTTGGTTACTCCAAAATCTGTATTTAGACCAGCAGGGTGGAGACCCAGGGAAGAGTCAGAGGTCAAGTCCAAAAGCACACTGTTAGTAGAATTCTTTCTTTTTCAGGAATGATCAGTACTTTTCCTACAAAAACCTTCACTGATTGGTTGAGGCCAACCCACATTAAGCAAAGATGTCTGCTTTACTCAAATTACTCAGCCATTAAGCCACCAATTAATCTCATAAAAAAAAAACTTTTACAGAAACATCTAAAATAGTATTTTACCAAATATCCTGACACTGTAGCTTAGTCAAGAAAATTAACCATCACACTGGTTTAAATCCTCTATGGTTCCAATGGAATATAAACATTAGAGTAATATAAAAATATTAATTGAGTTTCACACAACCCTGTCAATGCTTAGAAGAAATATCAGTTTGTATTAAAGTCTTATTCAAACCTTTTATCATTAAAGAATTTCAAAACTGTGTTTCCTATATTTTCTCTCCTCTCTTTAAACCTCCAACTCCATCCTCACACCTATCCCCATTCCCTTTACTTCCAGAGGATGCTCTTGTCAAATATTTCATAGAGAAAACAAAAACCATCGGGTAGTGTATTTGTTTGCTAGGGCTGCCATAACAAAGTACCTCAAACCGGGTAGGGTAACAATGGAAATTTATTGTCTCACAGTTCTGGAGCCCAATATCTGAGATCAAGGTGTCAGAACAGTTGGTTCCTTTGAGAACTATGAGAAATAATTTGTTCCATGCCTCTTTCCTCACATATGTGGTTGTTTGCTGGCAATCTGTAGTGTTCCTTGGCTTATGGAGGCATCACCTCAATCTCTGCCTTCATCTTCAAATGAACATTCTTTTGTATGTATGTCTTTGGGTACAAATGTCTCCTTTTTATGAGGACATAGTTATGTGAGATTAGAACACTTCTAATGATCTCAACTTCATCATCTACGTTCAAGGAAAGTCACATTCACTGGGACTGGAGGTTAGGACTTCAACATTTTTGTGGGAAATACAATTCAACCCAAACATTCCCTTAACCTGGAGTTATCAACTCTACTAGCTTCCATCTTTTCAGCTTTCTTTCTGTCTCCTGCTGTAATAGAAATCATGCCCACCCTCCTAAAGAAACCAATCCATTCAAGTGTGTTCTTGATCCTATCCCTCATTAATCCATTTATTAAATCTCCACTATCCTGTATTTTCACTTTTTGCCTTTTTATTGGATACTTCTCATATACCTTCCCATCCATCTTGAATTTACGAAAAGAAAAAGCTCATCTTTCCTGAATCCCCCAGCTCTCCTACTATCTTTCTCCTTCAAGTCTGTGCCACCTTTCTTAACAACGTTTCAACAAAATGCTTTTACTCCTTCAAATTACATTTGCTCTTCATCCTACTCTAATCTTGCTTCCATTAACACACCTCCATTGAAACTACTCTGGTTCAGGTCATAAATGACCATGTTACTAAATCTAAAGAACAAGTTTCTGTCAACTTACTTGATCACTGATAATCTTTAGGCCAGAAGTTTATCACTTGTAATTGTAGGACCACTCTCTTTATTTGGCTACCCTATCTTGGTTTTCATCTTTCACATTCACTATATGCTTGTTCATTAATAACTTTTTTAAATAATAGTTTTAGATTTGTATAATAGTTGCAAAGACAGTACTGAGAATTTCCATAGACCACATACCCAGTTTCCCTTACTATTAATCAGGTATAGGGGTGCCTGAGTGGCTCAGTTGGCTGAGCGTCCGACTTCAGCTCAGGTCATGATCTTACAGTTTGTGAGATTGAGCCACACATCTGTCTCTCTGCTGCAGCTCGGAGCCTGGAGCATGCTTTGGATTCTGTGTCTCCCTCTCTCTCTGCCCCTCCCCCTCTCATGCTCTGTCTCTCTGTCAAAAATAAACAAACACTAAAAAAATTTTTTAATTAAAAAAAACAGGTGTATTTGTTATAATCAATGAACCAATATTGATATGTTATTATTAACTAAAATTCATACTTTTTTCAGATTTCCTTGGTTTTTACCTCAGGTCTTTCTTCTGTCCCGAGTCCCACCCAAGTTATCACATGCATTTTGGATATCATGCCTCCATAGGCTCTTCTACATGAGGTCAGTTTACCAGACATTACTTGTTTTTGATGACCTTGGCAGTTTTGAGGAGTACAGGTGAATATTTTTAGAATGCCTCTCTATTGCAATTTTGCTGATGTTTTCCTCATGATTAGACTTGGGTTATGTGTTTTGAGGAGGAGTACTACAGAAGTTAAGTGACATTTTTATCACATTGTATCAAATTTACTGTCAACATGACTTATCACTATTGATGTTGACCTTTATCACCTGGCTAAAGTAATGTTTGTCAAGTTTCTGCATTGTAAAATTACTCGTTTTATTTACCTCCTTCTTTGGAAGGAAAACACCATGGACAAGCCACATTTATGCAGTAAGGAATTATGTTCTATGTCTTTGATGGCAGAGTATCTACATATATTATTTGGACTTCTTTTGCACAGGGGAGTTGTCTCTTTTTTCTTTCTTTTTTATTTATCTTAACAAAATGATCTGGGCGCCCGGCCATCAACTTTTACATAGTAGGTGCCCAATAAATATTTATTGAAGGAAGGAAAAGATGAATGAAATGAATGAATAACTCTGGTAAGGCTTAGTTATTTATATTAATCTATATTATTAACACAAAGGTATTGCTCTTTTTTGTAATTGAGATTTTAGTGTTCAATATATGTTTATATTCCCCTTAGGAGATAAAACTATAGTTGGTTTATAGGCTGCCACTACCCAATATGGTAACCACTAGCCATATGTTGGTACTTAAATTTAAACTAATTAAAATGTAAAATTCAGATTCTCAGTCACAATAGCTACATTTTAAGGGCTCAGTGTGGGATAGCTGTTATCAGACATTCCCATTACTGCAGAAAGTTCTATTTGACAAGGATATTCTAGGCTACAATCACTAAAATTTTTCTTTCTTTCTTCCTTCCTTCCTTCCTTCCTTCCTTCCTTCCTTCCTTCCTATCTTCCTTCCTCTTACTATGGGCTCATAGTTTTTTTATTTTGGGACATTATAATCCAATACCACTATATTTATTTTGTTGCTCAAATATCCAGCTTTGTTGATTACTTTAGGGAACTACAAATTACTCCAGGCTCACCACATATATTTCCTACAACCAGCCACTTCTCCAAGGAACGTTTCTTACTTTTATTCTATTCACTTTTTAGGAGCCACTGGTCCCGTGATCTCTAAAAGTTACAGTTTTGGAGGATCTTTCCATAGCCTATCTTAACTTCTCTGTTTATATTCTCTTCCTTGTCATGTCTCAACCACTTCTATGACCTCTATCTAAATGAATTCCAATTGGATATCTTTGAGACCTCTCTTCTGAATTCACCTATGGATTTAACTTCCTATTCACTTTTGCACTGATATGCCATCAATAACTAGAACTAAGCTTAGGTCTTCATAACTGCTTCTCCTGTTCCTTTTCTATTCTTCTTTCATTGTTTGCTATCTTGCCACTATCCATCTAGTCATTCCCGCCAAAAATATAAAATTAATTTCTGATACATTTCTCATTATTATCACATATAATCATTACCCAGTCCTGTTTATTCCCATTCTCTGATTCCATTACAGCTACCCAAATTCAAGGTACAATAATCTCTAAGAGAATATTAAAATGTTTTTCTAACTTGTTTCCAATGTCACAGTTTTGTCCTTTATTTCCCACATGTCAACCAGAGTATTCTTTCAAAAATCTAAATCTTATCATACATGATAAGTCAGCTTTTGCTATGTTTTGCTGCAGTAACAACCCAAAATTTCAATGGCTTGAAACAATTATATGTCAGCTGCAAGTCAGAATTTCTCTGCTCTACATGTTTTTTTTATCCTCAACTCTCCTGTACTTATACTCCACACCTAAAGAAAGCCTCATTAAGAAAACTCCTCATCAGTAGGATAGAACAGTGTACACCTCCCACAGAAGGCACTACAAATTTGAGGCAACGCAAATTATGTTACAAACAGTGAATATGCACAATTCTTTCTCAAGAAAGTCAGCAAATGACTGGAGTCAATAATACAATTCACTACAATCCATCATCTTACACACCAATGTTTGAAGACTTCCCTTTGGCATCCACAAAGTTTAAAAGTTGCTAAGAGAGTAAATCTTTAAGGTTCTCACCATACACACACGCACACACTCACACACACACACACACACACATACACACACACACACACAAAAGTAACTATGTGACATAATGAATGTGTTAGTTAACCTTATTGTGGTAATCATTTTTAAATATATACATATATTAAATCATGTTGAGCAGCATAAATTTACACAATGTTATATGTCAATTATATCTCAACAAAGCCAGGAAAATAATTAAGTAAAATAAGGTTTTCTAAAAAGAAAAGAGAATGCAAGGCACATAGCTATTCCTGACCCACAGCAGTTTTGAAATCAAAATAGGGTAATTTTGTCCTCAGGGTCCTTCTCTAGGGGTAAGAAATAAGAAATGTTCCCTTTTAGACCCTGGTCTTATCACCATAATCTGTTGTTGTCTGTGATTCTTAGCTTTACACTTTGGTACCTTCTTCCACTTCCTTTTTTTTCTTGATCATATCTATGAGGAGCATTACAAGGCTTCTTGCCTGTATAATGTTGGAGGCTCAAAGGTTATTTTAAACCTAGAATAGTCACAGCCCCTTTAATACAAGATAGAGGATTTTTTTTTTGGCTATATACATTGTGTCAAAAGCTTGATTTCTTTTTTAATTTTTTTTATATTTGTTTATTTTTTAGAGAGACAGAGGGTGAGTGGGGATGGGGGCAGAGAGAGGGGGACACAGAATCCTAAGCAGGCTCCAGGCTCTGAGCTGTCAGCACAGAGCCCGCACCCGGGGCTCGTACTCACAAACCATGAGATCATGACTTGAGCCAAAGTCAGATCCTTAGTTGACTGAGCCACCCAAGTGCCCCAAAACTTAGTTTTTTAAACTATTTGATTCCATGTACCTCAGTTTGCCCAAAGATGCAACCACATTTCTTTGTGAAAGTTGTTGCTTTTTCACCAGACTTAATTTTAAATACTTTGAGCTCATTAACCATCTGTGAATTATGCCCTTAGTCTGTTTTCCTGATCCATTTACTACACATGAAAGCATTTATACTTAAAGTTGTCTTTATCAATTAAGGGGTCTTAATAAAAGGCAAGATTCCTGTCTCTCAAAGAATTTCTTAATTTTGGATATAAGAAATAGTTGTATTTTGCAATGACCCAGAAAAAAAAAGCGGGGGGTGGGGGCGGGGAGGGAGGGAAGGAACTAGGGAAACAAATCATATATATGTTTTAGTCATTTCCTTGCAGACCATGCCCTAATATGCCCCAAATTCTTTTCTCATTTTCAGATTTAGCATGGACTTGCTCTTTCTACAGGTGATTTTAAACCAACCTTAGGCCAATTGCTAGCTCCTCTCTCCTCTTTCCTGCAGTTTTTTAAAGCCTGTCTCTTAATGCCACAAAGCCTTGCAGGAGGGCAGGAAGATAAGAGATCACTCACTGGGATTTGATCTTTCTCTTTTTTTTTCCTTTTTTCTTTTTACTTTTAGTTATTTTGAAATTTGGGCATTCTCTGACTTCAAGTTATTTTAAGTGATTTTTGTACAGTTTTATTTTTTTACCATTCTGTGTTATTTGGGGATGAAATTTGTATTATAGGGAACTAGGCAGCTAGAATTGTCTTTGGCTACCCTACTACTACATTTAAATCTGTATATACATATATATTATCTTATCAAATCTAAAAATCCATCAAATGTAAGGGGCACCATTATTCTATGTACTACTGAGAAATAAAACATGTTTCCAATTAAGCCACAACATGACATGAAGCCATTTTTAGTAATGTCAAAATTGGTGAAAGGAGGAGATATGTCTTAGAGCAGTGAACAAGTGTATATACATTTTAGAGGTATATATTAATAAAATTTTATGGTAATACATCAAAAATTCATCTCTTACATATTACCAAAACCAGGACCTAAAAGGCATGTTGTACCTTTTTGAGTATTGTTTATTAATATTCCATTTGAGCTTCAATACCACAAGAAAAACCAAACATCCAATAGGATTATTGCAACTTCCAGCACCACTGAGACACCCAAGGTGAGGGGTTAAGACTGAATTCTACAAATATTCTCGAGCAATGAGACTGGGGATATTCTGGATTTGTGAACATATATACATTCTGGGAAGATGATATACCCCATATCCACGGAGACAAAGGCTCCTGCATTCAAGACCCTTCCAGAGCCCACTCTAAGAAGTACGTCTTCACCCAATTGTTCATTTGTATCCTGTATAATAAGCAAGTAAACGTTAAGTAAAATATTTTCCTGGGTTCTGTGAGTATTCTAGCTAATTAGTATATCTTAGGGGGGAATTATGGGAAACTCCAAATCTGTAGTCAATGAGACCTAAGTTTCACACACTTCCATGTGGGTAGCCTAGCACACCCTTTGCAGCTGGCTTCTGAAGTTGCAGGCAGCCTTGTGAGGTTTGATGTTAACTCCAGGTAGATACTGTCTAAAGTGAATTAAATTTTAAGACCCTTGGCGTCCAAGAATTTGAGAATTAGTGTAATAAGACACCACATATTTGGTGTCAGAAAGAACCTCAGAGGGCTATAAAAAGAATAGTATCTTTTGAATCCTCCAGGAAGTATTCTTAAAGTGAGGAGGCACACCATTATCCTTTCCTCTTTTCTGATGCCAGGAAAGCAAACATAATGTTTGGAGCTCGAGAAGTCATTCTGTAGCCTGTCCTTAAGAATAGAACTTATATGTGGCAGACTCATAGGATGAAAGGAACCTGGTCTATAAACTACAACTGCCATACTAGCTCTCAAGTGCCTATTCCTATATGATATGGAAAGAAATTTTATCTTGCTTAAGCCAGTATTTGTGTAGATTTGTGTCAGATACAGAGCCAAATAAAAACCAAGTGATAAAGCAAACCCTAGAACAAAAGCTTTGAGACCTTAATATGGGATTTTTTACTACCCATGCAATGCTCTAAGTATTCAGCACAGAAAAAGGTCCATGAACAAATTCAAGTTAGAAGAAAGGAAGAGCATACACAGAATCTTCCTAAAACACTAGAGTATGCTTTGTTTTTATTTGGTTTCAGTTGTTTTTTGTTTCTTGGGGTACCTGGCTGTCTCAGTGCACACAGCATGTGAGTTTTGACCTCAGGGTCCTGAGTTCAAGCCCCAAGTTGGGTTTAGAACTTACTTAAAACAAAACAACAAATTAAAAATTAAGAAATCAAGGGTTTTTGTTTCTTAATTATATCTATCTCTCACCCATTATATCTATCTCTCCATTGTATTCTATCAGCCCAGGAGTCCCAATAGCCTAACTCTATCTTGGTCCCCTGCTACAGAGGTCAAGAGAACAAAATCTAACTGGCAACACAAAACAATCAGTGAAGAGCCCAGCATGTTCAATAGCTCATACCCTAAGTATCTGTTGTTCTTAAGGAAATACTCAGCAAGACTCAGGAGCCTAAATAAATGTATCAATATTAATAATTATAATTAACATATATTGAGTAATGCCATGTGCCATGCACTGTACTTAATTCTTTACTTTTATTTTCTCATTTAATTCACAAAACAACCTGTTGAAGAGAGAGATATTATTATTTCCGGACAGAGAGGAATAAAATGAGAGATACAAAAAAGGCAAATCAAGATCTTTGCCCACGTGACAGAGCTAACAAGTCTTAGTACCTGACTCCACACAATCTGCCTCCAAAGACCACATTAGCCACTACACTACACTGCCTCCCTAAGAGAGCTGAAGATCATATCACATGGTCCTAATTAGCACTTGTACTCAGGAGCTTTATGGTTTTTTTAGGCCACCTTCATTTTCTAGACAATTTTTTTCTCAAAATGTGTTCCACAGAGTAGTGGTAGTTCCAAGGGTCAAGCAGTCCTCAGGCAATTTTATTTCATAGACAAAAGCAATGGAACAATGCTGTTCACATTCATTTAATTACTTTCACAGTGTGCATAAAAGATGGCCATAACATGTTTGACATTTCTGCCACTAAGAGGTAGTATAATTCTACTGCCCTTGAAGCCAGCCAGGTCTTAGTGACTTATTTCATTAATAGAACATAAAATTGACTATCAGGGACCTTTAAGTCTGTGTTACACTACAAGTCTTAAATGTTTCACCTGCATCTCTTGAAACAGTCACTCTTGCGTCCTTAAACCACTTTATTAGAAACCACCTACCTACTCTGTTTTACACCCCACAAGCAAAGATTTTATGACACTTGGAAAAAGAGGAGGTCCCATCTAATCCCAGTTTTCTAGTCACTCCCACTAAAGTACCAGTCATATCAGTGAAGCATTTTGGAACCCCCAGCCCAGCCATCATCACTGAATGCCAAGGAATAAACCCAGTCAGTGCCATGTGGAGCAGGAAAGTCAACCAGCCAAGCTGCTCAAATTCAAAGTCACAGAACTGTAAGATGTAGTTTGAGGTTGTTTAAAGGCACTGAGCTTGGAGATAGTTTTTTATACAGCACTAGATATCCAGAACAATAAAATTAGTAATGATTTTCACAGACTTCCTTTGAGATTCTTACCAATCGTTAGGTCTGTAAAAGTCACAGAAGGGCTTCAAAGAGGACACTGGTTAGTTTATTTTGGCTGATATTTGTTGACAGTATACAGTCAGTCTGTGCCAAAGTATTCACATTTGTCTGTAATTGTTTCCAGTTGTTAAATTTATACTTTCATTGGTACTATAGTACATCATTATGCCACCAATTTCCCCAAATAGAACAATGGCTCTAATGTTGTACGTGGATGAATAAACTTAAGTTTGAAAGCTATAATGTAAAAAGTGTAACCCATAAGAATGTCATGAACATAGTTGAACTTGACTTCAGAAAGACCATAGAAAGTGAATCTGTACATGCTCAGTCAAGTGAATCTATCTGTAAGTATGAGGATTTAGCATAAACAGTCAAAACAGCAGAGTAGGAATACAAAGTACAATGATAATTATCTGAAAATTGGATTTTCCTGGACTGATGATCCATTCCACTGTGCATTGTCTGTACTGAAATGTCAAAGAGTAACATGTAGCCATTTTAGCCATTTTCAAGCAAAGCACGTCAACCTTTCCGGCAAACCAATTAAGTATGTCCAGAACAAGGACTAAATGATTGTACTGGTTATGGTGCTTGGTTTAAAGCAACAGAAACTGACTCTGTCTATAATAAGTATATGAGGATTTTTTGAAGGACAATTAAGAGCTTAGTAAAGAATCAGTACAGCCTGAGGAAACAGACTTGAAAATGGGTTGATACAAAAGCATTCCTGGGGGTTCTGCATTAGATGCTAATGCAAAAAAAAAAAAAAAACACTCTCCTTCTCTGAGTCAAGAGATCTAGGTAGAAAATTATCAAAGTTATTACTGAAAAAGCTGTGTTGGAGATGATGACTTTAGACAACAATCTTCTCAAATTAGACCTATTACCTCTCTTATTCCAAAGCTGTACAGCCACAGGTCTCCCTGGAAGAGGCAAGGCCATTCTTACAAGGCAGGAGCAGAGCTGAGGGCAGCTCTCCAAAGAGCAAAAAACAGGGCTGACATGAGCATACCCATATCCTTCTTCAAACTCCCAAATCACATAGTCCTCTCCTTCCTAACAGGAATCAGAGTCAGTACAGTGTAATGAGAAAGGCCAGGAATATTTTACCACATGGAGCCATGAAATGTGGAGCTGAGTATTATTCCCTGTTACAAGAGTCACTCTACAGAAGACTCTGAGCTCTTGCTGATGCTGTCAAAGCCATAGCCATGAATCTTACCATCCCACCTAAATCATACCCTATGTCCCTATTTACTTCTTATCACGAGAAGCCCTAGACTCTAGGCTATCCCTTTTCACCTGAACTCTCACCTGGTTACAGTTTTATACCCTGCCTACCTTAGACCAGCCACCTACCCCACACATTCTAAAAGCCTTTGATCATCTAAGTAATCACCTGTCATCAGGAAAATGCCATCTATCATACCACTTCACCCCAAATACATGTTTCACCTTCTTGCTCCAAACAAAATCTTTCTGTCTCCCAACAACCTTCTTTAGTAATTACTATTTTTCCATATTCAATGACATGAGGCCTTATAGTTTCCTAAAATCTTCATAAATCCTCCTAAAGTTTCATGCCATCAGATCATAGCACTACCAACCCGTCATTACTGCTGTTAACTACAGACATCAGAGTAATTCTCTCTCCTTCCCTAAAGACTCCAGCTCTTGGTTCCCACTGTCTCTCTACCACTACTCCTGTCCTAATTTTTTATTATTTCTGCATCCACATAAGTTGTCATAACAATAACCTGCCCTGTAAATTCACTGACATTATTTTAGTAATCTTACCCTCCATCACACCTTAGTCACCTATTCTGTTACTGTATCTTGAAGCTTGTACTCATAACCAAACACTTTCTACAACAACAATTTCAAAATCCCACCTATCAATCCACCTCACCCCCTCAAGGACCAAAATTATCCACACTGAGAATGACAATCCACTGATCCTACTATCTTTGACTCATCAAATCCAAACTGTGAGGATGGAGCCCCGTAATCTGTGTTAATGAGGACCCATGCGATTCTGAAGCTCAAGTTTGAGAAACACTGCCTTAGACCAAACTATCATCAACTTTAATCTAGACTATGCTTAACAGACCTATCAGACACCACATAGCTCCTACCCATGCCTCCTGCAGACTATTATTCACATAACAGCTCAAGTCATTTTTCGAAAATGTATCACAGTTTATGTGACTCCTCTTCAAGCCCCTCCCCCACTGTTTCCCTTGATACTTAGAATAAAATAGAAACTCCAAAACTCCTTATCATGCTCCACAAAACTGTACATAATCTGCCCCCTATTATCTCTCTGACCTGATCTACTACCCTTCCCCTCAATCTACCCTGACCCCATATGGTATGTATGCCATTAGACATTTAAACTTAGAGTTATACAAAATCACTTACGCTCAGAGTGTGAATCTGCTGTTGACATAGATATAATTCATGTACAAGGGAAATGTGCCAGGTAACTTTTTGTTGACTGAGGGAAGATACATCAGAAATAGTACTGATCAGCATCTACTATGTATACAGCATGGAATAATATTACTAAGGGGAGAAATAGTTTTTCCTGAATGTCATTCCGTAAACAGCCTTTTCAAAGAACAGGTTTTGGTCCATTGTTCTTAATTCAGTATTAAAGGAAATAGCATAGACACAAATAGAATTAAATTGAAGCCACTTAGTCTATGACATTTCAGTGGCTTTGGAAAAAATAAACATCAATGCACAACTCTGCTGGTCAACACTGGATTATAGTGGCTGTTGAGTGGAAATGTACTTACATGAACTTTTTAAAAAATAGAGAAAAAATAGTATTCCTTCATTACAGTAATAATTTAAAAAATTCTATTACTTCATATGACTTGATTAGGTCGCATACTTCAGTAATATATTCAGAATATTTAGTAGGTTGAACCTAAGGTTTCTAACATATTATGATTTTGTAATATGTTGAAAATAAGATACTTTCTTAAAAAGACAAATCTGTGATATGAATGGCTCAATCTAAGATAATTTCATTCCTTCCTAACACTTGCTTTGTTTCACCCATTGGGAAAAGAAGATGATAGTGCATTCTTGGGCATATTTTTTAGGCAAAACCAAACATTTCAAAAGAGTGTGAAATTTTCCAAAGCTGAATGAAACCAATGCTGACTATCATTCACCATCTATTCTAAGAAACGTTCAATCTTTCTGCTTTCAAGGGTGATATGTTCATTTTGAGCATTTAACCCAAAGCTGAGGTCTTTGCTTACACATCTCCCCATAATTTTTAGATTTATATTCTATCCTAAAAGTTGAACTATCTGACAGTGCCACCTTATGACAGTCGCCTTTTTCGATGATCTCTAATACTTAGTGTTTTCTAATGTAGAAGAATAAAAGGAGTAAGAGAAAAAAATATCTGGATGTGAAATGTGATCTATGGCTTCAGGTAGCTATAATTTAATAATATATACGTTATTCAATGACTCAAATATCATCCCAGTAACTAAATAAAAATTATTTTTATTTTATAAATATTATGCATGTATTTTTATTGCTCTAAACTTGTTTTTTTTTAATTTATCCAAAATTGGTGATTTTGTTGTATATTAAAACATACACTATGACCATTATTTAGTCTATAGATAGAAGTTTAAGAAATATTTTTCTAGATTCTAAGCCAATTTTGTGATTTCATCCAAATTTGTTAATTCCTTTTAGAAGGACTTACTAGCACAATCATTTTCATCACAGTAAACTAATTGCTCAAAAAAATGAGTGCCTGGAAAACACTGAATGTTTTAAATTTTTATTCTAAAATCTCCCACTTCCTTCACTTTTTCCTTACTGTTTTTCATGGCTTCCTGCCATACATTCTCACTGAGATATTAGTTCAGTAACTTCTCATCCATTTGAAGCACAGTTGCTTACCTGCCCAACTTCCTACCTTTGTTTGTATTCTCTGAATTCCAGATGGTCTTCCTCTCATGTATTTTCCCAAAATGGCTATAGCAGTATTCCCAGTCCCACATGCTTTCCAGAACCTTGTCACTCCCCACCAAGAGTTATAGTTTATTTTTTTCGGTCCTTAAACGTGGTTAGAATTTTATTACTGCCTCAATGAATAAAATGTGCCATAAATAATGCTGAATGACTTCCAAAGCTAAGTCATAAAAGATTATTTGGTTTCGACCCACTCTTGTTTTTGGATGCTTGCTCTTAGAGCTCATTCACCAATGTCTGAAAAAGTCCAAACTAGCTCATACTGAAAGACCACACACACACACACAAAACCCACCTGGCAAAGACTGAGACCCCAGGCAATAGTTATCATCCAACACTAAACTCGTGATTGAGAAATTTGTTAGTTGATTCTCGGCCTTAACTTTTGAGCTGCCCCACCTAACATAAAGTAAAATAGGAATGAACTATCCCATGAAGTCTTATGTAAACTGCAGTCTCATGAGCAAAAGGAATGTTGTCATTGTTTGAAGTCACTGAATTTGGGGGGTTGGTTATGCAGCCATATCTGGAACACAACCAAGAGGTAGCTTGAACTAAGAAGCTTAATAAACCCAAGCCCTTACCAACCTACAATAGAATTAACTATTACTGCTGGTACTGGAAAGACAACACCCTGCATAATAACCAGAAAAAGACATAATGATGTAATTAAAATACTCCACGCATGACAATCAACACTTAGCTTATACTTTACATAAAAAGAAAATTCACACAGTAAAATTGGTTTAGCCAAGTACTGAGTATCATGTAAATCAATGGCATTTTCATCAAGAAGTCTTTGACTCCATTCCTTGATGGGCACAGTTGGTTGCAAGAGATAAATAAGGCTGACATGGATAGACAAGTTCCACAAAGAAAATCTGCCAACATTTTTCCCAACTGTTTTTACACAACACTAGTCATGCAACCTAGCCAGGTCTGTGTGTCAATTCACACAGTTGCAGTTCATAAATCAGGTATTGTAAATTTAGTAAAGGCAACAACCAGATGCTGATATTGTTAACATTTTATATTTATATTAACTTTTAACTCCTGGAACAGTATGACAATAAGTTAAGTTCATCTTCTAAGGCATTCCTGGATCTGGGGAGGAAAATGATCAAGACTATTGTTAACCCATTCACACCCATATGTACACACACACACACACACACAGGAAAATTTTCTCCAATATGAAAAAAAATGTCAATACCATATACTGTATATATGAACACCACAAATCACAAATTTAAAAACTCAGATTAGGGGCATCTGTGTGGCTCAGTCGGTTAAGCGTCTGACTTTGGCTCAGGTCATTAACTCGTGGTTCCTGAGTTTGAGCCCCGCATAGAGCTCTGTGCTGTCAGCTCAGAGCCTGGAGACTGCTTCGGATTCTGTGTCTCCCTCTCTCTCCGTTCCTCCCCTACTTGTACTCTCTCTCTCTCTCAAAAATAAATAAAGATTTAATTTTTTAAAAAAAATCTCAGATTAGACAAAATGAAAAGACATAGGAATGTGTCCCAAATGAAGGAACAATACAAAATCACTCACACACACACACACACACACACACACACACACAAACTAAATAAAACAGAAATAAGCAATATACCTTATAAAGACCTCAAAATAATGTCCATAATGACATTGATGTCACTTGAGGAAATTGAAAGAATTCACTGAGAACTTAAAAACAAAGGAAAGAAAATATTAAAAAGAACCAGTTAGAGCAGGAAAATGCAATAATTGAAATGAAAAATACACTAGAGAGAATCAACAGAAGATTAGAGGATGTAGGAAAACAAATCAGTAATTGGGAGACAAGGCAATGGAAGGCAACCAAGATGACCAACAAAGCAAAACAAGAATAGTAAAATGTGAGAATGGATTATGGAACTCTGTGACATCATCAAGTATAATAACATTCATTTTATAGAAATCCCAGAAGGAGAAGAGAGAAAAAGGGGGGCAGAAAATTTATTTGAAGGAATAAAAGCTGAAAACTTCCCTAATCTGAGGAAGTAAACATACATCCAGGTCCAGAAAAAGATGAACTCAAGGAGGTCCACACCAAGATACCTAATAATTAAAATGATAAAATGTAACGATAAAGAGAGAATCTTAACAGCACAAGAGAAAAGAAAAGACATACATTCAAGGAAAACCCCCCTAAGGCTAGCAGTTAATTTTTCAGCAAAAATTTTGCAGAGCAGAAGGCAGTAGCATGATATACTCAAAATGCTAAAAAGAAAAAAACCCATAACCAAGAATTCTGTACTAGCAAGGTTATCATTTAGAATTGAAGGAGAGATGAACAGTTTCCCAGACAAACATAAGTTAAAGGTAATCACTACTAAATCAGCCTTACCAAAAAAAAAAAGTTAAAAGGAAATTTTTAACCACAAAGAAAAGACTGTAACTAGAAGTAAGAAGATTATGAAAAGAAAAAATATCACAGATAGAAGCTAAAATATAATAAAGGCATTAGATCAATTACTTATCAAGCCAGTTTAGAGATTAAAACACATAACTAGAAAAATCCATTTTATATGAAAATTAGATACACGGAATAAAAAGACAAAACATATGACATCATATACACAAAACATTGACAATGGAGGAATAATTTAATAATTTTATGATATGTTTGAACTTATGTGACCATCAACTTTTTTTTTATGTGTATTTATTCAGAAAGAGTGAGGGGGTGGGGAAGGGCAGAGAGAGGGAGAGAGAGAGAAATCGAAGCAGGCTCTGTGCTTTAAGTGCAGAGCCCAATGCAGGGTTCCATCTCATGACTGTGAGATCATGATCTGAGCCGAAATCAAGAGTAGGACATTCAACCAACTGAGCCAGCCAAGCACCCTGATCATCAACTTTTATATACTACTATTACATAGGATCTTTTTTGTGAACCAAGTGGTAACCACAAATCAAAAGCCTGTAATAGATACACAAAAAAAATAATGAGAAAGGAATCCAAGTATAAAACTAAAGAAAACTGTCAAACCATATGGGAAGAAAGCAACAGAGTAAAGAATCAGAGAACTACAAATGTAATAAAAAAAAATACACAAAATTCCAGTAAGTACATATCTATTAATAATTACTATAAATGCAGGGGTGCCTGGGTAGCTTAGTTGGTTAAGCATCCAGCTTCGGCTCAGGTCATGATCTTGCAGTTAGTGAGTTCAAGCCCCACATCAGGCTCTGTGCTGACAGCTCAGACCCTGGACCCTGCTTCAGATTCTGTGTCTCCCTTCCTCTCTGCCTCCCCCCCACCCCCGCCCCACTCATGCTGTCTCTCTCTCTCTCTCTCTCTCTCTCTCTCAAGAATAAACATTAAAAAATTTAAAAATAATAATAATTACTATAAACGCAAATGGACAAAGTATCTCAAACACAAGGCATGCAGTGTCTGAATGGGTCAAAAACAAAAACCAAAAAACAAGACCCATCTATGTGACATTGTGCTGCCTGTAAGAGATCCACTTCAGACCTAAATACATATAGAGACTGCAAATGAAGGGATGGAAAGGGATATTCCATGCAAATTAAAGCAAACAAAAAAAAATCAGGCAAAATAGTCTTTAAAACAAAGACTGTAATGAGAGACAAAGAAGGGCATTACATAATGATAAATGGATCAGTCCAACAAAAGAATCTAAGAGTTGTAAATATCTAGGCACCCAACATAGGAACACCTAAATACATAAAGCAAATATTGACATATAGGGGGAAAAATGACAGTACTTTGTAATAGTAGCAGACTTTAACACCCTACTTGCATCAAATGAATAGATCATCCCAACAGAAAATCATAAGGAAATAATAGCTTGTTCCCTTGAAACAATGAAACACAATGAAATACAATGAAAAACAATGAAATACAGCCACATTAGACCTGATGGGCTTAACACATATATACAAGAACAGTTCATCAAAAAATAGCAGATACACATTCTTTGAAGTGCACATGGAACATTCTCCACAATAGTTAACATGTTAGGTCATAGAACAAGTCTCAATAAATTTAGTAAGACTGAAACCATATCAAGCATTTTTTCCAACCACAATGGTATGAAACTAGAAATCGATTACAAGAAAAGTTCCAGGAAAAAACACAACATATGGAGGCTAAACAACAGATGGGTCAACCAAGAAATCAAAGGGGAAATTTTTTTTAAAGTACATGGAGAGAAATGAAAATGAAAACACAATAGTCCAAAATCTTTGGGATGCAGCAAAAGCAATCCTAGAGGGAAATTTATAGCGATACAGGACTATCTCAAGAAATAAGAAAAGCTGGGGCGCCTGAGTGGCTCAGTCAGTTAAGTGCCAGACTTCGGCTCAGGTCATGATCCTCACAGCTTGTGGGTTTGAGCCCCATATCAGGCTCTGTGCTGACAGCCTGGAGCCTACTTCAGATTCTGTGTCTCCCTCTCTCTCTGCCCCTTCTCAGCTCACACTCTCTCTCAAAAATAAACAAATGTTACAAAAAAAAATTTTTTTAAGAAACAAGAAAAGCCTCAAATAAACAATCTCAACTTACACCTAAAGGAACTAGAAAAAGAAGTAAAAACAAAGCCAAAAAAAAAACAGAAAACAAAAACAAAAAAGAAACATAAAAATAAATCAATGAAATTAACAGCTAGTTCTTTGAAAAGATCATCAAAATTGATAAACCTTTAGCCACACTCATGAAGAAAGAGAAAACTCAAGTAAATAAAACCAGAAATGAAGAGGTAACAACTGACACCACAGAAATATGAAGAATTATATCAGTACTGTGAAGAATTATAGGGCAACAAATTAGACAACCTAGAAATGAATAAAATTTCTAGAAACATATAATCTTCCATTACTGAATCAGGAAGAAACAGAAAATTTCAACATACCATTTACTAGTAACAAAATTGAGTAAGTAATCAACAAACTCCCAACAAACAGAGAAGTTGAGGACCAGATGGCTTTACATGTGAATTCCACAAAACCTTTCACAAAGAGTTCATACTTTTCTTCCCAAACTATTCCAAACAAATAGAAGAAGGAGGGAAATTTCCAAATTTGTTCTATAAGGCCAGCATTACCCTGATCCCAAAACCATATAAAAACCCTACCAAAAAAAAGACAACTTTAAGTCACAAGCTTGATGAACACATATGTAAAAATCCTCAACGAAATATTAGCAAACCAAATTCAACAATACATTAAAAAAAAATAATTCACCACAATCATGTGAGATTTACTCCAGGGATGCAAGCATAGTTCAAAGTTCATAAATCAATCAATGTGATACATCACATTAACAAAAGAAAGCATAAAAACTGAGTGAACATCTCAATAGATACAGAAGAACCATTTACAAAGTATAACATCTATTCATGACAAAAAAACTCTCAACAAGATGAGTTTAGAGGAAACACACCTCAAATAATAAAGACCATATATGAAAATCCCACAGCTAACCTCATCCTGAATAGTAAAAAAAATAAATAAATAATTAAAAAAAGAGGTTTTCCTCTAAGATCCTCTAAGATCAGGAGCAAGACAAGGATGTCCATTCTCACCACTTTTATTCAACATAGTACTGGTAGTTCTAGCTGCAGCAATTAAGGGAAAAAAAAGATATAAAAGACATCAAAATTGGTAAGAAAAAGTAAAACTTTTTTCTATATTCTGTATAGAAGCACCTTATCAGATATATAATTTGAAATCATCTTCTCATATTATCTGAACTGCATATTTACTTTCATGGTAGCATTTGAGCAAAGTTTTTCATTTTAATAAAGTCCAATTTATCCATTTATCTTTTGTTGCTTGTGTTTTGATGTCTTATCTAAAATACCATTTCCTAACTGCAGGTTGTAAATACACTAGCCCTTCTTCTAAAAGTTGTATAGTTTAAACTCTAATATTTAGGCTCATGCTCCATTTTGAGTTAATTTTTTGTGTCTATGATGAAGAGGCCAACTACATTCTTTTGCATGTGGATTTTCACTTATTCCAGCATCATTTGTTGTAAAGATTATTCTTTCCTCATTGAATGTTCTTGGTATCTTTGTTGAAATTAATTGATCCTAAATGTAAGGATTTCTCTCTAGACTCTCAATTCTGTTCCATTGATCTACATGTCTATTTACCTTAGATCCTAGTACCATATTGTCATGATAGTCCCATATTGATAGTACCATACTGCCTTAATTACTGTAGCTTTATAATAAGTTTTGAAATCAGAAAATGTGAGTATGCCCACTTTGTCCTTCTTTTTTAAGAATGTTTTGACTAATCTGGGCCTCTGAATTTCCATATGAATTTTAGGATTAGCTTGTCAATTTATATGCTCCCCCTCCTCTGACCAAGGAAAAAACGGTATGCCTTTTTTTTGATAGGTACGCTATTGTATCTGAAGGGAAAAATTGGCATATTATCAACATTAAGTCTTCCAGTCTATGATCATGCTATCTTCTTTAAGTCTTCTTTAATTTCTTTCAGAAATGTTTAGGAATTTATTAAAGTATAAATCTTGCACTTCTTTTGTTAAATTTATTTCTAAGCATTTTACTATTTTTGATACCATTATGAATGGAATTGTTCTTTTTATCTCATTTTCAGATTTTTCATTGCTAGGCTATAAAAATAGAACTGATTCATGTATGTTGAATGTGTGTCTTGCAAAGTTGGTGCAGTCATTGATTAGTTCTAATAGTTTTTGGTGAAGTTCTTAGTGTGTTCTTATATACTATCATGTTATTTGCAAAGAGATAATTTTACTTCTTTTATAATTTGTATACTAGACACATATTTGGACGGGTTCGTTTGTAGGCATGTGCTTTTATTTCTTTTGCATAAATACTTAAAAGCTGATTGCTAATTTATACAATGAATTTGTTTATAAGATGTTGCCAAACTAATTTCTAAAAATACCCGTTTTAATTCTATACCTGCAATGTATAAGAGTTCCAGTTGCTCCATGTATTCACCAATACTTGGTACTGTTGTTTTGTTGCTGTTTGTCATTCCAATGGCTGTTTATATTGATGTCTTTTTGTAATTTTAATGTTAATTTCCCTGATGATCAATAATGTTGAATTTTTTTTAATGGACACATTATCATTTTACAGCATCCTTTGTGAAATGTCTGCTCAAGTCTTTCTCTCATTTTTAATTATGTTGTTAACTTTTTATTATTGCATTGTAGGAAATTTTTATATATTTAAGATATACGTTCCTGGCCATATTTATGTATTGTGGATACTTTCTCCTAATTTTTGGCTTTCATGTTCATTTTCTTGATAATGCAAACTTTTTAAATACTTTTTTTTTCAAAAATTTTTTTTTTCAACGTTTATTTATTTTGGGGACAGAGAGAGACAGAGCATGAACGGGGGAGGGGCAGAGAGAGAGGGAGACACAGAATAGGAAACAGGCTCCAGGCTCTGAGCCATCAGCCCAGAGCCTGACACAGGGCTCGAACTCCGGGACCGCGAGATCGTGACCTGGCTGAAGTCGGACGCTTAACCGACTGCGCCACCCAGGCGCCCCTAATATTTACAAAGTCCAATTTATCACTTTTAAAGACTAGTGCTTTCTGAGTCCTGTTCAGAAAATTTCTAAGGCTTAAAATATTCTCCTATGTTTCATTTTATAAGTTGTATAGTTTTGCACTTCGTGTTTAGGTGTATGATTCATATCACATTAATCCTTATATGAGATTGAGATTGTGGTTTATATTTTTCCATTTGGATATCTAGTTGTTCCCTCATTATTTGTTAAATAAACTGTTCTTGGGGTGCCTGGGTGGCTCAGTCGGTTGAGAGTCCAACTTTGGCTCAGGTCATGATCTCACAGATCTTGGGTTCAAGCCCCGTATGGGTCTCTGTGCTCACAGCTCAGAGACTGGAGCCTGCTTCAGATTCTGTGTCTCCCTTTCTGTCTGCTCCTCCCATGCTTACACTCTGTCTCCCTCTAGAAAATAAATACAAAGCAATTAAAAAATTTTTTAAAATAAACAAATAAACAAACTGTTCTTTTCTACACATTTTGGCATAAATTCCAGACCCCATTTCATTTTCAATGATGTTTGATAGTTTTCATGTCAATACTATCTTAATCAGTGTAGTTTTATAATAAATCTAAAATAAGGTAGAGGAAAATACTCAAACTTGGGTTTTTTTAATAGTTTCATATACTCTTGGTTTTCTGCATTTCAAAATAAATTTGAGAGTTTACTTGTCATTCAACAACAAAATATTGATCAGATTTTGACTGAGACTGTATAAATTTATAGATCAATTTGTATATAATTGATGTCAACAATAATAAATTTTCCATGCCATTAATATATTGCCATTTATTTAGGTCTTCTTTAATTTCCCTCAACAGACATTTGTCATTTTCAGTGTAAGTCTTCTACATCTTTAAATTTATCCCTAAACTTATTTTTATTATTTTTATTAGTATGATTTCTTTCCTAAAGACCCAAAGGGATTCAGCAAAGATTTCCAGTTTCTTTACTAAGTTACACCCTCTCCTCCGGTATTCTGCCCATAAATTCCAAATGTCTCAGCAGCCCTGACTCTGATTTTTGTCTTGTTACCTCATTAAGACACTGAACCCTGTTTGGACTCTACTGGCTCGTGCCACAGTTGGGAAACTGACTCCACGCAAAAGTTAGGCTAATCTTATGTGATTATATTCCCTCAGGGGTCAAAGTCCTGTACTGCTTGTTGATCAGTATCTGAAAACAGTTATTTCATACACTTTGTCCAATTTTCTAGTTGTAATGATGGTAGGGCTCAGTTTAGTACTAGATTCTTTATCATGGCCAGTGGCAGAAATCCATCAGGTTGTTTATTTACTTTGATTTTTTTATTTAAATTTTTAATTAACTAATTCAATCTCATAGTTCAAAATTTAAGTATTATAAAGAGTACCAAGTATTATAAAGAGTACCAATACATGCTGGTTTGTTCAGCATGTATGCCAACAGGATGGAAAACTTAAGACTACATTTCAATATACCCTTAAGTCTGGGGTTGTAGATGTGAATTACATTCCACCAATCGGATATGCTTTTATGGAAAGTGCATTTGAAGTTGTGCTATGTGAGCATAGAGATAGCATCGAAGTTTTCGTGGTGGAAATAGTAGTGGGCTCACGTGTAGATTGCAGCTAAGGCAAGGATGGCCTATAGCCAGCAGTTTGTCTACCACTTCCTGATTTCTGGACTGAAACTAAATTGGTTTGAATCTGCAGTCAGAAGTTAAATGAGCAGTTTTCTGATTCCCCAGTTTCCTGACAGAGGAAAATGTAATATTTCTATTAATAGTCTTAGTGCTTTTCAGGGAGTTTCTTCTAAAGGTCTACCCTCGAGTCCACCGAAGTGTTTTTTTTAAATGTTGACAATCTGCAGCAAACCCAAATGACAGCCTGATTTCTCCTCAGATTATTTTTCTGCATCTTGTTCATTCACTGTATGTCTCAGATAGGCAAGGAAAATAATAAATGGTGTAAGAAATACTAATTTTCGGGGCGCCTGGGTGGCTTAGTCGGTTGAGCGTCCAACTTCGGCTCAGGTCATGATCTCGCGGTCTGTGAGTTCCAGCCCGCGTCCCGCTCTGTGCTGACTGCTCAGAGCCTGGAGCCTGTTTCAGATTCTGTGTCTCCCTCTCTCTCTGACCCTCCCCCATTCATGCTCTGTCTTTCTCTGTCTCAAAAATAAATAAACATTAAAAAAAATTAAAAAAAAAAAAAGAAATACTAATTTTCCCCCAATTTCATGACAATTGCTAAATACTATCATTTCATAAGCATGATCTGTTAAGCTCATGATATAGGAAAAAAAACCCAGTAAGATGAATTACAACAACCCAAGTAGATGAAACCTTTCGTAAATTTATAAATAGGTTTAATTTAATATTCCAAGGAAATTGATATGACCATTATCTAGTGATGGTATATTTAATTTCTGGATTTATAGAAGCCCAACCTCACAGAAGAGTTGATCTCATTGCAATGACAAAATTATTTCCTGTTTCTATTTACATTATTCTGAATCATCCTACAGATCAGGTCAGAAAAAAAATGAGCCAATTCTTTAATATAAAAAAATTCCTGTATGATCCACATCATCCTCACATTGCAAGAGCAGTTGAGAGGGGAAAAAGTGGATTTTAATGACAACAATGTCTAAAATTTCTGACAAGTTTAACTTGGTCTTAAGATTTGATTTGCACAAATCTTCACGAAAAGGCCATATCAACTTGGAAAACTAAATTGTACTCATAAAATAATTCAAGCAGACCCAAGAGGTTTTTTGCATCCAACTAAAATCTTTCCATTTCAGTTATTGATAATCATAGTCTTTATATAGTGAAGCTTTCATAAATACTGTTCAGCCTTATCATTTGCAGACCAAATCTGCCTTTGCAGAGTCACATCCATCAAAGTCCCCAAATCTAACCTAGACATTGAGTCCAAATAAGGAATATGCATAAAGTTTCATTTGGCCCTTTCTGAATCAGACCATACCAGGTCTTGTTCTTAACAACTCACATTGTCATTAATTGCCACGTTAGAGAAACATACACACTCACAGTCCACTGCAGAGAAAGTTCCCACCCAAGTCTATAATGGGTGGACAGACACTTACTTTTCATCATGAAGTCAACATAGTAACACTGACAACAAAACAGTGGCAACGCTCTTCTACAGTTTGCTTAGATGGAAATCTTATCTCTTCTTGGAAAGGCAGCATTTGAAAGAGGTACACTGTGAATTTCACCTTTGGTAAATGAATGACATCTTTCATAATATACTGGTCTTTTAGGATTAAGATGGTGTTCAATGGAATGAAAAACCAGACAACAGAAACATGAAAAATAGGCCAAACGTACTATGTGTAGAATAGACCAAACAATGCTGAGTAATCTTTGTTGGTTAAAAGTTTCAAGTACTTGATTGCATTTACATATATTATCCTACTGTAGCTTAGATTATAAGCTTTCCCTGTTACTTTGTTTTCTAACATCTCTCCTGATATGTCCCAGCCAAGTGGTATTATTTGACTACAAACAACCCACATCTCGAAACTGGGCTGAGTTGGTCCAGAACACTAGACTCAAACTGCTATCTTGCTCATTCTATTATTAAAAGTATTATTCAACCATATTTATATTCTCTTTTTTTTTTTTTTATGAAATTTATTGACAAATTGGTTTCCATACAACACCCAGTGCTCATCCCAAAAGGTGCCCTCCTCAATACCCATCACCCACCCTCCCCTCCCTCCCACCCTCCATCAACCCTCAGTTCTCGGTTTTTAACAGTCTCTTATGCTTTGGCTGTCTCCCATTCTAACCTCTTTTTTTTTTTTTTTCCTTCCCCTCCCCCATGGGTTCCTGGTAAGTTTCTCAGGATCCACATAAGAGTGAAACCATATGGTATCTGTCTTTCTCTGTATGGCTTATTTCACTTAGCATCACACTCTCCAGTTCCATCCACGTTGCTACAAAAGGCCATATTTCATTTTTTCTCATTGCCACGTAATATTCCATTGTGTATATAAACCACAATTTCTTTATCCATTCATCAGTTGATGGACATTTAGGCTCTTTCCATAATTTGGCTATTGTTGAGAGTGCTGCTATGAACATTGGGGTACAAGTGGCCCTATGCATCAGTACTCCTGTATCCCTTGGATAAATTCCTAGCAGTGCTATTGCTGGGTCATAGGGTAGGTCTATTTTTAATTTTCTGAGGAACCTCCACACTGCTTTCCAGAGTGGCTGCACCAATTTGCATTCCCACCAACAGTGCAAGAGGGTTCCCGTTTCTCCACATCCTCTCCAGCATCTATAGTCTCCGGATTTGTTCATTTTGGCCACTCTGACTGGCGTGAGGTGATACCTGAGTGTGGTTTTGATTTGTATTTCCCTGGTAAGGAGCGACGCTGAACATCTTTTCATGTGCCTGTTGGCCATCCGGATGTCTTCTTTAGAGAAGTGTCTATTCATGTTTTCTGCCCATTTCTTCACTGGGTTATTTGTTTTTCGGGTGTGGAGTTTGGTGAGCTCTTTATAGATTTTGGATACTAGCCCTTTGTCCGGTATGTCATTTGCGAATATCTTTTCCCATTCCGTTGGTTGCCTTTTAGTTTTGTTGGTTGTTTCCTTTGCTGTGCAGAAGCTTTTTATCTTCATAAGGTCCCAGTAATTCACTTTTGCTTTTAATTCCCTTGCCTTTGGGGATGTGTCGAGTAAGAGATTGCTACGGCTGAGGTCAGAGAGGTCTTTTCCTGCTTTCTCCTCTAAGGTTTTGATGGTTTCTTGTCTCACATTTAGGTCCTTTATCCATTTTGAGTTTATTTTTGTGAATGGTGTGAGAAAGTGGTCTAGTTTCATCCTTCTGCATGTTGCTGTCCAATTCTCCCAGCACCATTTGTTAAAGAGGCTGTCTTTTTTCCATTGGATGTTCTTTCCTGCTTTGTCAAAGATGAGTTGGCCATACGTTTGTGGGTCTAGTTCTGGGGTTTCTATTCTATTCCATTGGTCTATGTGTCTGTTCTGGTGCCAATACCATGCTGTCTTGATGATGACAGCTTTGTAGTAGAGGCTAAAGTCTGGGATTGTGATGCCTCCTGCTTTGGTCTTCTTCTTCAAAATTCCTTTGGCTATTCGGGGCCTTTTGTGGTTCCATATGAATTTTAGGATTGCTTGTTCTAGTTTCGAGAAGAATGCTGGTGCAATTTTGATTGGGATTGCATTGAATGTGTAGATAGCTTTGGGTAGTATTGACATTTTGACAATATTTATTTTTCCAATCCATGAGCAGGGAATGTCTTTCCATTTCTTTAAATCTTCTTCAATTTCCTTCATAAGCTTTCTATAGTTTTCAGCATACAGATCCTTTACATCTTTGGTTAGATTTATTCCTAGGTATTTTATGCTTCTTGGTGCAATTGTGAATGGGATCAGTTTCTTTATTTGTCTTTCTGTTGCTTCATTGTTAGTGTATAAGAATGCAATTGATTTCTGTACATTGATTTTGTATCCTGCAACTTTGCTGAATTCTTGTATCAGTTCTAGCAGACTTTTGGTGGAGTCTATCGGATTTTCCATGTATAATATCATGTCATCTGCAAAAAGCGAAAGCTTGACTTCATCTTTGCCAATTTTGATGCCTTTGATTTCCTTTTGTTGTCTGATTGCTGATGCTAGAACTTCCAGCACTATGTTAAACAGCAGCGGTGAGAGTGGGCATCCTTGTCGTGTTCCTGATCTCAGGGAAAAAGCTCTCAGTTTTTCCCCGTTGAGGATGATGTTAGCTGTGGGCTTTTCATAAATGGCTTTTATGATCTTTAAGTATGTTCCTTCTATCCTGACTTTCTCAAGGGTTTTTATTAAGAAAGGGTGCTGGATTTTGTCGAAGGCCTTTTCTGCATCGATTGACAGGATCATATGGTTCTTCTCTTTTTTTTTGTTAATGTGATGTATCACGTTGATTGATTTGCGAATGTTGAACCAGCCCTGCATCCCAGGAATGAATCCCACTTGATCATGGGGAATAATTCTTTTTATATGCCGTTGAATTCGATTTGCTAGTATCTTATTGAGAATTTTTGCATCCATATTCATCAGGGATATTGGCCTGTAGTTCTCTTTTTTGACTGGGTCTCTGTCTGGTTTAGGAATCAAAGTAATACTGGCTTCATAGAATGAGTCTGGAAGTTTTCCTTCCCTTTCTATTTCTTGGAATAGCTTGAGAAGGATAGGTATTATCTCTGCTTTAAACGTCTGGTAGAACTCCCCTGGGAAGCCATCTGGTCCTGGACTCTTATTTGTTGGGAGATTTTTGATAACCGATTCAATTTCTTCGCTGGTTATGGGTCTGTTCAAGCTTTCTATTTCCTCCTGATTGAGTTTTGGAAGAGTGTGGGTGTTCAGGAATTTGTCCATTTCTTCCAGGTTGTCCAGTTTGTTGGCATATAATTTTTCATAGTATTCCCTGATAATTGCTTGTATCTCTGAGGGATTGGTTGTAATCATTCCATTTTCATTCATGATTTTATCTATTTGGGTCATCTCCCTTTTCTTTTTGAGAAGCCTGGCTAGAGGTTTGTCAATTTTGTTTATTTTTTCAAAAAACCAACTCTTGGTTTCGTTGATCTGCTCTACAGTTTTTTTAGTTTCTATATTGTTTATTTCTGCTCTGATCTTTATTATTTCTCTTCTTCTGCTAGGTTTAGGCTGCCTTTGCTGTTCTGCCTCTAGTTCCTTTAGGTGTGCTGTTAGAGTTTGTATTTGGGATTTTTCTTGTTTCTTGAGATAGGACTGGATGGCAATGTATTTTCCTCTCAGGACTGCCTTCGCTGCGTCCCAAAGCGTTTGGATTCTTGTATTTTCATTTTTGTTTGTTTCCATATATTTTTTAATTTCTTCTCTAATTGCCTGGTTGACCCACTCATTCGTTAGTAGGGTGTTCTTTAACCTCCATGCTTTTGGAGGTTTTCCAGACTTTTTTCTGTGGTTGATTTCAAGCTTCATAGCATTGTGGTCTGAAAGTAAGCATGGTATAATTTCAATTCTTGTAAACTTATGAAGGGCTGTTTTGTGACCCAGTATATGATCTATCTTGGAGAATGTTCCATGTGCACTCGAGAAGAAAGTATATTCTGTTGCTTTGGGATGCAGAGTTCTAAATATATCTGTCAAGTCCATCTGATCCAATGTGTCATTCAGGGCCCTTGTTTCTTTATTGACCATGTGTCTAGATGATCTATCCATTTCTGTAAGTGGGGTGTTAAAGTCCCCTGCAATTACCACATTCTTATCAATAAGGTTGCTTATGTTTATGAGTAATTGTTTTATATATTTGGGGGCTCTGGTGTTCGGCGCATAGACATTTATAATTGTTAGCTCTTCCTGATGGATAGACCCTGTAACTATTATATAATGTCCTTCTTCATCTCTTGTTACAGCCTTTAATTTAAAGTCTAGTTTGTCTGATATAAGTATGGCTACTCCAGCTTTTTTTTGGCTTCCAGTAGCATGATAAATAGTTCTCCATCCCCTCACTCTCAATCTAAAGGTGTCCTCAGGTCTAAAATGAGTCTCTTGTAGACAGCAAATAGATGGGTCTTGTTTTTTTATCCATTTTGATACCCTATGTCTTTTGGTTGGCGCATTTAATCCATTTACATTCAGTGTTATTATAGAAAGATACGGGTTTAGAGTCATTGTGATGTCTGTATGTTTTATGCTTGTAGTGATGTCTCTGGGACTTTGTCTCACAGGGTCCCCCTTAGGATCTCTTGTAGGGCTGGTTTAGTGGTGACAAATTCCTTCAGTTTTTGTTTGTTCGGGAAGACCTTTATCTCTCCTTCTATTCTAAATGACAGACTTGCTGGATAAAGGATTCTCGGCTGCATATTTTTTCTGTCTAGCACCCTGAAAATCTCGTGCCAATTCTTTCTGGCCTGCCAAGTTTCAAAAGAGAGATCAGTCACGAGTCTTATAGGTCTCCCTTTATATGTGAGGGCACGTTTACCCCTCGCTGCTTTCAGAATTTTCTCTTTATCCTTGTATTTTGCCAGTTTCACTATGATATGTCGTGCAGAAGATCGATTCAAGTTACGTCTGAAGGGAGTTCTCTGTGCCTCTTGGATTTCAATGCCTTTTTCCTTCCCCAGTTCAGGGAAGTTCTCAGCTATTATTTCTTCAAGTACCCCTTCAGCACCTTTCCCTCTCTCTTCCTCCTCTGGGATACCAATTATGCGTATATTATTTCTCTTTAGTGCATCACTTAGTTCTCTAATTTTCCCCTCATACTCCTGGATTTTTTTATCTCTCTTTTTCTCCGCTTCCTCTTTTTCCATAACTTTATCTTCTAGTTCACCTATTCTCTCCTCTGCCTCTTCAAGCCGAGCTGTGGTGGTTTCCATTTTGTTATGCATTTCGTTTAAAGCATTTTTCAGCTCCTCGTGACTGTTCCTTAGTCCCTTGATCTCTGTAGCAAGAGATTCTTTGCTGTCCTGTATACTGTTTTCAAGCCCAGCGATTAATTTTATGACTATTATTCTAAATTCACTTTCTGTTATATTATTTAAATCCTTTTTGATCAGCTCATTAGCTGTTGTTATTTCCTGGAGATTCTTCTGAGGGGAGTTCTTCCGCTTGGTCATTTTGGATAGTCCCTGGCGTGGTGAGGACCTGCAGGGCTCTTCCCCTGTGCTGTGGTGTATAACTGGAGTTGGTGGGCGGGGCCGCAGTCAGACCTGATGTCTGCCCCCAGCCCACCGCTGGGGCCACAGTCAGGCTGGTGTGTGCCTTCTCTTCCCCTCTCCTAGGGGCGGGATTCACTGTGGGGTGGTGTGGCTCGTCTGGGCTACTTGCACCCTGCCAGGCTTGTGATGCTGGGGATCTGGTGTATTAGCTGGGGTGGGTAGGCAAGGTGCACGGGGGCAGGAGGGGCAGGCTTAGATCGCTTCTCCTTAGGTGATCCACTTCAGGAGGGGCCCTGTGGCAGCGGGAGGGAGTCAGATCCGCTGCAGGAGGTTTGGCTCCGCAGAAGCGCAGAGTTGGGTGTTTGCGCGGAGCGAGCAAGTTCCCTGGCAGGAACCGGTTCTCTTTGGGATTTCGGCTGGGGGATGGGCGGGGGAGATGGCGCTGGCGAGCGCCTTTGTTCCCCACCAAACTGAGCTCTGTTGTCAGGGGGCTCAGCAGCTCTCCCTCCCTTTGTCCTCCAGCCTTCCCGCTTTCCGAGCAGAGCTGTTAACTTATGACCTCCCAGACGCTAAGTCGTGCTTGCTGTCGGAACACAGTCCGCCCGGCCCCTCCGCTTTTGCCAGCCAGACTCGGGGGCTCTGCTTGGCCGGCGAGCCGCCCCTCTGCCCCGGCTCCCTCCCGCCAGTCCGTGGAGCGCGCACCGCCTCGCCGCCCTTCCTACCCTCTTCCGCGGGCCTCTCGTCTGCGTTTGGCTCCGGCGACTCCGTTCTGCTAATCCTCTGTTGTTTTCTGGGTTATTTAGGCAGGTGTAGATGGAATCTAAGTGATCAGCAGGACGTGCGGTGAGTCCAGCGTCCTCCTAAGCCGCCATCTTGCCGAAAGTCTCCATATTTATATTCTTTTATTAACTTGACTATGCTCCCCAAAACTGTCCAGAGTGGACCTTCAGTAAAGCAAGCTTCTCACAAACCTGGCACCCAAGTCTCATTTCAAAATATATAAATAAGTTTAAATAAAAATCTACAAACTTGGAATGGTCTCAAATTATTGTTAATTTTGATCAAAACATAGTAGATCCCAACAAAGTAAGTTAAATAAATAATCTGAACAAAATCATAAACTTCCCAGGTATATTCTTCCTATCTCTGCTCACAACTGAAAGGGAACAGAAGAGCAACTTCTGGGGCACCTGGGTGGCTCAGTTGGTTAAGCCGCCAACTTTGGCTCAGGTCATGCTCTCGGGTTCACAAGTTCAAGCCCTGCATTGGACTCTGTTGTCAGCACAGAGCCCACTTTGGATTCTCTGTCCTCCTCCGCTGCTCACACTCTCTCTCATTCTTAATTTTTCAATTTATTTTTATTTGTATTATTTAAAATAAATAAACATTAAAAAAAAGAAAGAAATAGAACTTCTTCCTCAGCCTGACTCAGGTGCCCATTGCCCAGCCAGTGGAGATCGAGGCATGTACCTCCTCAGTGTTCCAGTCATACTGCTAACTTTGGTCCAAATTCATTTGGATTCCTTAAATGTATTATTTCAAAATACATGTCCCATTCATGTTCAAACTAGGACTCATAATGAGCTCTACCAACTGAGAATTTCAGAACAGCAGTACAGTTGTAAATACATTGATAGAATAACTGCCCTCACATAAAATGTAATATTTTACATAATATGTTTATATATAGCCAGATGCAAAGGTGATAGAATATGCGCAATCTAAATTTAGAAAATCTGTCACTGTCCAAACATCAGACCATAATAGGACCCTGATAACTGTTAGTGTACACCCTACAAAATACATCCTTTATGTGGCTGACCTCAATATCTTGCATGAAAAGATTATGCATGCAATTGTTCTTTGGAATCCTCACACCAAAAGGTACCTCCTGTTTAAAAAATAATAATGTAAACATTCCGGTGTAGCATTATGGTGGGATTGAACTGTGTCTCTGGGCTGGGGTACAAGGAATACAGCTGGATATACAAATTAGGTCTCTTACTGAAAAGAGGATAATCACAAATCTGCATTCAGAACAGTGAATCCTCCACTTCTCTGACCACTTTGAGTCCTAGAAAATTTTCCCCAAGGTTGCTATCCCATAAAGGAGATTGAGGGGTCTTCCCAAGAGAAATGACTGACCTAAAGATATATATAATGAGATTAAAATTTAGATACTCCTTAACAAAATAGCTTGGTTACTCTGACCCACAAGACTCACCCTACAAATCTAAATTTTTTTAATGCTTATTTATTTTTGGGAGAGACAGAGACCGAGCACAAGCAGGGGAGGGGTGGAGAGAGAGGGAGATGCAGAATCCAAAGCAGGCTCCAGGCTCTGAGCTGTCAGCACAGAGCCTGACACGGAGCTCGAACTCACCAACTGTGAGATCATGACCTGAGCCGAAATCAGACACTTAACTGACTGAGCTACCCAGGCACACCACACAAGACTCACTCTATAAGAAATACATCTATCATCCAGCCTTGCCCGAACAGTGAGCTTTCCATTCTTAAATGTCAATGGAAACTAGAATCAGGAGACATTTGAGGCACACTTCTCACATAAGGCAGAAAGAAACTAAAAACAAACAAACGAAAATAACAGTGATGACACAAAGGCAGTGAAGACAGAAGAAACCTTAAAGGGCAAAACTAGTGTTATAGTCAGGAAAACAACACAATATGACTAAATGAGAGAGAGAGAGAGAGAGAGAGAGAGAGAGAGAGAAGAGTTAAAAACACAAAGAAAGCTCCAAGAAATTTCAAAATATCATGGTAGATAATTATACAACAAAATTAATTAAAATTTAAATGTAACACTGAGAAAGTCTCCCATAAAGAAAAATATGAAGGCAGAATATTCAGAAATAGTGAAAAGATATGAATACAAAAGGATATCACAAGTAGTCCAATCTTCGAACAACAGGAGTTATAGAAAGAACAGAAAAAATAAGAGAACTTTTCAAGGAAGCAATTCAAGAAAGTTTCCCAGATCTGAAAGTCATGAGTTTATAGATTCAAAGAGCCAACAGAGTGACCCAAAGTATAAATTTTAAGAGACCTATATCAGGGCGCATAATCATGAAATATCAAGGCACTAGGAATAAAAGGAATATTCTCAAAGCTTGTAAAGAAAGGTTTAAATGTGCAAAGGATTGGGAATCAAAATGGCAAAAGAAGTTTTGGCAACAAAACTAGAAGCTGGAAGACAATGGAAAATCAACTTTAAACTGTGGAGAAAAAAACTATTTCCAACACATTTCCATAACAAATCAAGCCAGCTATCAAATTTGAGCACAGAATATACATATTTTCAATTATGAGAGGCTTTCAACAAATTTATCTTCTCTGAATTTCTTAGAAAATTATTGGAGAGTATGTTCTATTCAAAAAAGTTGAATAAATCAATAATGATAAATATCTAATATCTAGGATACCAGGAATCTGTATCAAGCTCAAGTCAAAGGGGGTTGCTAGAATAATGAATGACAATGGTGTACAGAAAACCTCAAGAGCTCCAGGAAGAATGTACTCAAAAAAAAAAGTTCTAACTGATAGATTTTCTGATATCCATAACCACAATAAAGGTGTTATAGAGTTCTTTCCAGGAATTTATATTGAAAATAATTATGACTTCATAGAAATAAAATCAAATATTAAAAAAATCAAGAAATAGGAATAGGAACATATTATGTAATAGAGATATAATAAATAGAAATATAAATTCCAGACCAAACATCTAAAACTGTTAGAAGTAATTACTTTTGTGGAATGAGCCTTGAGAGAAGAATTCTATAATTTTTTAACTTTTATAAAATTATGTATTTTGGTAACTTTAAGAAAAGAATATTAACAGACATAACCTTTTTTTAATGTTGTATTATTTATTTTTGAGGGACAGAGGGTGAGGGGGGAAGGGGCAGAGAGAGACAGACACAGAATCTGAAGCAGGCTCCAGCCTCTGAGCTGTCAGTACAGAGCCTGATGCAGGGCTCCAAATCACCAACCGCAAGATCATGACCTGAGCAGAAGTCAGATGCTTAACCAACTGAACCACTCAGGCACTCCTAAATGGATGCAATCTTTAAGGCTCATGTCTACTTCCTGAATATTATCTTATGGGGAAAAAATGAAGGCAAACACAAAAGTACACCTAAAGTCATGTTCCTTTTAGCATTATTTATTATAGGAGCAAACAAAAAATAGTCAAAATATCCAGAAACAGGACAACAGTTCAATTTATTCTAGTATGTATTATTGAATAGCCATATTAAATATGAAACTGCAGATAAATTTTGTTATTGAACACTTCTCACTATGCATTAAGTAAAGATGCTATGCACATCATCCTATCTTTATAAGCAAGAAAAAGACAGGGCCTTTAATGAACAAAGACATTAATCATCATTAAATGTGAGTAGAAGAAGTATAGACTTCTTTCTTTTTTCAGGCAATTTTGTTTCTCTTTATCCTTACACTAGAAATAGGGTCATGGACTGGAAAATAATAATATCGTACAGCTCTTGTTGTTGAGAGATGAAGTCTATTTCCTTGAATCCAAGCTGGCCTGTGACTTGCTTTCACCAAGAGAATGTGGCAAAAGTAACATTGTGTCCCTTCTAAATCTAGGCCTTGTAGGGAGGAAAACTTTTTCTCTACCAATTTAAGGTGATTGGGGACCTGAGAATTAATTGACAACATACAGATTAACAAGAGAAAAATTTAACTCACATCCATGTGGGATCACTCCATAGGGAATGGATCACCTAAAGGTTTATATACCAGCTTTACAGGGGACGTTAGGGGAGATAGGGCTTCTTTGGGAAACATAAACACTTCTAGGGGAACCAAATGGAATATGGAAGCTTCTGATAATGTTTGTTTATGCAATTTCTCATCCCAGTGCTAATGGTCAGTTTCCTTCCTGGCTGGAAGCTCCCTCAGAGAGAGGATTTATGGCAGTTTCATTCTCAGAAAATTCTGTATTTAATCAGATGAGGCAGGCTTAGGAAAAGCTTCTTTCTATATCTGCTATACCTCAGATTTCTTCAGTTTTAAGTAATCTTTATACCATTTCAGGTCTCTTCAGCCTCAAGAGACTGTGAGTTTCTGCTGTCTTTTTCACTCTCTCATGCTTGCATGCTGGTCACCATGGGAACAAGCTTGGGCTAGCTTGCCAGAGAACAACATCAGATGGAGAGAACCCCAGTCATCCCAGCCAACCAAGCTGAGGAAACCAACTAACCCCAGCTGCCGCAAGAGCTGAATTTAGACCCATGAGCCAAACCAGCTGTGCACAGTATGAAATACAAGGCCCAGATAAGAAAAATCACCAACTCAGCCTAGCCTAAATCGCCAACTATCTCATCATTGTTTTAAGCTACTAACTTTTTAGTAGTTTGCTGTAGCAAGAGACACTTGATAGAAAAAATGTATTATTTTTGAGACAATAAGGCAATAAATGATTTACTAGAAAACTACTGATTGTTTACTCACAAAAGCTAAATAGTCGATGACATAAAAAAGTTCATCTCAAAATATTGGGCAAGTAATGTATTAACATTTTCCCTGGTTGTCTCTATATTGAGAAGAGTAGAAATGATATTAAATTTAAAACCAATAAAAAGAACCTTTCTTTGTAATGCAATGCATTAATGTGAGGGCCTTACCATACCCACTGGGTATTACAGCGTCTTCACAAAAATCCCCCAAGATGGAATAGCCTTTCCATACAAATTAAGACAATGCATTTGAGAGCTTAAAGAAGATAAAAATCATAAGGGTAAAATCCTTAGATATTAAAAGAGGAAGGGATGGAGAAAAGAATATGGCAACCACATGCACTGGGTTTGCCTTCAACTGCTACAGACTCCAAGGGGTCATTACTGAGAAGAGCATTGTTTCTCAGCCTCAGGTTTCATGCAGAGATTACTAGCCTATTTTTTATTTTTATTATTAGCACTATATACCTCAGCCATTACTGTTGTGTAGGATTGGACAAGTGGGTATACTGATGGAATTTTAAGCCTTTCCTAGATGCATCTGGCATTCAACATTGCCAGTTGGGATGGAAAACTAGATGAGAAAAGCAAGCCATTTCTCCTCCCTTGTGGTCACTTTGAATCACATTACTACTCAATCAAGATCTTAGGAACCAGTTGCTTGTTTAAAAAAATTAAAAGATTTAGTGAGTTTTCTCTTTCCTGATTCTGCAACAGGGATGCCAGGAAGCATAGTATGTACACAAAATGCACTGTATTGCAAAGTTTGTATTTTTGTTCCTTGCCAGAGACACAGCATTGTTTTGTTTTGCCATTCATGTGTGTATGAGAGAGAGAGCTAGTGTTTTATTTTACAGAGATTTATGGGATTAGTCCCAATCATTTCCATTTTAAGGCAGGGTGGTTGTTCCAAGTCTAGTTGTTCCCTGAAATGACATGCTACATCTTCTGGTGGTGAGGATGAGGCACTGTTAGTGATAAAGCTCCTTTCACAATAGAGAAAGGACCACATGGTAATTAGAAATTATACTGTATCACAGTATGAAATACGAAACTGTATCTATCCTTTAATTATAACCTCTAAAGATTACACAGGGGTGTACAAAGTCTGTAAATGTTACTAAAAGCATAAATATGGGGTACCTGGGTGGTTTAGTCAGTTAAGCATCTGACTCCTGATTTTGGCTCAGGTTATGATTTCACAGTTTGTGAGTTCAAGCCCCGCATCAGGCTCTATACTGATGGTGCAGAGCCTACATGGGATTCTCTTTCTCCCTTTCTCTCTGCACCCCCCCCAACCCAGCTCGCTCTCTCTTGCACGCACACAAAATAAAAATTTTAAAAAACCATAAGTATGTTAATCTATTAGTGAATAAATTCACTTTAAAATTCTTATTGTTAATAGTGTTCATACAATATTTTCTTCAAAATAAAATTTTGAAGTACCCAATGATAGCAGTATACACTCTCTTAAATACTTAAATTAACTATTGTTAATTCCAACTTAATGTTTCAAATTACTGCTTTGAGACATATTGAAGGGCTTGGTGTTAACTTCTTTCTGATATTCTTACTCTTTTATTCTATCCTAAAGTTCATAAAGAAGCACTGAAAATCCAAGGGGCCTGAATATGTACTACAGTAAGTTTCTCAAAGTACTTGCTTCATCTAGGTCTAGGAAAAGTCATGAATATTCAAGATATAAGGAAAATGTATGTAAATTTTTTTTAAATCAGATTAACATCTTGGGGTGCCTGGGTGACTCAATCGGTTAAGCGTCCAACTTCGGCCCAGGTCATGATCTCACAGTTCGTGGGTTCGAGCCCCACGTGGGGCTCTGTGCTGACAGCTTAGAGCCTGGAGCCTGCTTTGGATTCTGTGTCTCCCTCTCTCTCTGCCCCTCCTCAGCTCATGCTCGCACTCTGACTCTGTCAAAAATAAATAAACTTAAAAAAAATTTTAATCCGATTAACATCTTGATGAAGCACGATTTTTTAAACTGTAAATTTCTGCTGTCTCAAGACTATAATATTCCTTCTGGGACCCAGGAGTAGTTTATAAAGCAATGATCTACAGAAAGGAATGACTTCCTATAAATGGGAAGTTTTTATTACAGAAATCAAGAGCTTTTAAAATTATTTCTACACATACTTTAACTTGTGGTGCTGATCACAAACGTCTTTTTAAGCAGTTGTATCTTCTTTCTTAATTCTTTCACATTCAAGATCATGAATCATTTACTCCACATCACCTGTATGGAAGTCATTTATTATTTTTTAAAAAGTCATGTTTGTAAAGTAATAGCAACTATTATTGAAGGTGAGAATTACCCCATCAGGCATGTTACATAATCCTCACAATAACATCTTGAGATAGTTTATTACTCTTACATTATATATACAATGTACATGAAAATTAAACCTCAGTAAAGTTAAATAATTCACCTAAGGACAAACAAGTAGTCAATGGCAAAACCAGAATTTAAAACATGTAAAACTCTAGAATGATTATATTCTATCAATTCCATTGGACAACCTCTCATCTCTTTAAGTAGTTCAAATCCACAGATTCTGCATTAAATTACACAGTTGAAGAAATTAATTCACCTTTGACCCCACAATTTGACTTCTCTCGATAAGGGAGATGAACTATGTCCTGGTGGCCTATGATAGTCCCATATTATGCCTATGATTCTTCTGTAATTATTAAACATGGCTTATTTCACTCTGAAGAGCATTCTATTTATGGTCACTCTACTCATGAGAGCTATTTTTTATGTTTCAATAACTGTGTGCAGCCTAGTAGAAATTAAATTCACAGAAAAACATTCTAGGCTCATGCATTAACAGATATTGTTAAACGTCTATATTAGGAAAAGCAACCTACACATTTAATGAAATCCTTTTCAAAATATCAACAACATTTTTCACAGAGCTAGAGCAAATAATCCTAAAACTTATATGGAAATACAAAAGACCCCAAATAGCCAAAGTAATCTTGAAAAAGAAAAACAAGTCAGAAGGCATCACAATTCCAGATTTTAAGTTATATTACAAAGCTATAGTGATCAAGACAGTGTGGTATTGGCACAAAAATAGACACATAGATCAATGGAACAGAATTGAAAACCCAGAAATGAACCCACAACTATATGGTCAGTTAATCTTCAACAAAGCAGGAAAGACTATCCAATGGAAAAAAAGTCTCTTCAACAAATGGTGCTGGGAAAACTGGACAGCAACATGCAGAAGAATGAACCTGGACCACTTTCTTACAGCATACACAAAAATAAACTCTAAATGGATTAGAGACCTAAATATGGTACAGGAAACCAGGGAAATCCTGAAGGAAAGCACAGGCAGTACCCTTTTTGACATCAGCCATAGCAAATTCTTATTAGATAAGTCTCCTGAGGCACATGAAACAAAAGCAAAAATAAACTATTTGCACTTCATCAAGATATAAAGCTTTTGCACAGCAAGAAAAATAATCAACAAAACTAAAAGGCAGCCTACAGAATGGTAGAAGAGATTTGCAAACGACAGAGCTGATAAAAAGTTAGTATCTAAAAATATATCAAGAACGTAAAAACTCAACACCCAAAAAATAAATAATACATTTTAAAAAAATGAGCAGAAGGGGTGCCTGGGTGGCTCAGTTGGTTGAGTGTCTAGCTCTTGATTTTGGCTCATGTCATGATCTCAGTGTTCATGAGATCAAGTCCCACGTCTGGCTCTGTACTGACAGCAAGGAACCTGCTTGATAATCTCTCTCTCCCTCTCTCTCTCTGCCTCTTCCCAGCACTCTCTCTGTCAAAATAAATAATAACTTTAATAAAAAAGGAGAAGACATGAATAGACTTTTAAATAAGACATCCAGGTGGCCAAAAACACATGAAAAGATGCTCAACATCACTCCATCAAGGAAATAGAAATCAAAACCATGATCAGATGCCATCTCACACCTTTCAGAATGCCTAAAATTAGTAATACAAGAAACAACAGGTGTTGGTGAGGATGTGGAGAAAGGGTAACATTGTTAGTGGGAATGCTAACAGGTACAGTTATTGTGGAAAGTAGTATAAAGTTTCCTCAAAACATTAAAAATAGAACCTTACAATCCAGCAATTGTACTACCAGGCATTTACCCAAAGAACACAAAAATACTCAATTCAAAGGAATACATACACCCTGATGCTTATACCCACATTATCAATGACAGCCAAGTTATTGAAAGAGCCAAAAGGTCCATCAACTGATGAATGGATGAGGAAGAAGTGGCATATATATGTAATGGAATATTATTCAGCCATCAAAAAGAATGAAATTCTCCCATTTGCAGTGACATGGATGGAGCTAGAGAGTATTATCCTAAGCAAAATAAATCAGTCAGAGAGACAAATACCCTATGATTGTACTCATGTGTGGAATTTAAGAAAAAAATAAACATGGGGAAAAAGAGAGAGAGGTAAACCAAGAAACAAACTCTGAACTATAGAGAACAAACTGATGGTTACCAAAGGGGAGATAGGTGGGGAGTGGGTTAAACAGGAGATAGGGATTAGGAAGTGCACTTGTTATGATGAACACTAGGTGTTGTATGAAAGTACTGAATCACTAAATTGTACACCTGAAACTACTATTACACCATATGTTAATTAACTGGAATTTTTTAAAAAACATTTAAAAAGAAGTTAATTTCATGATGGTATTGGTAAATCTATATATGGAAGTTTCTGTTTCATGTAGCCAGGCAGACCAGATACCCTGACTCACTTGATGGAAAAAAAAAAGTACCAGATAAAAATAGTTTTAAAGTCTTTCCTCACAAAAGTTGGTCATTACCTAGAGGGCAATAGTGAAACTAAATGAACTTGGGTTTTCAATTTCACAGAAAACAAAGTACTGGAGAAAAACCGAAATATAAAATTTAATAGGATAAGGTATTCCCAAAAGCGTGCCAGGGCCACCATTCAATATTGAGTAGAAAGTAACTACTCCACCAGGGAATCTAAGGAAACCCTAATAGAAATTTGAGTGCTGAGTACTTTTTTACCTTGAAGTGGTATCCCAATGATTTTCCAGTCTCAGTTCATGCTACCTTAACTAAAAGTAATCACAAAATAGAGAAATGAGAAAAATGATACAAATCTTTAGAAAAACCCACCTTCAAAACAAACCTCAAAAGATTCCCACAGATTAAATTCTTGGAGACATGAGATCAAAGTCAAAAATCATACAACATTTCAGGGAAAAGGGCACCATGAGTGAAAACCAACAGAAACAGGAGCAGAATTGGACCCAAAGGCATCTAACATTATAATTATCAAAACTAGAATATGAAATATAACTAGTATGTTCTTTAAAATTATGAAAAACACAAACAAACACCAAAAGACCAAAAGAATGACTAGAAAATTTGAGGGAAAAAAGTTAGAAGTACTTCCAGAAATGCCAAACATAATAGTTAAAATTTTAAAACTCAATGACTTGCTTTAATAATATCAAAACATTAAAATAAACTATAGTGATCAGAAAAGTATAATAGTATCACTAGGGGCCGCACTAGGAGCCGCTGAGTGGCTCAGTCAATTACGCATCTGACTCTTGAAGCCACATTTAAAAATGAAATCAATTTTAATAATACTCAAATTATCATTTCAACATGTAATTAATATAAAATATTATTAAGCCACCCAGTGTGTGGTAATTTGTTACAGTAGCCACAGGATACTAATATACTCACCAAAACAAACAAACAAAAAGATACAAACTACTAAAATCAGGAATAAAAGAAGGAACATTGCTATTGACCTTACAAAAAGTAAAACACTAAAAAGAGGGGTGCCTGGGTGGCTCCCTTGGTTAAGCATCCAACTTTGGCTCAGGTCATGACCTCATGGTTCATGACTTTAAGCCCCATATTGGGCTTATGTCAACAGTGCAGAACCTGCTTGGGATATTCTCTCTCTCTCCCTCTCTCTCTGCCCTACCCTCATTAGTGGGCTCCCTCTCTTTCTCTCTCTCAAAATAAATAAATCAACTCTAAAAAAAAATAGCACAGAGTTAAAAAAAAAAACCTTAGGGTACAAGATGACAAGGTAGGAAGACTTTGTTCTTCCCCCCTACATGGACACACTGAGTCTGCACCTACATATAGAGCAATTATCCTATGAAGAAGAACTGAGGGTTGACTTAACAACTTCAACGTGAAGGACAGAGGGACCACAAAGAGAATGGCAGGAAAAACAGAATTATGGTAACTATGGGAACCCCACCTCCCGCCATGGGAACTGCAGTAGGGAGGGATGGTACTTAGGGATCTTGAGCAGATCCACCTGCCCTGGGGCATAGAAAAAAAAAAAGCCACAGTTTAAAAGGGCAACTAGAACATAAAGGAAAATCCCAGAACATCTCCCAAAGGGAGATATGGAGTCAAAGAGGCAGGAAAGCATCATTGTCTATGACCCCCACCTCACTTGATATTATAGATGGAAGCAAGGTCCTGGTGTCCTAGCCAGCCTGCTGCCTCAGCAAGCCATATGTCCCTAGGCCACACCAGCCCTAGACAATTTCCCAAGGTAGCCCCATCACCTACATTCACTGGAGCTTCAGCCATCCCACAAAGGCAGACCCAGTTCAGCACATTCTGGGACACCTCGGCAGTATCCACTACAGTTCCAGTTATCTTGCCAAGGTGGCAGAGGGACAAAACACCCCAGGAAACACCAGGCCCACACCTACTTCAGTTCCAGGTGACTCATCAGGGCATCCCTGTGTGGAGCACCATGGGACCACCTGAACTGCTCCTGCTTCAACTCTTTCTGTTCCACCAGGGAGCCCTCTGCATGGATCACATCAAGACCACCCAGCTAGTGCCTACTTCAGCTCCAGTCTCCCCACAAGGGTGCCTCTTGAGTAGACTGTGCCAGGACCCCTGTCTGGTGCCTGCTTCAGCTCTAGCCATCCTGCCACGGGGCCCCCTGTGAATACCCCAAGACCCCAGCCTGCACCTCATTAAGCTTCAGCTGTTCTGCCAGGGTGCCCTCTGTGTGGGGAACCCTGGGATCCCACGCCCCATGCTTTACTTCCAGCTATCTCACCAGAGTAGCCCCAGTACAAAGTATACCAGGACCCCCAGCCTCCACCCCCTACAGCTCCAGCCATCCAAAGCTTTCAACATGTAGTCTACATGGAGCCTTTCCTTCAAGACTAGGTAAAGTAACTCTTTTGCCTATTCATGAAAACAAACCAAAAAGAAAAAATATATAATGAGGAGACAGAGGAATATCCTCCAAACAAAAGAATAAGACAAAACTTTAGAAAAGGAACTAAACAAAACAGAGATGTGCAATCCACCTGATAAAGAGTTCAAAGTAATAGTCATAAAAATGTTTAATGGACTTGAGACTGAATGAACTCAGTAAGAATTTCAACAAAGAGATAGAAAATATGAGAAAGAAGCAATCAGAGGTGAACAATACAATTACTGAAATGAAAAATACACTAGAGGGAATCAAGAGCAGATTAGAAATACAGAAAAACAAATCAGTGATTTGGAAGACAGGGTAATGGGAAGGGCTCAACCTAAAAAACAAAAAGATTTTTTTTTAATGGAGGATTTTTTTTAATGGAGGATAGGTTGAGATGTCTGGAACAACATCATTCAGACTCACAGTCACATTACAGGAGTCCCCGAAGGATAAAAGAGAGAAGGGGGCAAAAAATCTATTTGAAGAAATAATAGCTGAAAACTTCTCCAATCTGAGGAAGGAAATAAATATTCAGGGCCAGAAAGCACAAGAGCCTAAAATAAGATGAACCCAAGGAGGCCCAAACAAGACACAAAATAATTAAAATGCTAAACCTTAAAGATAAAGAGAAAATCTTAAAGTAGCACGAGAAAAGCAACTAGTTACAGACAAGGGAAACCCCACGAGGCTATAAGCAGATTTTCAGCAGAAATTTTACAGGCCGGAAAAGAGTGGCATGATATATCCAAAGCACTGTAAAGAAAAAGTCTATACCTAGCAAAGTTGTAACTTAGAATTGAAGGAGAGCTCTAAAACGCCTCCCAGAGATACAAAATTAAAGAAGTTCATCACTACCAACCCAGACTTACAAGAAATGTCAAAGGGACTTCCTTAAGTGGAAAAGAAAGGCCATAATGAGAGTAAAAAATACACATATGAAAGAAAAAAATTCATGAGTTAAAGTGAAGGAAAAGGTAGTAGATCAATCACTTATAAAGCTAGTAAACAGGTCAAAAGGCAAAAGAAGTGAATTCAATTATATCTAAATATTAGCTGACACTAACAAAATTTAAAAATGTAAAATATGACATCATACACATGAAACACGGAGACAGGGTAGTAAAATTAGTGTTTTTAGAATGTGTTCTAACTTAAGTAACCATCAACTTTAGGCTGCTTTATATTAAGGATATTATATATAAACCACATACCAAAAACTTAAAAAAGATAAACAAAAAATAAAGAGAAAAGAATCTAAGCATAACACTCAAGGAAGTTATTAATAATAAGGGAACAGCAAGAAAAGTAGAAAGGAACATCAAAGAACTACAAAAACAAAAATAAAACAATCAACAAAATTGTACTAAGTGTACATCTATCAATAATTTTTTATATACCTATCAATAATTTACTTTAAGTGTAAATGGTCTAAATTCTCCAATCAAAAGACACAGGATGAATGAGTGAACAAAAAACAACACCAACTATGAGACTCTCTTTAGACCTAAAGACACATACAGACTGAAAAGGAAGAAAAAAGATATTCCATGAGATTGGAAGTAAAAAAAATAGGTAAAAGTCAGAGGGACAATACTTTTATCAGACAAAACAGACTTTAAAATTTTTTTAATGTTTTCATTTATTTTTCGCAGGGAGAGAGAGAGAGACAGAGCATGAGCAGGGGAGGGGCAGAGAGAAAGGGAGACACAGAATCCAAAGCAGGCTCCAGGTTCCAAGCTGTCAGCACTGACCTGAGCTGGAGTCAGACGCTTAACCGACTGAGCCACCCAGGCACCCCTAGACAAAACAGACTTTAAACAAAGACAATGATAGACAAAGAAGGGCATTACATAATGATAAAGGTATTAATCCAACAAGAGAATAGATCTAACAATTGTAAATACCTATGCACCTAACATAGGAGCACTTAAATCATAAAGCAAATTAATTAACAGACATACAGAGAGAAAATGTCAGTAATATGATAATGAGGAACTTAAACATCACACTTACATCTATCTGGATAGATCATCCAAATAGAAAATCAATAAGGAAAATGGCTTTGAATGACACATTAGACCAGATGGACTTAACAGACATACACAGAACACGATACACATTCTTTTGAAGTGCATGTGGAACATTCTTCAGAATAGATCACATGTTAGGCCACAAAACAAACCTCAATAAATTGAAATCATATTAAGCTGATTTTCCAATTACTACAGTATGAAATTAGAAATCAATTGCAAGAAAAAAATTGGTAAAAAACACAAAGATGTGTAGGACAAAAAATAAATGCTACTAAATAATCAGTGGGTCAACTAAGAAATCAAAAAATAACTAAAAATATTCAAGGATACAAATGAATATGAAAATACAATGGTCTAAAACTTTTGGGAGCTCAAAAAACAAGGAAAATCTCAAGTAAACTATCTAACCTTACACCTATAGCAATTAGAAAAAGAATAAACAAACCCAAATTTAGCAGAAGAATGAAAAATATAAAGGTTAGAGTGGAAATAAATAAAGACTAAGAAAACAAAGGAAAAGTTCAATGAAACCAAGAGCTTGGTCTTTTTCAAAGTTAAATAAATTTGATAAGCCTTTAGCCACACTCCTCAAGAAAAAGAGAGAGAACTCAAATAAATAATATCAGAAATGAAAGAAAAGTAACAACAGACAACACAGGAATACAAAAGATTGTAAGAGACTACTAAAAAATATTGTATGTCAACAAATTGGATAACCTAGAAGAAATAAATTCTCAGAAACACACAATCAATGGAGTAGGACAGAGAACCCAGAAATAAGCTCTCACTTATATGGCCAATTAATCCATGCCAAAGAAGGCAAGAATATACAGTGGAAAAAGTCTCTTCAATAATCGGTATTGGGAAAACTGTACAGCTTCATATAGAAGAGTGAAACTGGACCACTTTGTTGTACCGTATACAAAAGCAAACTCAAAATATATGAAAGACCTAAATGTGAAACCTGAATCTGTAAAACTTCTAAAAGAAAACAAAGACAATAATCACTTAGACATCAGCCTTAGCACTCTTTTTCTAGATATGTCTCCTCAGGCAAGGAAAACAAAAGCAAAAATAAATTATTAGAAGTACATCAAAATAAAAACTTTTGCATATAAAAGGAAAACTATCAACAAAACAAAAGGCAACCTACCAAATGGGAGAAGATAACTGCAAATGATATATTTAATGAAGGGTTAAAATCCAAAATATGTAAAGAACTCAGACAACTCAACACCACAGAAACAATCTGATTAAAATATGGGCAGAGGACCTGAATAGACATTTTTCCAAAGAAGTCATACAGATGGCCAACAAACACATGAAAAGATGCTCACTAATCATCAGTGAAGTGCAAAAAAACTACAATAAGATACCAATGGACACCTGTTAGAAGGGCTAGTATCAAGAAGACTAGAAATAGCAAGTGTTAGCAAGGATTTGGTGTATTGCTGGTGGAAATGTAAACTAGTGCAGCCTCTCGGAAAACAGCATGGAGGTTCTGAAAAAATTAAAAATAGAAATTCCATATGATCCAGTAATTCCACTACCATGTATTTACCCAAAGAAAGCAAAAATGCTCATTCAAAAAGATATATGCACCCCTATGTTCATTGCAGCATTATTTATAATAGCCAAGATATATGTGGCATGTGTGTGTATGGAATATATATATATATATATATATAGTATACATATATGTGGAATATACATATATATGGAATATACATATATATGGAATATATATATATATATATAAAACTATGACCACAATCTAAATTTTTATCATTTTCATCACTTCAATAGATACTCGTACCCATGTGCAGTCATTCTCCATGTTCTATCCCAACCCATCCCTCACCCCCTACAGCCTCAAGCAACCACTAATCTACGTCTCTATACATTTGCCTACTCTGGGCATTTCATACAAATGTAATCATATAATATGTGGTCTTCTGTAATAGGCTTCTTTATATTTTATTATTATATAATATAAAATAATATAATATAAATCAAATATTACTGAGCCATAAAAAAGAATGTAATCTTGCTATTTACAACAACATGGATGGGTCTGAAAAGTATTATGCTAATTAATAAGTCAGAGTGAGAAAGGTAAAGACCATATGATTTCATGTATATGTGGAATCTAAAAAACAAACAAAACCACAGGAACAGAATCATACAGAGAATAAACTGATGTTTGCCAGAGGGGAGTCAGCTGGATGCATGGGAAAAAGAGATGAAGGGGATTAAGAGGTACAAACTTCCAGTTATAAAATAAGTAAGTCATGAGATGAAAAGCACAGCAGAGGAAATATGTCAATAATAGTATAGTAACAATGTATGATAGATGGTGACTACACTTAATGTGGGGATCACTGAGTAATGTGTAGAATTGTCAAATTACTATGTTTTGTACTCTAATGATTGTACTTCAATAGCAAAACATTTTTAAATAACAATATAAAAATAATAAATAAGAGTAGAACAGAGCACCCGAAACATATGGAATAGAGAGATCACACATATATGAACACTTGACATATGAAAACGGCAGTGCCAAACTCTGGAGAAACAGATTTTTTAAAAAATGATGCTGGAACAATTGGGTGTACATCCAGAAAAAAATAAAACTTGACTCACACTTTACATGCTAATCAAAACAATCTATTTCAACTGGATTAAGTACCTAAATATGAAAGGCAAACTGTACAGAATTTATAGGGTAATATAGAAGAATATCTTTATGACCTCATGATAAAGAAGATGTTATTAAACACAAGGTCTAATAATAAATTTAAATATTGATAAATCTGACTACCTTAAAGTTAAGAACTTCTTATATGCATAAAAATATTAAAATCAAGAATTAAGAATAAAAAGCCAACCCAGAGAGCAGGAGATTATATTCCCAATCACCATCAAGGAGAGGAACACTTAAAGAATGCATTAAAAAAGTCCTGCCAATCACTGAGAAAAAAGGTAAGAAAAAGGAGGACAACCAACACAACTTAAAAATAGGCACAAAAGTCTTAGACATGCCAGGGGCACCTGGGTGGCTCAGTCGGTTAAGCGGCCGACTTCGGCTCAGGTCGTGATCTCGCGGTCCGTGAGTTCGAGCCCCGCGTCGGGCTCTGTGCTGGCAGCTCAGAGCCTGGAACCTGTTTCCGATTCTGTGTCTCCCTCTCTCTCTGCCCCTCGCCCGTTCATGCTCTGTCTCTCTCTGTCTCAAAAATAAATAAACGTTAAAAAAATTAAAAAAAAAAAGTCTTAGACATGCCTTATTTTTTTGTAGATGAAAGTTTTAATAAGGCAACTTATATACAAGGCTTGTCTTGAATGGCCATGAGACAAGTAGAAGTTTGCACCTGCCCACAAAAGCCTTTGTTTAGAGGCTTTAACAGGGTTCACATATACCCGTCCAGATCATCTCAACAACACATTACTCTCTTAAGTCTGTGTTTTTGAAAAAGGCTCCAGCTGTGGGAATGATGGATGGAAAGGAGAACCCAAGGACAGTGGAAAGGGTGAGAAGCCTCAATGACCCAGATCCAGCACATCAGTCAACCATAAGTCATGTCTTCTCAATATCCTACAACACTTCACCCCTTGGGATTGACTCTTTCAATCTTACAACCCCTCTCCTACAGTGCACCTTAAGCAGTCAGCAAAGGGTTTCACTAGCATGAAGGTGACTCATTTGGCATCTATTTGGCTGCATTGGAGATACCTATCACAGCAAGAATATTGGCACATGGAAGAGAAAACACAGAATAAGATAACAATTCCCAAAATAATTTAAAAAAAAGTTTTCTACCACGATCCCTATGATCTTAACCACTGATTTACTAAGTCCCCTAGGGTGGGGGGTCAGATCACTCAGGGCATTCACTTAAGTACTTAAGTGATTTAATAAAGATGATACATCAGCAGACTCATCAGGTATAAATACAGGTATGAATACACGTATGAGTATCTACTCAATATTTCTTTTAAAAAATAAACTATGACTGAAGATTTTTGAGATTGAGGAATTGTGAAAGAACATAGTACATACATGGTACTTCTTACAATCGGTCAGCACATCACCTTTCCATGGTAAGTGACCAAAAGCACAAGTCAAGAAGCCTTGTATAAATTACAATACTGTGATTAAGACCCCCTGACTTGTGGTAACTACCTTGTCTCTAGTTCCAAAGAACTAGATTAGTTGTTTTCAGTTCATAGTCAACAGATAATATCACATTTGATGAGTGTTCTACATTTACATCCTGAGGGGTTTGGGGAGTATTTTAGAATCTCTAACAAAGGTAATTTCACTGTCTCATCAATGCAAAACTGCAAAGACAGTATAAAGTGCTAAGAATCCTGGGAAATAAGTGGCTTAAGTAGAGTGACCAACAAGTTTCACCAAGTTTCTCTTTGTTTAACCTGGCAGTGAGTATTCATCAGATCTGTCTTGCTGAATTACAAATAGAGTGATAACGCTAGATTAAGAAATTCCCAAAGTCTCAGTTCACATAGTATTATGTTTTCTCAAAGTCTAGTTCAATACCTAAGAAGCACTTAATAAATGCTTCTTGAATAAATATATAAACAATGATAGAATGGGAGACTCCCTTTATTCATCATTTCCATGCAAACACCACAAAGAAATAAAATTTTTAAAAAACACCCACAAGTACTTTGCAATGCATACACACACACACACACACACACACACACACACACACACTTAAAATCTTAAAAATTCATACAGAAATGAAAGAGGATCTATCTCTTTGCCAGTTCTTTGATATATGTTACTTTTTCTGCATAATATAGCATCTCTAAAGCACAAGAAGCTGTATGAAAAAGCATTACCAATCAAGATCCAGAGTGAAGAGAGGTTTGTAAGCTGAAAAGGATATTCCTTCCCCTCTGAATTTTTAAACCCTAATGGACAAATCTTCTAAAACTACACAGAAGTGATTTTCAACTACATTGCTTGAAGATTCACCACTCAAATCAAAGACAGAAAGTATTGTTGCCTGATTGCCACTGTTGAAATGGAACAACACTGTAGCACAAAAAATAGCCATATATTATTTTTAATGGATTTAATGATATAATTCATATGCTAAAAACTTTACGCACTTAGAAGTGTATGGTTTTTTAGTATATACACAGCTTTGTGCAACTATGACCACAATCTAAATTTTTATCATTTTCATCACTTCAATAGATAGCCCGTACCCATGTGCAGTCATTCTCCATGTTCTATCCCAACCCATCCCTCACCCCCTACGGCCTCAAGCAACCACTAATCTACATCTCTATACATTTGCCTACCCTGGGAATTTCATACAGATTAATCATATAATATGTGGTCTTCTGTAATAGGCTTCTTTTACTTAACCTGTTTTCAAGGTTTATCTATTCTGTACTATGTGTTAAGGAAGAAACTTCCTTGTTATGGCTGAATAATATTCTGTTACATTGATATATTTGATTTTGTTTATCCTTTCACCAGTTCTTTGAAAATTGGGATAATTCCAGTTTTTAATAATTATAAATAATACTGCCAAGGACATGTTTGTACAAGTTTTTGGATAGACATAGGTTTTAATTTGTCCTGAGAATGTACCCAGGAGTAGAATTTCTGGAACATAGGGTAACCCTATGTTTAAAATTTCAAGGAAAGAATGATTTCCAACACAGCTGTTCCACTTCAAATTTTCAACAGCAACAGAGAGAGTCCCGATTTCTCTACATGTTTGCCAACACTTAACTATTTTTTGTCTTTTTGATTACAGCCATGCTAATAGATGTGAACTGGTATCTCATTGTGGTTTTGATTTGCATATCCCTCATGACTAATGATGTTGGTCACCTTTCACATGCTTGTTAGCTATTTGTAGTTCTTTTTAGGGAAGTGTCTATTTGTATCCTTTGCCCAGTTTTTAACTGGATTTTCTTATTATTGAGTTTTAAGTATTCGTTATTATTCTTCATATAAACCTCTTATCAGAGACATGATGAGAAAATATCTTCTCTCATTCTATGGGTCATCTTTGCACTTTCTTTTTTGTTGTTTATTTATTTATTTTGAGAGAAAGACAAAGAGTGAGTGTTGGAGGGGCAGAAAAAGAAAATGAGAATCCTAGGCAGGCTCCACACAATCAGCCTGGAGCCCAAGGCAGAGCTCAAACCCACAAACCATGAGATCATGACCTGAGCTGAAGTCAGACACTTAACCAACTGAGCCACCCAGGCACCCCTGTCTTTGCACTTTCTTGACGATATTTTTTATAGCACAGAAGTTTAATGTAAGGTAGGCAATTTAAATATTTTCCTTTGTTTCATGTGCTTTTGTGTTATAATTTAGAAATCATGTGTAACCAGAGGTTCTAAAGATTTATTACTATGTTTTCATCAAAGAATTTTCTAGTTTTAGCTCATGTGTTTAAGATGTTGATCTACTGAAAAAAACCTCTTTTTAAAGTTTATTTATTTTTGAGAGAGAAAAACAGACAGAGTGTGCGGTGGGGAGGAGCAGATAAAGAGAGGGAGACACAGACTCTGAAGCAGGCTCCAGGTTCTGAGCTGTCAGCACAGAGCCCAATGCGGTGCTCAAACCCACAAATTGCGAGATCATGACCTAAGCCAAAGCTGGACGCTTAACCAACTGAGCCACCCAGGTACCACTGAAAATAACTTTTATATGTGATATGAGGTAGGGATCCAACTTCATTCTTTTGCATATGGATATCCACTTGTCCAGCACCATTTGTTGAAAAGTCTGTTTTTTCTCCTATTTAAATGTCTTGGCACTCTTGCTGAAAATTAATTCACCATAAATATAAAAGGTTTACTTCTGGACTCTCAAGTCTACACCATTAATCCTTATATCCATCCCTATTCTAGCATCACAATGTCTTAACTTTGTGGTAGGTTTTGAATTCACAGAGGGTGAGTTTTGAAGCATAGTTTTTCCTTCTCAAGTTGCTTTGTTCTTTTCCATTCTGGACCCCTTCTATACTATATGAATTTTATGATCAGCTTGCCAGTATTTGCAACAACAAAAAAAAAGGTGGGGTGGGGTAACTGATATTTTTAGAAATTTTATTAAATGTGTAGAGCAATTTTGGGAGCATTCCCATTTAACAATACTAAGCTTATCAACCTACAAACCAGGAATATCTTTCCATTTATTTAGATATTTTTTAAAATTTCTTTCAACGTGTTGTGGCTTTCACTGTACAATTTTTGCCATTATTTTGTTAGATTTTTTTATGTTATTGTAAACCAATTTTACTTAATTTTTTCAGATTGTGTATCAATAGCATATAGAAATAAAAATGATTTGGCACATTGATTTTGTATTCTGCAATGTCATTGGACTTGCCAATCAGTTCAATTTTTAGTGTGTTCTCTAGGATTTTCTATATATGATATTATGTCACTTGCAAATAGAAATAATTTTGCTTCTTCCTTTCCAATATGGATGCCTTTTATTTCCTTTGCTGCCAACTTTCCCTGGCTAGAATCTATGACACAATGTTGATTAGAAGTGATGGGAGCAAACATCCTTATCTTGTTTCTGATCCTAGTGGGAAGGAATTCATGCTTTCACATGAAGTATGATGTTAATTCGGGGTTTATTGCAGATATCCTTTATCAGATTAAGAAAATTCCTTCTCTATCTACTTTACTCATTGGTTTTACTATGAAAGAATGTTATGTTTTATCAAATGCTTTTTTTCTCTATCTATTGAGATACCCATGTAGTTTCTGTCCTTTTTTCTATTTATTTGTTGATTTTATGTTAAACCAGCCTTGCATTATTGGGATAAATCTCACTTGGTCATAGTTTATAATCTTTTTAAATTCCCACTCACGATCTCATTTATCCCTACTAAAACCACAGCCTTAAGCAGCTGTGATGTTGCTAGCTATTACTATTTTCAGTAAAATTCTGGGGGCAGAGCCTTCCCACCAAACTGAACGCTAAGTTAAATCAAAAAACCATAATACCCTGAAAAAAGAGGTTTTACAGGAAGCCACAAATTTAGAATATATATATTTACCGGGGATAAAGCATTTAATAGAGCTCTAAAAGATGTCAGTCCTCAGTGGTTACAAGGTTACCAGCCACTACTATGCCACTAAGCTAAGAAAGTAGATAGGATGCGAATAGCTTGAAGTTAAAACATCAAGGACCTTCCTATCTTACCTAAAACCAATAGTTTCTCTTAAATATATGCTTGATGGTTTCTTCTATGTCTTTGGTTAATTTCCAGAGCTCTGAAATTGTTGTTTTGCCACATGTTCCTTTGTTTTTGTGGGAGACTAAGTTTACTAGTTGGTTCACTCTCTACCAGTCCAGAAGTTAATCCCACCCACATACACTACTGCCTGACTTAAGGGAATGGTGTGTGCACAACTGAACACATGATCGCTGTTTTGACTCATCACAATTATTTTGTATATTTGTTACAGGAATCCAAAGTTGATCTATACAAGACCATTTTTCTTAACTTATTCAACAAACACTTGTAAAGTATCTATTAAATATCAATGAATAAAATGGGGGTGGAGGGAATGGTAGAATCTCCATCTAAAAGATAATACCCGAAGTTGAGTCATGAAGGATAAATAAGACATTTCCAATTAGACCCAGTTCAAGAGAACATTCCTTGGTAAAAACAACAGGGAGTTTAAAAAATAAAAGATCACATTCAATAAAGAATTATTATTTAAGGTCTGATAGTTTAGTGTAACTCAACACAATGTGGAATCAACATTTTTTTTAAGGCTGCATATCTACATCTCTACTTGACCAACATTTTAATCCCTGATAACAAAATCTTCAGATAATTAAAAAATAAATAAATAACTTTGTTAACATTACATAAACTTAAAAGTTTCCTAATAATTAGGAGATGATGACTGACTGTGTTAATTATGCTATATAATCATAGTCAACTGTAGAGTTTGACAATGTATAAATCCCTGATTACCTCTGGTAAGTCAAAACTATTGCTAAAACATATCAAACTCCTTAAAATGATTAGATCCAATTTTGTTTGAAAAATAATGTGGGAGGAATAAAAATAAGAAAATCAGCTTGGTTTTGACCTTCCATCATATACAATCTGAGCTGCTCTAGTTAATGAGAACATTACCCAACTGGAAGAAGAGATTAAAGAAGCTCTTTGACCTCATAGAGCTGGAAAGACTTCATGTGGGAGTTGCAAGTAAAATTTCAAAATCCAAATGTATCTTTGTCATTATTTCCTATGGCATGGTGTGCACCTCATGGAAGGAAAGTGAATCCTGCAAACTGACATTTGCACCAAAGCTGCCTTTGGTAAAAACAAATTAGAACACATGTTTCACAAGACTGGAAATTCATGTTGTAATATTTTCAAGTGCTATCAGTGATATTATCCTCTCATCTCAAATGTATGAAACCAGTTCCAAATGAATTGAATTCCAAAGCATGCCAGTGGCTGGCAGTATAAACAACACTGAGTATAATCATATTCAAGACAAAATTAGCATAGGTAGAGGGAAAAGATAAAATGCTCACTGTGCCAATTAAAATGTCTTCAGTAATAAGCAACAATATTTATAGCCACATAAACAGATCTTAAAGAGTAATAGCAATTATCAAAACTCTATCGAAATACCAATACTATTTTTCATCGAACTAGAATAGTACTAAAATTTATATGGAAGCACAAAAGATCCTAAATAGCCAAAGCCATCTTGAGAAAGAAGAACAAAGCAGGAATTATGACAAGATATCAATTTCAAGATACAAAACTATAGTAATCAAAACAGTGTGGTACTGGCACAAAAGTAGACACATAGGTCAGTGGAACAGGATAGCAAGAACAGAAATAAATGCATACTTGTATGGTCAGTTAACCCACAACAAGAACCAAGAATATACACTGAGGAAAATACAGCCTCTTCAAATAAATGGTGCTGAGAAAACTGGACAGCTGCAAGCAAAAGAATGAAACTGGACCACTAACACCATTCACAAAAATAAACTCAGAACACATTAAAGACCTAAATGTGCAACCTGAAACAATAAAACTTTTAGAAAAGTAGGCAGTTATTTCTTACACATCAACCTTAGTAATATTTTTCTGGATATGTCTCCCGAGGTAAGGGAAACAAAAGCAAAACAAACATTTTGGATTGCATCAAAATATAAAGCTTTTACTTAGCAAAGAAAACCATTAACAAAACAAAAAGGTAACCTACTCAATGGGAGAAGGTATTTGTAAATTACTTATTTGATAAAGGGTTGGTATCCAAAATATGTAAGGAATTGAAATAACTCAACACCAAACAAACAAAAAATCTGATTAAAAAGTAGTCAGAGGATCAGGGCACCCCAGTAGGTTAAGTGTCTGACTTGAGTTAGACTCAGGTCATGATTTCATGGTCATGAGATCAAGCTCTGTATCAGGATGCAGTGTGCTTAAGATTCTGTCTCTCCCTCTCCCTCTGCTCCTCCCCCACCTCTATCTCAAAAAAAAAAAAAAGTGGTCAGAAGACCAGAATAGACATTTTTCCAAAGAAGACATACTTATGGCCAATAGACACCTGAATAGATGCTCAACAGCACACATCATCAGGGAACAACAAATCAAAACCACAATGAGTTATCACCTTACACCTGTCAGAATGGTAGAATTAGAAAGACAAGAATTAACAAGGGTGAAGATGTGGAGAGAAAGGACCCCTTGCTCACTGTTGGCAGGAATGTAAATTGGTACACAGTATGGAGGTTCCTCAAAAAATTAAAAATAGAAATACAGTAAAACCTTGAATTATGAGTAACTTGTTCTGTGAGTCTTCCACAAGATGATCAAATATTTCTAATAAATTTTAACTTGATAAACAAGCGATGTCTTTAAATACAAGTATGTGACACCAAATGTCACATGATCACAACTGAACCAATGATTCTTCTCTCCCTCTCCCTCTCTCTCTCTCTCTCTCTCTTTCTCAGTCTCCCCCTCCCTTCCTCCCTCCCTCCCTCTCTCACTGTTGGGATTGTGGGTGATTGTCTCCCATGCTTGGGAGCTTGGTCTCAGGCCACGGTGTTTGGCAGAAATCAGTGATTTTTTAGAATGTTGGAAGGTGCCCACAACTGGCACTAATTTTTTGTCACTTCAAAGCACCTATGGATAGTCCTTTTCCTGTAAGAGTAAGCTTAGGAATGCTCTGCTTCATTCTAGGTCAGGCTGCCTGCAAATATAGACCCTTTCCTCTGCTGCCATATTGTCAGTTACATTAAATACAGTATATGACCAGAGTTTATTAATACTGTACTGTAGTCAACATCCATGCAAGAGTATACAATGGCCCTCATGAAGAAAAAGGTTGAAAAGAAAGGCAGTAAGAAGGAGGAAATGATCACGATGGAAGTTAAGAAGGAAATCATTGAGAAAATGAACTAGATATGCAAGTGGCCGAAATTGCAAGATTTTAAAAGAAGTCCACATCTGCATCTTGTCTGTGGAGGAAGAGGAGAAAAAGGTGGAGGAATCCCTCACTTCAAATGAGATTAGGGAGATGTGTAAAACATGGGAAACTGTACAAAATTTTGTTGAAAAGCACCACCAGATAAGGCTGTAGGGGTGCAAGCAATGAATCTGTTTAATAACTATGCAATGTCACATTTCCACGAAATCCTCAAAAGAAGGCAAAAACAAGCACCATTGGATAGGTTCCTTGTTACATGAAAAGAAAAAGATTCCATTGAGCCAATAGATAGCAGTGATTCTGTTACTGATAGTGAAAGTCATCCTTCACAATAACCCTCCTCTCTCTTGTCTCCCTCACAGCAGACATGAAGTATTTCAAAGGTAAATGCAGGTTAATTTATTTCTTTATATTTTGTATTTTATTTATTGTTTTGTATTGCACTATGGTATTGTAATCATTTTTGTGTATTTTTGGGTTGTGGAATGAATCATCTGAGTTTCCATTATTTCTTATGGGGAAATTTGCTTTGATATATAAGTGCTTTGGATTACAAGCATGTTTCCAGAATGAATTATGCTCACAAGCCAAGGTTTTAGTATACCATAAGATCTAATAGTTCTACTCCTGGGTATTTACCCAAAGAAAAATGAAAATGCTAAATCAAAATGGTATGTATGCACCCCTATGTTTATTGTGCCAAGATATGGAAGCAAACATGTATCCATCAATAGATAAATGGATAAGAAACATACATATACATACATACATTCATACATACATACATAGAGTGGAATATTACACAGCCATAAGACAGATGTGATCTTGCTATTTGTGACAACATGAATGGACCTAGCAGATATTATGGCAAGTAAAATATATCAGACTAAGACAAATACCATATGATTTCATTCATATGTGAAATTGAAAATGTGAAACAAATGAATAAATAAAAAAAAGCAGAATCAGACCTATAAATACATCAAGCAAATTGATGTTTGCCAGAGGAGATAGGGGTGAGTGATTGGCAAAATAGATGAGTAATATTATGAGATACAAGCTTCCGTTTATTAATAAGGCACAGAGATGAAAAATACAGCATAGGGAACATAGACAATTATAATAATGTCATATATAATGACAAATGGTAACTATACTTATCATGGTGAGGATTGTGTAATGTAAAAAATTATCAAATCACCATTTTGTACTCCTACTAATATAACATTGAATGTCAACTAAAATTTTAAAAAGCTAAAACCACTTATTATGTCACAAACAAGAATCTGTAGAGCGATTGGTCCAGAGCTGGTTCATTTTGTAACACAATGACAACATCAAGGACCTGAGGGCTCTCTCTACTTTGCCTTTTCCAGAATGTTGCTTTCATCTGCAAGGGTGTCACATCAAGATCACAAGATGGCTGCCATCACCCCAGACATCAACCCAACCAACAGCCAGATCCAAAGCCTAAAAGGTGAGCGACTTCACACACATGCCTATCAGGAAAACAAGACCAGAGCCTCCATATGTGACTGCACACGTTTCACCTCACAGTCTGAGGGCAGTCAAATTAACCATAATGAGTAGGTACCTTGTACAGACAACCATCTTTTGTAAACAGCTATAATAATGTTATAAACAGCTGCAGTAATATTTGATTATCAGAGGCTAAATAAATTCTGCTTCTATGTTAAGCCTACAGGTAACTTTAGGTGTCTTTCAAAGGATAAAAATTGTGTGTGCAAGTTTTAAGTAGAAATATATGGTAAGTCTATGGCCATCTCACCCTGAACGTGTCTGATCTTGTCTGATCTCAGAAGCTAAGCAGGGTCAAGCCTGGTTAGTCCCTGAAGGAGAGAAATATATGGTAATCAGTCATTTTAATTCTCACATATTAGTTCTCAGTTATTCAAACTCAACAATTCCAATACTTGCTTTTCTTTTGTCCCCAGAGAGCATCTGAAAATAAACATAATTGGTTCTATAATTTCAAGTCATTTTCTTTTCCATAACTGTAATCCTGCATAGCATAAGATTAGAGGTTCCATTTTTTCCTAAAATGGCATTAAACCACCTTTCAATTGTCATCTTTAAATCAAAACTACCCCTAAATATCAACTTATAAAAATTTGACAAGTCATTCCATTATTCAGGTTGTTCTTAAAGTGCTCAACAGTGGTCTCTGTGAGAGAATACACATTTTCTCTCATAAAAAACTAGTTTAATGGTCACAGCCACTCATTTTTTACAGAAAATATTTTCATTCCTGCTGCTATGTAATTTCAATCACAGCCAACCCCAAGTATTTAAACTCCGAGGACATGCTGAAATGAACTATTTATTAACTAAAGTGTATTATCAACCCGATCTATGCCTCCCCTAGATTACTAATTTGGTATTACTTCAGAAGGCAGAGGCACACAGTTATTGGTATCTTATTCAGGACTTAATAAGTATATAAACAGAGACAACCATGACAATTACTCTAGCTTTATAAAGTCTAATTTTTATGATTGCTATTCAAGTGTACCCAGGCCTCAGCATGGCTTGCAGATTTACTTAACAGCAGATGATAACAATCATGCAGAGTTAAAATATACCAAAATTAAGCTTAGGATCCATGGTTTATTTTTAGTAGACATTAATATCAAGGCTGGACATGTGAGTTTCTGTAATGGATACGTGACATAGGATTCCCAACCCATCCAAAAGAAAATGAGTTTGAATTCAGGTTTTGTGGCTTGCTTGTTTTAAGCAAAAAAAAAAAAAAAAAAAAAAAAAAAAAAAGCATATAAATGAGGGGACGGCTGACCCCTGTGTTCAAGTATTGGCAAAGATTTCTAACCCACAGGCAGGAAAGAGGGTTAGTACACCATTCAGTAGCAGGAAACCAGAGGAGAAAATTGGAGCAAATGACCCAACCAGCATGTTAGTTCATTTCATCTTTTAGGGCAGACCTTTTAAGAAATACTTTTCTACTCAATATATGCTCCATTTCTCTCCTCACCTGCCCCTATTCTAAACATGTAATCTATCATTTTAAAAATAATGCTGCATTGAGAAACCTAAGAAAGTCTCCAGTATCTTAAAATAACTCTGTGCCAATTGTCTGATTTTGAAACGCCTTACTATATATTGTTCTGTGCCACATAATAGTCACATTGCTATATTGATAACAAGTATTTTTCAGAGATTAATGGCTTTTTCGAAAATGTCCTCCTCATTTTTCTGAGCCATCTGGGGAGAATGTACATTTCCCAGTACCTTCTCCTCATGCACCAAGAAGAAAAAAATAGTTTCTGTGAGGTCCCACCCAATTGAGAGCTCACCTTTCACTGGGAATGCCAGACTTAGTTCCCACCCAAACCCTAGGTTTCAGAAAGAATTACTGACAATGTGCTCACATGTAGAGATAAGGAAGTTTAAAAAGTCCTTGAAATGAGACCAAGAAGAACTGATGATCTTGGCCTTTTAACCATGCCAGCTCCATGTGTACCTCCAGATCTAAATTCCTTAACATCTTCACAAATAAAATACTCTGTATACATCTACCAATTGAATCCTAGTGCTAGGCATATAGAGATTAAAGTCAGGTGTCTCAAAGTTAGGTTTCATTAACATTGATGACTCATCTTTTTTTCTTTCCTACTGATAACCAGAGTAATGTTTTCTTATGAGAGACAATTAAAAACACCAAGAAAAACCAATTATACAAAAATTAATGGTTACAAAGCAAACTAAAATCTAGTACCATTCTTGAGCAAGTCTTGTAGTATTGTAAAGAGGGAGAGAGAGGGGGAGACAGAATCCTTTGTACTTAATATCATGTTCCTTTGAGGCATGAGGTTAGTATCAACAGATTGCATTTCTTTTCCTAAGAGCCCAAATATACTGGTTCTACAGTAAACCACATTCACATACTCCTAATATTGTAAAACCTGCTTATTGGATTCTAGTTTTTAGACTCAACCTGTGAACAAAACATAGCATACTTGATAATAATCACATCTGAAAATAATATCTATACCTAGACCTCTAATGCCATACCCAAAACAAACTCCAAAGAAGACTTGATTTTTTAAGGTTTAAAAGACACCATTTGTGGGATACCTGGGTAGCTCAGTTGATTAAGTGTCTGACTCCTGATTTCAGCTCAGGTCACGATCTCAAGGTCATGGAATTGAGGCCCATATTGGGCTTACGCTGAGCATGGAGACTGCTTAAGATTCTCTCTCCTCCTCAGGGCACCTGGGCTGCTCAGTGTGTTAAGTGTCTGACTTCAGCTCAGATCATGATCTCATGATTTATGAGTTCAAGCCCCACATTGAGCTCTATGCTGACAGCTCAGAGCCTGGAATCTGCTTCAGACTTTGTGTCTCCCTCTTGCTCTCTGTCCCTTCCCCAACTCATGCTCGCTCGCTCTCTCTCTCTCTCTCTCTCTCTCTCTCTCAAAAATAAAAATAAAAATTAAAAAAACTTTAAAAATACATTCTCTCTCTTCTTCTCATCTGCCCCTCCCTTGCTCGCTCATTCTTTCTCTGTCTCCCAAAAAGAAAAGTTTAAAAAAATAATAAATGGGGCAACTGTGTGGCTCAGTCGGTTAAGCCTCTGACTCAGCTCAGGTCACAATCTCATGGTTCATGCATTCAAGACCTGCATCAGGCTCTGTGCTGACAGCTCAGAGCCTGGAGCCTGCTTCAGATTCTGTGTCTTCCTTTTTCTCTCTCTCTGCCCCTCCCCTGTTCATGCTCGCTCTCTCTCTCTCTCTCTCTCTTTCTCAAAAACAAATAAGCATTAAAAAATAAATTTAAATAAAAGAATTTAAAAAAATTTTACAAACACCATTTGTAAAACTAAAAACAAGTAGCAAACTGATGTGAATTACATTAAGAATTTCTCCAAATCAAGAAGATTGATAATTGAATAGATTGTTGAATTGAATGAATGTTATGAAATGACAATAAAAAAGAGAGTCTCAAATTTGCTGGTAATTATGGAAAATCAAGTTAAAACAATAATAAGGCATCATTTTTGCTGTAGCAGGTAGACAAAAATTAAAAAGACTATGATATCGAGTATAAAATGAGGATGTGGGGATCTGGCATTCTGACATGGGTATGTAAATTAGTAAAGTCCTTCTCAGAATAACACAGTGCTATCTAAACAATTTAAAATGTTCATTTCATACCCTTTACCTTTTATTTTTACATGTGGTAATCTATACTAAGTATTATTCCATCTGATAACAAAGAAGCATGTAAAAAAAAAGATTTTAAAACAATAATAATTGGAAAAACCTTAACTATCCCTTAAACAGATGAATGACTGCATCAATGATGAGGCATTCATTTTATATGCATTGACCTGAAGAGATATTCCTGAAATGGTACCTGAACAAAAACAAGTAACAGTGCAATGTAAAATGGGATTGTGTTTTTTAAGAACTGAACATGTATATGTATATTCTAAAATGGACATATTTCCAAGCCCTATTCATCATGTAAAAATGCAAGTCAGGGGGCACCTGGGTAGCTCAGGTGGTTAAGTATGCAACTCTTGATTTCAATTCAGGTCATGATCTCACAGTTACAAGATCGAGCCTCATGTCGAGTTCTGTGCTGACCGTGAGAAGCCTGTTCCGGATCCTCTCAGCCGTTCTCTCTGCCCCTCCCCCACTCACATTCAGGCACATACCATCTCTCTCAAAGTAACAAAACTTCTTTTAAAACATGCAAGTCATAATGCATGTTTTTAAAGATGTACAATTTTGTACACTCACGCATGCGCGCATACACACACGTGCACGTATGTGTATCAACTAGAATGATATGCCCCAATTTGGGGTTATTCTAGGTCAGTAAGGAAAGCACAATGGAGGATCACAGTTTTTAACAAGAATGTTTTCGTTACTTTTTTGCATATTAAGTAAAAGCAGAGTGAATATATTCTATGCAAATATAGATTAGCTATAAAGTTATCCCAAAATAAATAAAACAAACCAAGGGCATGGGTGAAGTGGAAAATAAACCCACCTGAATCCCAGAGTCTGGGCCTGACCTCCCCATCTCCATGCCCACAGTACTTATCTGACCTACAAATTGCCACCTTACTTTTCCCATATTCTCAATGGAAAGTTTTCAATGTCTCCCATCCAAGTACTAACCAGGCCCGACCCTGCTTAGCTTCTGAGATCAGATGAGATCGGGCACGTTCAGGGTGGTATGGCCGTAGACAAAAGTTTTCAATGTCAAGCATTATGTCTTTCAAAAATGACTTCCCCCTATTTAAATTCATCAAAATAAATGGTCATCTTTTTAATTTGTTATTCTTTTAAAAACTTTCATTCCCTGGCAATAAAAACCTGCACCAAAGGAAGCCGAAAATGAAGCAGAATGTATCATTTAAGAAAAAAGTTTATTGGAGTGTACTTGACATACAATGTTACATTAGTTTCAGGTGTACAATAGTGACACATCTGTTATGCTATGATCAAGTGTAGCTACCATACAACAGTGTTACAATAAAAATGACTAGATTCTTAAACTGTGCCTTTTATTTCTGCAATTTATTCATTCCACAACTGGAAGTCTGTACCTCCCAGTTCCCTTCATCCATTTTGCCCACCCCTATCTCCCTTCCCACTGGCAACCATCAGTTCTCTATACTTACAGGTCTGATTCTGCTTTTTGTTTGTTTATTCATTTGTTTTGTTTTTTAGATTCAATCTATAAGTGAAATCATATGTCATTTGTCTGTCTCTATTTGACTTATTTCACTTAGCATAATTTCCTCTAGGTCCACCCATCCCGTCACAAATGACAAGACCTCATCTTATAACGTTTATTTATTTTTGAGACAGAGAGAGACAGAGCATGAACGGGGGAGGGTCAGAGAGAGGGAGACACAGAATCCGAAACAGGCTCCAGGCTCCGAGCTGTCAGCACAGAGCCCGATGCGGGGCTCGAACTCACGGACTGCGAGATCGTGACCTAAGCCGAAGTCGGCCCCTCAACCAACTGAGCCACCCAGGCGCCCCACCTCATTTTTATAGATGCATAATATTCCATTGTATGTATGTGTGTTTGTGTGTATATATGTGTATGTATATATATATATATATATACCACATCTTCTTTTTCCATCCATCACTGGATGCTTAGATTGCTTTCATATTTTAGCAATTGTAAATAATGCTGCAATAAACATAAGGGTGCACATATCTTTTTGAATTCATGTTTTCATGTTTAGAGAGATAAATACCTATTAGAATTATTAACTTATATAGTATTTCTATTTTTAACCTTTTTGAGGAATCTCCCTTAACTAAGAAGGTGAAAGATCTGTACTCTGAAAATGGAAAACCCTGATGAAACAAATTGAAGATGACACAAACAGATTGGAAGATGTTCTATGTTCATGGATTGGAACAATTAATACTGTTAAAATCTCCATACTATTCAAAAAAAATCTACAGATTCAATGCAATCCTTATCAAAATCCCAATACTATTTTTGACAGAAATAGAACTAATACCAAGAGTGGCATGGAACCAGAAAAGACCCTAAATAGCCATCTTGACAAAGAACAAAGCTGGAGTTATCACAACTCCAGATTTCAAGATATACTACAAGCCTATACTAATAAAAACCATATGGTATTGGCACAAAAGTAGACACATAGATGAATGGAACATGAAAGAAAGCCCAGAAATAAATGTATACTTACATGGTCAATTAATCTATAACAGAGGAAGCAAGAGTATGAAATGGAGAAATGAGTCTCTTCAATAAATTGTGCTAGGCAAACTAGACAGACAGATACATGCAAAAGAATGAAACTAGACCACTTTATTACACCATGTACAAAAATAAACTCAAAATAGATTAAGAGCCTAAATGTGAAACTTGAACCATAAAAATCCTACAAAAGAACATCTTTGACATTGACCATAGAACATTTTTCTAAGTGTGTTTCCCAAGGCAAGGAAAACAGAAGCAAAAATAAATTACTGAGACTACTTTACAAAATAAAAAGGTTTGCACAGCAAAGGAAACCATCAACAGAACAAAAAGGCAACCTACTGAATGGGAGAAGATATTTGCAAATAATATATTTGATAAGGGATTAAATCTAAAATATATAAAGAACTTATACAACTCAACACCAAAAAAATACATATATATGATTAAAAATGGGCAAAAGAGCTAAATAGACATTTTTCCAAAGAAGACATACAGATAGCCAACAGACACATGCAAAGATGTTCAACATCACTAATCATCACGGAAATGCAAATCAAGCCTGAGATCACTTTACACCTGTGAGAATGGCTAGAATCAAAAAGATAAGAAATAACAAGTGTTGGTGAGGATGTGAAGGAAAAAAGTCCCCTCATGGTGGGAGCATAAACTGGTCCAGCAGAATGTATCACTTAATGAGAAAAAGAAGACAAGGCTTCTGCCTCAGCTCAAAAATATCAATTGTTGGGGTGCCTGGGAGGCTCAGTCAGTTAAGCGTCCAGCTCTTGGTTTCTGCTCAGGTCATGATCTCACAGGTTTGTGAGTTCGAGCTCCACATCGGGCTCCATGCTGACAGTGTGAAGAGTGCTTAGGATTCTCTCTCTCCCTCTCTCTCTGCGCGTCTCTCTCTCTCTCTCTCTTTCTCAAATAAACTTAAAAAAACTTTTTTTAAACATCAATTGTTTAACAGAAATGATATGGCAACACTAGATCAGCAAAGGAAAATAATACAATAAAAAGTCTAGTAACAAGGAAAAAGCTTTTACCAAATGGTTAAAATAAAACAATACGCAATTTTATTAATTTTGAGCTTGATCAAGACTTTTGAGTATTTTGTGCACTGTCCATTTAATAATGAACCAGCTAATCATGTGTTGCTCGACTGCAGTGGGCACACTTCTTTTTTTTTTTTTTTTTTTTTTTTTTTTTTTCATAGTTAGGTTATTTTATTTTATTTTATTTTTTTTTTATGAAATTTATTGACAAATTGGTTTCCATACAACACCCAGTGCTCATCCCAAAAGGTGCCCTCCTCAACACTTCTAACCAAAATAGTCACCTTCTTTGTGGTTTTCTAAAGTTTCAAATAGTTTAAGGTATAACGACAAGTTATAAACAGGTGGACAAATCTATAACTGGCAGTTTTTCAAACAATGTCCAACTATATTATGTCTTAACCATATTATATGACTGGAAATTGACGTAATCTGATTCTACCCAGTATATAACGAAAGACATGTTCTGCATCTGTCAGAGAGGCTTGACGGACGAATTTAGGGCAGATGACCGTAAACTCTCAAAAGATCTAGTCTCCTTCTAATTGAGACTAAGGACATTACTCATTTTATTCCACCTCACAGATACTTCGTTTTCCACAAGTTGCACATTTATGGCAATCATGCATCAGGCAAGTCTGTTGGCGCCATTTCTCCAACAGCAATTAGTCCCTTCAGGTCTCTGGGTCACATTTTAGTCATTCTCACAATATTTCAAACTTTTTCATGATTACTGTATTTATTATGGTCATTTGTGATCAGTCATCTTTGACTTTACCATAGTAATTGTTTCAGAGTGCCACAAACCATCTCATATAAGGCAGTGAACATTTTTGATGAATGCTTGTGTTCTGACTGCTCCACTGAAAGGCCATTCTGTCTCTCCCTCTGCTCGGGCCTCCCTATTCCCTGAGACACAACAATATTGAAATTCAGCCAACTAATAACCCTACAACAGCCTGTAAGTGTTCAAGTGAAAGGAAGAGTCCATCAGTACAGCAAACTTCACAGTTGTCTGATTTGAAGAAATCGCCAACACCTTCCCAGCCTTCAGCAACCACCACCCTGATCACTCCACAGCCACCAACAATGAGCCAAGACCCTCCACCAGCAAAAAGATTGTAACTCTCTCAAAGTTCAGATGATGACTAGCATTTTTTAGCAATAAAGTATTTTTTAATTAACATATGCACTTTTTTTTAGACATAATGCTATTATGTACTTAAGAGACTACAGTACAGTGTAAATATAACTTTTATGTTCACTGGGAAACCAGAAAAATAATCGGACTCACTTTATTACAATATTCACTTCGAAGTAGATATCTGGAACCAAACCCACAGTATCTGTGAGGTATGCCTGTATTAACTTGAGTTCTACTCCAACTGTGTTCTGGGGAAAATGTTTTAATAGATCTTATTTAATTGTAGCATAATGAAAATGGCCTTTTACTCAGATTCAAACATGAACTAGATGATACAGATGAAAGTTATAATCTTGAACACTTCTGAGGCATGCTTCTGCATTCAGAAAAAATGTTTTCAATCCCATTTTAAAGATGAAGGAACTTGAGTTGAAAGAAGAAATTACATAGAAAAATTAGTCTGAAAACCTCACTTTCAATAAGAGCACAAATTTGTCCAGTCTACTGTATTATGTATTGTTTCCTAATTCATTCCATGGCAATACTTTGCTGTACTACTTTAGCTTAGAAAAGCATTAATAAAATTAGTCAATAATGAGGTAGCACATAAGGACAGGCATTCAGTATCATCCATTTGAATTATGACAATCAGAATTCTCCTTGACCAGTCTTCTCAAGTCCTTGAACATAGGGTTCATGTAATTCATCCTGAGCCTGTATCTCCTGTGTTTATTTCTCTTAAGAGAATCCTGTAAAATGGTTAAGACTATTACAAGAACTAAAGTTAACTTTCCTTTCATCTAAAAGTGGGAGCCATTTCCTCCCCTCTCTCATGACTTGGGCTTCCATTCTTGAAAATGACCCACTTGCCCTGCTAGATTACTTGACTTATGTTGCCCTATCAGAAGGGACATGTTGGTTGATAAAAGGATATATACAAAAATCTTTCAAACATGTTTTGGGTTTTTTGCCATTTGTCCTTTTTCAAGTTCTTGCATGTTAAAAAAAAATCTTTGCTGGGTAATTCTGCATTGTTTCAATGTGTGAAATTCTAAAGAGATTCAAAGGAAGAAAACATTGTATTTCATATCAGATCAATAAGGAACCACCTAGCTTTGGGCTATAAAAAAGCACTTTGGGTTACCTGTTCTACCCTTTCCTTGTAACGGCCAAGAATCTCTGAAGAATGATGGTCCCAACTTTTACTTCCTCATCCACCTATCTTACAGAAGTGACTTTCACCTGCAGTTTTGATTACATAACAAGGGCACCTAGAAACAATGACATAAGAGTAAGAGACTAAAGCTGCTGAAATCTTGAACACACTTACCCATGTGTCCTGAAATAGATCAGTATAGTACAGAGAGAGCTTAGCAGACACGACCACTTCCACTTTAGAATTGAACTCAGCAAAACTCGCCTGCTCTTGAGTGCTATTTACCTTTGCTTTTACAACTCACATCCTGCCAGAATAAGGTTTTTCTGGAATTAGGTTGTGGTGATCATTATCTAGGTATTGGAAATCTTTGGTTACACAGAAGATTTTGAAATGGGATCTGACCTTTATGTTCTTCAAACCATTCAAAGGTAACAGAAAGAGTATAGCTAACAAATAATAATTAAGAGTACTAAACTTTATTATCTATCATTAATTTTTGGGTGCTAAAAAAATCAAGTGAGTACATTTAAAGATCAAACTGGATTTAGTCAAGGATTCTTGAATCAGGCAGCATCTCATCTAGCAAATAGAAAGGAGCTTCAAGGGGCTGTACAAAATCCAACTCCTTTATAGGCAGTAGAGGGGCAGTGACAAAGAAAAAGTAGAATTACCTCACCTCCAGAAGATGGAAAGGGTCTATCACATGGATTACCTCACTAGTGTTGACCAGAAAATCACGGACTGACTGGTCAAGATTACATTCCTAGGAGGCACTAAAACTACCATCAGGTTAGGTATTAAGTCCTGGTTTGTTGATTCGGGACTTAGTACAAATTACTCCATTTGAGGACTGTTGTTCCTTTTTCAACACATGTATCTGTATATATTATCCTTACTATAATCCCATGACATGAGTATACTAAATATGACTATCTACACTACATAGGCAGGTCTAAAGTTACATGCATGGTGTGAAGAAGTGGTAAGCCCCAGTCTTCGTATTTCTTTTCCTCTTCACTATTTCTTTTTGATTCTTGTATTACAATTTCTTGTTTTGGTTCCTATATTTCCATGGCTCAGTGCAGGCCATGTAGGGTTAAAATGCTGAATTCATTGTTTCAATAGAAAGCACTCTACCCAGTACAGATGAGTTTTGACTGAATTATTTATACAACCAACAAGATTCATTCACTTCTGTTTATTGTCTTTGTGTCCCTACAAGAATATCTGTTAGTACTTTTCTGCCTGTTATAACAGTTTCTATCTCTAACAGTGAGAATCTATGCCTTTTTATAAAATCCCAATCCTTCCTTCAAACCAGTATCTTTCAAAACCTTTTTTGAAAATGTTATTTCTTGTCCATAGGCAATGAGATTGCACTGAAAATACATTGTTGACTTTCCAAAGCTGACTCTCCACTGAAATATAGATCAGATTTGTCCCTAAAGGGACTCCATTTCTATCTTGGGAAATAGAAATTAAAGAGAAAGTGAGAAACAAGCTTTTAAAAATCCACAGGATTAAATAATTCAAGTGAAAAAGAGATCTTATCTACTACAAATCCCAATTAAACACATCGATTTCCACTTGGAATGATTGTGTCTTCAAACAAAGCTCTTATCTGAATGAACACAAAAGGAAAATGTTTTACCTCCTCTTATACTCAGGAGAGGAAAACATTTAGCTGAGAGGATTGGGTGGAAGTGTTGGGTCTCTGAAACTAAAATACAATAAATGCATATGCACATAAAAATTGGGAATTTACATTGCAATTAATTTTATTCTCTTCTTTTTTCATAAAGAACCTAAACATTCTTCAGATTTCTTAGGCTTTATAGAGAATCAGTGCTCTTACTACATCAAAACCTACCATGGGACACCTGGGTGGTTCAGTGTGTTAAGCGTCCAGCTCTTGGTTTCAGCTCAGGTCATGAGAGAGAGTCCCATGGTGGGCTCTGTGCTGGGCATGGAACCTGCTTGAGAATCTCTCCCACTCTCTCTGCCCCTCCCCCAACTCTTTAAACAAGAAAAAAAAAACCTATCAGATTTTTAAGATGAATTTAAATCTTTGGATCATGGAAAGTAATAGCAGGAGGAGTTGAGCCATGAGCAAACACTCAAATTTTAATGGCACTTTAATATTTTCTTTCTTAAAATCATGTATTTGCCCATTCTAACCAAGTTACCCCATAGCCATTGCATTGACCGTGGCCTTCACAGATGGCAAGACAGCAGTAGCTTTTCAAATAATGTCTTCTAATCTATGCCTTTATTAAATGTACAATTGTTCCAATACTTTTCCTTTTAGCATTGACAGTAAGCCTTTTCAGGCTTCTCTCACCTCCCCCCACCTTCATTTTCCTTCTACTCTTTACAGATTCTTATTGAAATATTTTAGTTGCCCGAAGTATCCCTATTAGGGAAGACTTTAATGCAATTAATTATAAATGGTAACTTGAAAAAAAAAGGCTTTTTAAAAAAATAAATAACAGGCAGCATTTTCTGTTTTACCCTGAATTTAAAGAAATCCCCTTTCTGTAACAGCATTTCAGGATTTTGGCAGTTCATCTTCCAGTTACATTTAAAATTTAAAGGGAGAAATATTCATCTTTAATGAGATAGCATGGAAGCACTTCTGTGTAATCAAAAAGGAATTCATTTGTAAATGTGGAACTTGTTTGACAGAATGGAAAATTTTAACAAAGCAGGTTTGACCTGTAAAAAAAAAAAAAAAAAAACAAACCACCCAATCCTTCTGAAATATCTTCTAAAAATGCACACACTGCATTAACCATAGAGCTCAAACATTCCCTGAGCACAGAGACTGAGAATACTAACTTACAGCTATAGAGCTTATGGAAGAAGTTCCACATTTTCTGCTGGAAAATTCACTCTGGGGGTCAGGAAGACCTATTCCAATCCCTACCTTGTTAAAAATCTCTGACACTGGGCAACTCTATGTAATAAAGAGCTGGCTCAGTTTCTTTACACACACACACACACACACACACACACACACACACACACACACAAAGTGGCAGACATTCTGCTTTCGATGGTTGCTTCTGACTCTATCATTCTGATATTCATAAATTTGATGGATGTACAATTGCCTTCAGGTCTAATAAATCTACCAGATCTGAAAACTGAAGCTCTGGTTTAAAAAAAAAATGCAGTCAGTCTGTAAGAAGAGTTTGGAGCTCTAGGGACAAATTTAAAAGTAGGAAATATATATTCCTACAAATTCCTACAAATTTAAAAGTAGGAAATATATATTTAATATTGTTCCTTTCTTCCAAGTGGCCATTTTGTTTATTCAACAAGTACTCCTCCAGGTCATCTACTGAAGATACCAAGTTGAATAAAACACAATTCCTACTCTTCATGATGTCACTGTCTAGTGTAAGGGAAATAGAAATGAAAACAAATTATGGCAACAATATGATAAAGTGCTGTACCCAAAGTATGAACCAGCAACAGAGATAAAACCATTTCCCTTCCCAGAGACAACATGGAAGACTTTCTAGAAAAGTTGACAGTATTATATAATGATTAAAAGTGTGGACTCTGGAGTCAGACAACGTGGGTTCAAATCATAGCTTCACTATTTACGAGGTGGGTAACCTTGGACTAGTCATAAAACCTCTCTGTGCCTCAGTCTCCTCTTCTATAATGGGGGCAATAATAGTACTTACCTCATAGAGTAGTTATGACAATTAAATGAATAAAAATATGTATGAGATCTTAGAACAATACCTTGTTCATACTAAGCACACATAAGCATTAGGCCATATTAGTATTATTTTGATAAATTATAAGCTGTTGGCTAGGAAGAAAAGTATGAGGGGCACTTTGGGCAAGGGGAGAAATATGTATAAAGTGGACTTTTATGTAAAGAAAATGAAAGGAGCAGTCAGGAAATTTCAAAGAGTTCAACATAGCTGGAGTGGGGAAAGATGGGGCCAGAGGAAAGGACAGGGCCATTTCATGAAGCCTTTATCCAAGAGTTTTGAGCATTTATCATTGAAAAATTTTAAAGGTAGAAAATATTTATCTGAGGTCCTATGACCTCAGACCTATGACAATTCTTATAGGTGTGAAAACTGTAGGTTTTAGATTTAAGAATTCTTTTAATCTATGTTTTAAATTTAGAGGTAGATAGTAATTTCAATAGCTTGTGCTGCTAAGTGCATGATTAGATTAGCAGTTTCCATTTTCTCAAACAGTAAAACCTAAATGGTTAACTTTCTATTTTAGTATTGCTTCAAGGCTTCTGTTTTAAATCTCAGAAAATAAGGTTGCAAACAATAAACACAGCCTGTGTTTATGTGCCCCAATATTTCATTCATGTACCAACTTTATTTCCCATTCATTTCTGCAAGTTTCTTTCTGTGAGAGCATCTATGTTAGTTACAGAAACACATAGCTTGGGGGGCACCTTGGGGGCTCAGTTGGTTAAGCGCCTGACTCCAGCTCAGGTCATGATCTCATGGTTGTTTGAGCCCCATGACAGGCTCTGTGATGACAGCTCAGAGCCTCGAGCTTGCTTCAGATTCTGTGTCTCTGTCTCTCTCTGCCCCTCTCCAACTTGTGTTCTCTCTCTCTCCCTCTCTCTCTCAAAAATAAATAAACATCATTTCTTTCTCAAAAAATTTTTTTACATAGCTTGGTATCAGGAAATCACTCAAACATGATCATAGGAAAAATTTTAACTTAACACAGTTCTTAAATAATAACCCAGATACAGGCCCTAAAGAACTGTGGGTTCTGGGGTGTAATTGTGAGATTTATTCTCTAATGTGTTATCTTATCAATACTTCACATTTAGGATAGAATTAGATCACATTGAATGTTATCAGATTTTTACTTAGTCAAGAAATAAAAGCACCTGGCTAATACTCATGAAATAATCCAGGAATTCTTTTGACACATCTAAAAATATCTTCAAGTCATAAATAAGAATAAACCTTATTTGGAGGGTGGTTCAACACAAATCAGTATTCTAGGGAAAAGAATAAAAGGTCAGATCTGTTTCCAAGTGCTTTGGAATCTAAAAGCCAAGAACAAAGACTAAGCAAGAAGATGTTCCTGAATATTTGAGATGATGCTATCTAGTTGATTAAGACTAGATAATCTAGCAATCTAGTTGATTAAGACTATCTAGACTCATGTTGCCAAGCAGCAAAGAAGCCCCCCCATCAAAAAATAATAATAATACTTGAAAACAGATGCTGTGTGTTTGTATAAATGTATAAAATCCTTGTAGATCTATCACTTGGAAAATGCAATGGAGTCTATTGCTCCTTCACCACATATTCTGTGAGAAAGCAAGGTCTCATTTATAAATAGGCTCCAAAAAATCCACAGTTGATAAAAGCTCTACAGTGGCCCCAATACCTGTTTCACACTGTTTTACATGTTTACTGTAGTCACACACACACACACACACACACACACACACACATTTTGCTTGCTATTTATCATTCTAAATGCCCAGATTATATGTTCACACCACCTTTGTGCCGGGCTAGATATGGTTCTCAGAACTTGATATTACAGGGAGATCTCTAGAAGGAAATAAGGAACAGATATGTACTGTTTGCCCCAGACCAGAAGTTCTCAAATACGTTGGCCTCAGGACCAGTTCAGATTCTTAATAGTCATTAAAGACCATAAAAAGCTGTGGTTTTGTGGGATATGTCTAGGATATGGACCATATAAGAAGTTTTAGTTGCACTTTTTAAATAACTTTTTCAGAAATAGTAGTAGACTTTAACATGCTATCAGAAATATTTTTTATGAAAAATAGCTTTGTTTTCAAAACATAGAAACAGTGAGAAGAGAAGCACTCTTTTACATTTTTGCAAATGTATTTTAATAAATAAACAACAGTAGTCTTTGGTCAAGCCTTTCAATCTATTACACCATGTTCTCTCAGTTAAAGGATATGAAGAAAATCTTATACAGATATTTAGTTGGAAAAAGGAGTATTTTTAAGTGTATTCATTTATTTTGAGAAAGAGAGAGCATGAGCAGGGGAGGGGCAGAGAGAAGGAGAGAGAGAGAGAATTCAAAGCAGGCTATGCACTGTAAGTGCGGAGCCCGATGCCAAGCTCAAACCCACATATGCAAGAGCACGACCTGAGCTGAAATCAAGAGTCAGATGCTTAACCAACTGAGCCACCCAGGCTCCCCAAAAGAAGACAGGAGTATTTTAATAGCCTTTTCAGATATCTTTGTATATTGTATTTTTATACTATATCCCAACTTATCTGTAATTTCTTAAAGTTTAATTGCAATTTCAAATTTAGAATCTTATCGATGACCTTTTCAGACGCTGTTACATTAAAATTGCTAAATGGGTCTTTTACCCACTCATGATTTTTGTTTACCATGTCTTGGTCATTTGAAAAATACTGTTTCACTGAGTTATGCCAATCTTTCAAAAGTTGACACCTTTCATTACACACAAAAAAATCATTTCTATTAATATTACCACAGGCTAGTAGTAATATTAATCTCTATACACAATCGAATATTCAGTCATAAAAAAGAATGAAACCTTGCCATTTGCAACAACATGCATGGAGCTAGAGAGTACTATGCTAAGCAAAATAAATCAGTCAGACAAAGACAAATACCACCACATGATTTCACTCATATATGGAACTTAATAAGCAAAAAAACAAAAAAACAAAAAAACAAAAAAACAAAAAAACAAGCAAAGTAGGGGGATGGGTGAAATAGGTGATGGGCTAGTGGAGTGCACTAGTTGTGAGGAGCACTGGGTGATGTATGGAATTGTTGATCACTATATTGTACATCTGAAACTAACATAACACTATATGTTAACTAACTGGTATTAAAATAAAAACTTTACAATTATATATTACCAGTGATCTCATCAGAAAAGCTTTTCAAGTATTGGGAAACTTTGAAGCTCACACTGGCAAATACAAGCTTTCCAAAATTCTATTTTTCACTTGAAAGTTCGAATTTTATCATTGGCATGAGTTGTTTACTGAGGAAACATACTTCATTCATTTTCGTGAAAATGGCTGTCCACCAAAAGCATGCGTATGAATAACCGTACTTTGTCCTTCTTTCAAGTAAGATGGTGATCCTTAATAAGTGGGCAGTTCAGCATGCAGCTTAAATAATCACAAGTGTGTGTTTTTTTTTTTCTCAGACAACCATCATACTTCGGTATGCAACAGGAGTGCTTCACATATTCATTCCATTTTTACCACAAAATATTAAAAGAAAAAACATGTACTCATGGATCAAAATTTAATAAAATAATTAATTTTTACTGCTTTATTTTTCCTTTTAATAACCCATGTGTGGTAGCATAAAAATATAGTTTAATACCAGCAGTTTTATTGTTCCTTTTGCGACACAGGTGCACAGTGAAAATGGCAAATAATTAGTATCATTCATAGTAAGTAAGCTTAACCTCACGAACCTTTGACAAGGGTCTCAGTGACCCCAAAGGGTCTGCAGACTGCATTTTAAGAATAGCTGTCCTAGCCCTCCTATTCTTTGCATGATTCCTGTGACCTCAAATCTCCCCTAGTCTTTCCTTGTATGTCTCCTCTCTATTTACAAACTCTACCAAGCTTGAAAATGATAGCAGCCAATCCTAGCTATCTCTTCTGCCTGAAATCCAGCTAATAAGCTGGATATGTCCTACTCTAATTGCTAGCAAGTAGATCATCAAATTGATCAATAGATTAATGGTCAGGGCTATTTTGACATCTAACACACTTAGTTTTGCAGAAAGTATAAAACTAACCCATGCCAAGAAAAAGATTAAAGTTTCCATTTCTGGTATATATCTGAAAGAAGAGAAGGCAGATTCTCAAAGAAGTATTTGCACGCCCATGTTCATAGCAGCACTATTCACAATGGCCAGAAGGTGAAAGTAATCCACATGTCCATGTGCTGAAGAATGGATCAACATAATGTGCTATATACATACAATGAAATAATTAAAAAGCCTTTATGAGGAAGGAAATTCTGTCATATGCTACAACATGGATTAACCTTGAGGACTCTATGCTAAGTAAAATGAAAAAGAGAATACTGATGCATACACATAAAAAACAAATACTGTATGATTCCATTTATATGAGGCATCTAAAAGTAGTCCAATTCACTAAAATAGAAAGTGGAATGGTGGTTACCAGGAGCCAGGGGAAAGAGAAGTGGGAAGTTGTTTGGTGCATCTAAAATTTCAGATTTGCAAGATGAAAAAGTTCTAGTGATCTGTTTCATCACTACATTGTAAGAATACTTAACGGCATTAAATTTTACACTAAAAAATGGTTTAGATGATAACTTTTATGTATTTTTACCACTATAAAAAATCATGTCTATTTCTGTATACCAGCCTATGTATATAATGTGCAGCCTATGTTTCCATTTGTATAAAGTACTGAAGGAGGCAAAACTGATCTAAAGTCTTTTAAAATGTATACTTAGACAATAGAAGTATAAAGAAAAGTACAGAAGTGATTATCTATAAGGTCAGAATCAAGGTTACTTTTAGTGTGGGGAGAGGGGCTTACTGGTTCACAAACTCAGGAGTTTCTCTGGTAAAACTTGAAAGTGACCCCATACACAGAGGGCAAGGAGACACCAAAGAAACATACTCAATAAGCAAGAGAACTTATACAGAACATACTCAATAAGCAAGAAAACTTATAAGAGGCTTGTCATGTGTAGCTGTCGAGTTTATATAGAGCTCTTACTGGGGTTCAGTCATGTAATCCACTGTTCTCTCAAGGTCATGTCCTTTAAAATGGCTCCCACTGTAGGAATGGTGAGCATAGCATGCATTCCAAGGACAGAAGAAAGGAGTAAGGAGCCTCTGACTGCCCAGGTTTAGCTCGAAGGACAACCAGTGGTCATGTCCTCCTGATGATGTCTTCATCAGGACCGTGATCAGGACAGGACAGAAGAGTACCTTCTTGTGATGTTCTATTTCACAGTGTTTGTAGTAGAGACAGAAGTATTTATATTATGCCAATTTGATAAGGGTAAATCTATGTGTCAATACATTTTACTGTATGTATGTTATTTTTTTACCATAACAAAAATAATTTAAGAAAGAAGAAAATTGATATACTAAGACGATTTATGTTTTCTGTATTCACATAATTTCAAGTAGCCAAGCTGGAGAACTCAGGTCTCTAGACTAGAAGTCCCATTTTAGTAGCTACTTATAGAAATAAAACTTGAGTCATGGGCAATAGGGTCTGAAAGTATTAGACTTGGGAAAGATCTTAACAACGTGTAAGTAAAGATAATCCAAAATACAATTCACAGAAGTCAAACAATAGCTCAGACCAACAAGCACTGGCTAGATATATAAAATGTGCAGACCCTACACTAGATACTGAAAATAGAGAAATAAATGAGACATAATCCCAGCACTCAAGAGTTTTATAGTATAAGGAGACAGACAGACATGTCGACATATCATTGTTATACAGTGTGGTCAGAATTATGACACAAGCATGATGTGAAAGCACAGCTGGAAGATCTTGGCATATGTTGGGGTGGGAGGTGGGAACTGGATTGTGGGGGCCTCAAGGTCTCCTACTCCGTGATCCACAATTATAAATGATAAGCCAAAAAGGAAAAGAGTCGGAAGGGTCTTTAAGGCAAAGAAGATAACCTCACTAGAGCTGAAATAAAGAAAACCTGCAGTGTTATTCATACTGAAGAATTCATGAAATGTGAGATGGCAATTGGAGAAGACGAATCCAGAGGTAAGTAGAGGCCATAATGTGCAGGACCTCACAGCACATTTGAGATGATCTCTTTCTCCCTGCCAGGTCACAGGTTACCATCTCATAAGCAACAGGCAACATCATGCCAAGAACTAGTTATGAAGTCTTGGATATGTCATTTCCACTGTCAGGGCCTTGGATTCTTTATTTGTCCAAAGGGGATTTTGAACTGGATGGACTCTGACATTAGTTACTCCCAGATCTGCTTCTGAAGTTTTACCAAGCAGTGTCAAAGTTAGGATTAAGCTCATTATTAAAACACTTCTGTTGAAAAAAGAAAATAAAGAAATTAAGAGATCCATTCTGTACATCTCACAGAAAACTGAAAATGTCTTATCAACTTTAGAATTACTAAAAGCAAATCAAAATATGTAACGTTCAAAATGCCTCAGATGTAGTGACAGTATTTCTTGAGCTCTTACTTTTTGCCAAATACTTGACATATATTACCTCACTAATCGTCAACAATTTTTACAATTGGCCTTACGGTCTTCATTTTAAATATGAGTAATCAAAGGTTTGATACATTTTAAAAATATGCAAACTCCACGGCAAGCAGGTGGCAGAACTGATGTTAAGCAGATCTGTCTGCCCTAAAGCTAATTTTTTCCTTGAGTTTCTAATACATTAACATTCCCATCTAAGTAAATGAAAAGAACATGCTATTTCTCAAGAATTCATATATAAAATTTATGTAAAATCCAGTATTTCACTTCTCAATTCTGTATAATGTTTATGGTTCACTTTGCATGCTTAGAAAAACAGGAAAACATGACAATGGTAGCTTTCGGCAACTGAATTACTGTTTATCCAGCAATTATCTGTTCAGAATAAATGAAATTGTATTTACAACTGCCCAGGCTGTATCCAAAATGCTTTCAAGCAGTCACTCTAAGTTTATTCATATGTTGAAATAAGCACTGAAATACTAACAAAGAAAGAGAGGAAGATAATACTAAGATTAAATTAAGAGGCTCCTTAAAATGACAATCCACAAGGAAGTCACGGACATTAACAGATCCTGATTTCTCAAGGAGTATTTCAGAGAAAGTAAAACACACATCTTCATGACTTGGTTGTTTCTATTGAACAGAAAAACAGATAATAAAATAATCAAGATCATCCCAATGATTATTCGCAGGAAATGTGATTGTTTGGTCCATTCATTCATTTACCCCACCTTTAAATCTTTCTTCCTATGAGGAAAACCTACAAATTTTTTTCCACCCAAATCTAACAAATACTTAATTCTATGGTGAGCTTTTTCATTTCCTAACCAGCTAAAGGCATAGGATGAGCATGACAGCAGGAAGAATACTAAATGATGGAACAAGACCCAGGAGACATGAAATGCATGAAACAGTTAAACCTTAATATAACAGCACTTCTCGAACTTGAGTGTCATCAGAGTCCCCTGCAAAGCTTGTTGAAGCATAGGTTACTCGACCTTACTCCACAGTATTTGATTCAGTAGGTCCAGGCAGAGCCCAAGAACTTGCATTTCTATTACTTTCCCTGGTAATAAACTCTAAGCACATCTTCTCAGCATGCTTGGATTTGGAAGTGCAATTCCATGTGCAACTGTAACCAATAAGCAGCTCCACTGCTGACAGAGAATTATCCTGCAGGTGTGTGGTAGACAGTTAATAAACAAACTTTTTTAGTTATTTGCTAAATGTAAAACTAATTTTTAAATGTTTATTTATTTTTAGAGAGGGAGTGTGTGATAGAGCAGGAGATGGGCAGAGAGAGAGAGAGAAACAGACAGAAAATCTGAAGTAGGCTCCATGCTGACAGCAGAAACCCTTTTGCATAAGTCAAACCAACAAACCATGAGATCATGACTTGAGTCGAAGTTGGACACTTAACAAACTTAGCCACCCAGACACCCCCAAATTATTCAAACTTTAATGGCTGGTAAGATTAACTGATAGTGTAAGCTTAGCCAAAATTCTAAGTTTGATTTTTTTTGCTATAAATATATAATAAAAAACCATAGCATCTATTGAGAAATTGTTATATGCTCAGAACTCTGCTACATATTTTCCTTTATATACAGTATTTCATTTAATCTTCATTAAAAATCTAATACATGAAAGCCATTACTATTGTTATCCCCAGTTTATAGTAACTGTGCTTGGAGAGATTCTATCACTTGCCCAGGTTCATACTGTTTGGAAGTGATGAAAGCAAGCTTTGACCCAGGTATTCTGCCTCCAGAGTTGGAGCTCTATTCATACTCTATGACCTCCTGAGTAAATGACACTGTGTCTTTCAGCAATGAAATTATAACCCCAAACTCTAAACCAAAATGTGAAACTCTTAACTCTAAAACCAAAATGTGAAATAATTTATGAGACAAACATAAGCCCAAGTTGGCACAGGATACCAAAAATGCTGAGCCACAAGAATGTGTCATGGTTAGGCCTCTGTAAATTTTAAAAAACAATGCATGGAACTGGTATCGTCATCTTTGAAAGATTTTCTCCATTTTGACTGAAATTTAAAATTCTACTTTAGATAGAACTCAAGTATGAGAACAAAATGGTCCCTGAGCAATGGATTCAGGAAATGCTTCTAAGGGCATAGAAAACTCAGCCATGTTCAAGATACTTAAAAGCCTGTGTGTAGTGTTTCAAGGGAAAAGCTAAAGTATCAGCAAGTGGATGTAGCACAAAGACATGGTATCCAAGGCTAGACATAATCAGGAATCCAGGCAAAAGACAGGTATCATCAAGAAGGTATATGGGGCGCCTGGGTGGCGCAGTCGGTTAAGCGTCCGACTTCAGCCAGGTCACGATCTCGCGGTCCGTGAGTTCGAGCCCCGCGTCAGGCTCTGGGCTGATGGCTCAGAGCCTGGAGCCTGTTTCCGATTCTGTGTCTCCCTCTCTCTCTGCCCCTCCCCCGTTCATGCTCTGTCTCTCTCTGTCCCAAAAATAAAATAAACGTTGAAAAAAAAAATTAAAAAAAAAAAAAGAAGGTATATACACATCTATTTCATCTGCATTGTCAGGGGAGTAAAACAGAAGAGCAGGACTTAAAAAAAAAAGAAAGAAAGAAAGAAAGAAAGAAATCTTGACTTAGGAACTAGAACCCAGAGATAAACTATGACTCAGGAGGAAGTGATAGGAAATACCACTGATCATAATTAGAGGGACTGAATTCCAGGCAAAGTGAAAGAATAAGATTTATAAATATCTACCTAGGAATTTATTGGCCAGCACTACAGATGCTAATTTGGGTTAGGGAAAACAACAAAGTATTAGAGTTGAATCTTTCCAGATTAGAGACACAAAACAAAGTCAAAAACATAATTTTCGTACAATCAGCTGGCAAGTAATCTACTGTGGGACTGAACTTTTACAGCCATCTGTGGAAATTTAGAAGATGGCAGAACCTAGAAACATGATAGAGATATTGACACTCTAAATTTGCAAGTAAAAGGATATTGTAAATGATCCAGATCCTTCTATGGAGTTGGAGTACAAAAGGATTGCTATGGCAGAAAGTGTATGTGAAGGTCATTAAGAATTAAATTGAACCCAACTTTTCAAGCTCCCAAATTTGAAATGAAGTATTTTCTGAATCCAATGCAGGGAGAACAATATAACAAAGAGAGCAATTACAAAAATCAGGTTTGCAAAGATTTTGAATCTTTTTTTTAATGTCTATTTTGAGAGAGAGAGAGAGAGTGCATGAGTAGGGAAGGGACAGAGAGACAGGGAGAGAATCCCAAACAGGTTCCACACTCAGCATGGAGACTGGTGCAGGGCTTGATCTAAAGACAATGAAATCATGACTTGAGCCAAAATCAAGAGGTGAACCCTTAACCTACTGAGCTGTCTGTCACCCCAAGATTTTGAATTTTTAGAACTAAGCTCCTCATGTTGGCTTTGGAGTTACAAAAAAAGTAAGTTTCTTTTCTCTCTTCTTAGAGGGAAAGCTAGGGAAAGGCATTATAAAAATATTTCAATTATTTCTATCACACATGTAGAAGCTCAATAAAAAACCTATGTGAAAATTATTGGGATTAATAAATGCATATTTATAGCCACAGCAGACTTTGTTAATTATGATAAAAAATAATTCTCTAGAGTATTTAAAAAATACTCCCACTTACAGTGTTGTATACCAGTACTTAGCTTTTTAAAAAATACAAGAGATTTAGTCTTCAAAAAGTAGAATTTCACAGCTTCTTACTAGACATGTCTCCTTAGGCAAAGGAAACAAAAGCAAAAATTAACTATTGGGACCTCATCAAGATAAAAAGCTTCTGAAATCATTGTTGCACTATACGCTAACTATTTTGGATATAAATTTTTAAAAGTAAAAAGTAAAATTTAAAAAAAAAGCTTCTGCACAACGAAGGAAGCAATCAACAAAACTAAAAGGCAAATGATGAAATGAGGTAAGATATTTGCAAATGACATATCAGATAAAGGGTAAGTATCTAAAATCTAAAAAGAACTTATCAAACCCAACATTTAAAGAACGAGTGAAGAAATGGGCAGATAAATAGACTCTTTTCCAAAGATGACATCCAGATGGCTAACAGACACACAAAATGATGTTCAATATCACTCATAATCAGGGAAGTATAAATCAAATCACAATGAGATATTACCTCACACCTGTCAGAATGGCTAAAATTAACAACTCGGGAAACAACAGATGTTGGTGAGGATGTGGAGAAAGGGGAACCCTGTTACACTGTTGGTGGGAATGCAAACTGGTGCAGTCACTCTGGAAAGCAGTATGGAGGTTCCTGAAAAAATTAAAAATAGAACTACCCTATGACCCAGCAATTGTACTACTAGGTATTTATCCAAAGGATACAAAAATTGCTGATTCTAAGGGACACATGTACCTCAATGTTTATAGCAGTACTATCAACAATAGCCAAAATATGGAAAGTGTCCATCAACTGATGAATGGATAAAGAAGATGTGTATGTATATATGTATGTGTGTCTGTGTGTGTCTATACACACACAGACACACACACACAATGGAATATTACTTGGTGATCAAAAAGTGAAAACTTGCCATTTGCTACAATGTGGATGGAACTAAAGTGCATTATGCTAAGCGAAATAAGTCAGGCAGAGAAAGACAAATGTCATATGATTTCGCTCATATGTGGAATTTTAAAAACACAACATATGACCCAAGGATAATGGAAGAAAAAGTTAAATAAAACCAGAGAGGGAGTAAAACCATAAGAGACTCTTAAATACAGAGAACAAACTGAAGGTTGCTGGAGGGGAAGTGGGTGGAGGGATGGGCTAAATGAGTGATGAGCATTAAGGAGGACACTTACTGGGATGACCACTGGGTGGTATATGTGTGTGATGAATTACTGGGTTCTACTCCTAAAACCAAGACTATACCATATGTTAACTGACTTTGATTTAAATAAATTTCTTTAAAAATTAAAAAACAGGAAAATCAAAACTTTTAGAACTGAAACATAAAAAATTAATAATAATAAAGAGTAGAATTTCAAGTAAATGATCTTGGTCAAGATTATCTATGAATAATTTATATATATTGTTTAAAGTATAACAAATATCAGTTAGTATTTGATGAAACCGCTCATCACCCCAAGATCTTCTGACATCAATGACTTAACCTAGGAAATTCTAAATTTAGTAAAGGGATATCAATTCGATAGTGCAACATGAGGAGGTCTTCCAGAATCTCCTAGAAGATTACTGCTTCTAGGAAAATGGATTAAACATCCTTTTCCCTATTTCCTCTGCCAAGCAAAACTAAAACTTGAAATACTATAGATTAAACAAACATAAGAAAATTCTGAAAGGTAAAGAGAAGAAGGCAGAATGGCTAGTGACTTTTGGATCCCAAGGAACAACACAGTAGTTCATTTCCTGGGTTTTCTCTGTTTCTCATATTAACCAGAGGTGGAGCTAAAGAAGCTGGTAACCCAGAAATACCTTCAGACACAGAATTCACTCCCTCAAGAAAACCTACAACAAAAGTTTGTTCTATCTAGTCAAAGGACAAAGAGAGATCTAGAAAAATTTCTTTTTCAATCTTTTTTTTTAATGTATATTTTTGAGAGAGAGAGAGAGAGTGTGTATGTGTGCACAAGCAGGGAAAGGGAAGATAGAGAGAAGGAGACATAGAATCCAAAGCAGGCTCCAGTCTCTGAGCTGTCAGTGCAGAGCCCAGTGCAGGGCTCAAACTCATGAACTGTGAGATCGTAACATGAGCCAAAGTCAGATGCTTAACCAACTGAGCCATCAAGGCACCCCTCTTTTTCAATCTTTTAGCAAATAACCACTCTACTATAAAAAAAATACCACAGAAAAATACTCTAGCCCCATTCCCACCACCACCACTAGAGACTAGGTGAATAGTCTAGACTTCATCCCTTGTGAGGCTGGGAAGAGAAACGCCTACCAAACTCATTGGGACAGTGAGACAGTCTAGGAAGACCTTAGACTTCTACCTTCATCAGGCTATAACAAGGCATTCCAACCATCACCAATCCCTCCACCTCCTTCATGGCCATGTCATAGGAAGCTGAAGGGAAAGCCAAGACTTTCATCCCTTCCAAACAGTACGATGACTCCTCTTCCTGCAGTGTCAGGGACAATCACATGAATAAGCAGAATCCTACTCCAACCCAGAAGTAATAAAAAGTCCCCTAAGATGGATACCAATGGGAACCCAAACTTCTACCTTGCCTGGCAATAATGAGACAATGCAGTACTTTTCCTGTTGGAACAAGAAAGTGTGAGAAACAGGCAAACAAGACAGGTGTATATAAAATCTAGATCCTCAAAATAAAATACCTAAAAAATACAGGTTTTAATTGAAAATCACTATCACACCAAGAAGGTATCAAACTGAATGAAACAAAGAAACAAACAAGAAAGACAATGAACTGATGCTAACATCAAGGTAAAAGAGCAGTTAAATTATCTGAAACATAGTTTAAAGCAGCCATTATAAAAATGAATAATTGTGAAATATATTTAAAGTCTCAGCATAGAAATAGAAAATTACAACAAAGAAACAGAATATATAAAGTGGATAGGCTCAACAGCAGAAAGGAGAGGCCAGAGGAAAGAATAAACTAGAAGGTAGATTAATAAAATTACTCATTCTGAATGGAGAAAAAAAATCGACTGAGAGAAGCCTTGGGGACCTATGAGATTATGCCAAAATATCTCTGCATTCATTCAACCAAGTAGCAGATAAAGAGAGAAAAATGCAGGATTGAAAAACTGATTGAAGAAGTAACAACAGAAAACTCGAATTTGCCAAAAGACATCAGCCTACAGATGCAGAAGACCAATCCAGGAAAGTAAACACCAAACGTGATAAAGTTTGAGCATTTCATACCAAGACATATCATAGCAAAACTTCTGAAAACTAAAGACAAAGAAAAAAACCTTGAAAGGTGTGAGAAACCTAATTCCACCCATAAGGGAAATAATTAGATCAGAGAAAGGGAAAGGGAAAGATTATATTTTCAGCAGATTTCCTATCAAACTATGGAGGCTGGAAGGAAGTGGCACAGCATTTTTCAAGTACTGAAAGAAAGTACCTGTCAATTTAAAATTTCATATCCAGCAAAAACACTGCCTTTAGAAATGAAGGGGAAATCAAGACATTCTCCAATAAATTAAAACCAAGAAAATTTATTGGCAGTAGACATACCCTAATAGAATGGCTAAAAGAATTTCTCAAACAGAAAGCAAACAAGAGGGAATCTTGGATTATCTGTATATAGAGAGAACAACGGCCCAGAGGGCAGAGGTGGGAGCCATATAGCATAATTGTCAGGCCTTGAAACCTAACAGAGTTTGCCCTTCTGAATTTTAAAATTACTTTGGCTCGTGACTCTTTTTTTCCTTCCATTTTCTCCCTTTTTATTGGGCATTTTTATAATTGGTATTATGTACTTGTGCCTCCATTGTATTTTGTATACAGATAACTTGCTTTCTAGTTTCACAGAATGTATAGTTATGCCAATGCATAACACTTAGAGTCTCACCTATACCTAATTGAGATAAAGGATAAAGTCTGGGGACTTTGAGCTAATGAAATTTATATGACACTGTGGAATATGAATGGATGATGTCATGGGTTGAGACTTTTGAGTATATTTGCATTGGATGAATGTATTTTGGATATGGGAAGACATTAATCATTTGGATATGGAGGCTGGAAAACAGATAATTCCCATTAAGAAATGAGTCATAAACCAGGAAAAGCAAGCCATCTCTCAAAGCTAGAAAACTCAAGGAAACATTTTCCCTAAGAGATTCCAGAAAAAATGCAGCCTTATTAATACCTTATTTTTTAGCTCAGTGAAATTGATCTCAAACTTATGGCCTCCAGAACTATGAGTTAATAAATTTGTGTTGTTTTCTTTTGGTACATCCGTGATGATTTATTGTAACAGCAATAGGAAACTAAAACAATCAAGAAGAAATAAAGAATGTGACAAGCAAAATTATGGCTATGTATAATAGACATTTCTTCTCTTCTAAAGTTCTAAGTTATGTTTGACAGATGAAACACGAACTATAACACTGTCTGATGTGGTTCTTAATGTATGTTACTGTTTTTTCAGATTGTTATAAACAATGAGGCTAAAGGATGTAAAGGAATGTAAGGTTTTGATACTGCACTAGAACTGGTAAAATAATAACACTAGTAGACTCTGACAACCTATGTTTACATAACCTTAAACCTAAAGCAACCACTCCAAGACCTATATAAAGAGATATACTCAAAAATACTACAGATAAATAAAAATGGAATTCTAAAAAAGGTTCGTATAACTACATGAAGGCATGGAAAATGAGAAAGGAAGAAATAATAAAGAATAAAGAGAAAACAAAAATTAAAATAGCAGATATAAAACCTAACACATGAATAATTATATTAAATGTAAATGATCTAAATATACAAATTAAAATACAGAAATTGACAGAGTGGATTTAAAACATGACTCTATGTTGTGCATCTCTGTGAATTGCTGTATATTTTTGTAGAAATTCACTTTAAATATATGTAGATAGGAAAATTTTGAGTAGAAAAATAAATGTAAAAAGAGGTACAATGAAACCATTAATCAAAATAAAGCACAAGTGTCTACATTAGTATCAAATAAAGTAGAGAAGAGCAAAGAAAATTACCAAAGATAGAGTGACATTCTATAATGACCAAAGTACCAATCCACCAAGAAGACATGTATACACAAAGAATAAAGCTATGAAATATGTGAAGCAAAAACTAGTAGAACCGAAAGAAAAAAAAAATAAATTCACAATTATAGTGGGAGATGTCAACACCATAACTCAACAGTGAAAAAGTAACTAGACATAACATTTGCAAGGATACGGAAAACCTCAGCAACACCATCAACCAATAGTAACTAATGAACATTTACAGAACATTCCGCCCAACAAAAACAAGATACACACTATTTTTTCAGTGACCATGGCCCAAGACCGGCCGTATACTCTGCCACTAGGCAACCTTCAGCAAATATAAAAGGGTTGAAACCATATAAAGTATACTCTCTGACCACAATGAAATCAAGTTAGAAACTACTACAAGACAAGAAACTAATAAATTCATCAATAAAAAAATCCATGACTTTTTTATTATTTTTCTCAAAGTAATTAAAAATACACATTGAATTTAATGAAAATATAAAATACCAAAGTTTGTGGGACACCACTAATTTTTTATTTTTTTTTATTTTTTTATTTTATTTTTTATTTTTTAAAATTTATATCCAAATTAGTTATATAATGCAACAATGATTTCAGGAGTAGATACCTTAGTGCCCCTTACCCATTTATCCCATCACCCCTCCCACAACCCCTCCAGTAACCCTCAGTTTGTTCTCCATATTTATGAGTCTCTTCTGTTTTGTCTCCCTCCCTGTTTTTATATTATTTTTGTTTCCCTTCCCTTATGATCATCTGTTTTGTCTCTTAAAGTCCTCATATGAATGAAGTCATATGATTTTTGTCTTTCTCTGACTCATTTCACTTAGCATAATATCCTCTAGTTCCATGCACGTAGTTGCAAATAGCAAGATTTCATTCTTTATGATTGCATAGTAATACTCCATTGCGTGTGTGTGTATACACACACATACACACACACACACACACACATACACATACATACATACATACAACATCTTCTTTATCCATTCATCCATCAATGGACATTTGGGCTCCTTCCATACTTTGGCTATTGTTGATAGTGCTACTGTACACATTGGGTGCATGTGTGTGGGGAACCATTAATTAAAGCAGTAGTGAAAGTCAAATTTATAAACTAAATGCCTCAATTATTAAGTGAAACAAGTCTCATATCAATAATCAAAACTCCTTCTTTAAGGATGTAGAAAAAAAAAGGAAATAAATGCAGAGCAAGCGGGAAGAAGGTAATGATAAAGAGTAGAAAGCAATGAAATTTTAAAAAGAAAAATAGATAAAATTAATGAAACAAAGAGTTGGCTCCTTGAAATTTTTCAATAAAGTTGATAAACCTCTGTAGAAAGACTGACTGACAAATAAAAATGAAGATACACATTACAAATGTGAGGAATGAAACAGGGAATATCACTTTAGACCTTTAAGACATCAAAAAGAATGTCTAAGGAAATACTACAAACAAATCTATACACATACATTTGGCAACTTAAGTAAAATGGACCAATTTCTTTAAAAATACAAAGTACCACAACATACCTAATATGAAAGAGATCATTTGACTAGCCCTGTAATTTCTAAGGAAATTGCATTCATTATTCAAATACTCACAAAAAAGAAATCTCCAGGACTAGATGTTTTCACTGGAGGATTCTACCAAATGTTCACAGAAAAATTAACAATTCTACATAACCTCTTCCAAGTAACAGAAGAGAAGGTAACACTTCCCAATTCACCCTAGGAAGTGAGTATTACCCTTATACCAATACAAGATAAAGAGATTATCAAAGAAAGAAAGGGTAGAGAGGGGAATAAAAGGTGAACCGGATGGAAGGGGAGGGAAGAAAGAAAGAAAAATAAAAAGAGAGAGAAAGAGAGAGAGGAAGGAAGGAAGGAAGGAAGGAAGGAAGGAAGGCAGGCAGGAAGAAGGAGGGAGGCAGGAAGGAGGAAGGAAGGAAGGAAGGAAGGAAGGAAGGAAGGAAGGAAGGAAGGAACTACAGACCAGTATCTCTTATACATATAAATGAAAAAAACCTTAACATAATATTAGCAAATAGAAGGCAACAAAATATAATAAGAATTAAACACCTAGACCAAGTGGGGGATGCAAGGCTGATTCATTATTTGAAAACAAATCAATATAATCTAACACTTAGGGGTGACTGGGTGACTCAGTTGAGCATTTGAGCTCAAGTCATGATCTTGTGATTCATGGGATCGAGCCCTACATGGGACTCTCTCTCTCTCTCTCTCTCTCTCTGCCCACCCCCGCTCGTGTTCTCTCTCTCTCAAAATAAATGAACTTAAAAAAAATTTTTTAAGGTAATATTTAAACAGGCTAAAGAAGGAAAATCACAGTGATCCTATCCATCAATGAAGAATAAGCATTTGAATACAATGTTATATGTCAATTATATCTCAATTTTTAAAACGAATAAAGCATTTGGAAAAACTCAACACCCATTAATAATAAAAGCTCTCTTCGGGGCTAACATGGTGGAGAAGTAGGGGGATCTGTACTTCCCACGTCTCACAAATAAGGAAGGGCTGAAGCCAAAGGACTTTGAACCCCAAGAGTCTGGGAGGAAAAGAGACTGAGTCTACCAGGAAGAAACCACAGAACCTGATGGCCATACATGGGTGATTGTGAACTGGGGGAGATAAAACAGGCTGTGTAGGCATGGAGGGGAGGGATCCCCTTCTGCCAAGAGACAAAGGGAAGAGAAAGAATGGCTGGGGAAGTGTAAGATTGTATCTGGACAAGAGAAAAAACCTCGGACCTGGACAGAGAAGGATCCCATCTCTAACTGCACGTTAGAGGATCTCTAACCGCATATCTCATCTTCAGACTGGGGCCAGCTGCCCTCTTCCAGCACCTGGGGAGGAGGGGAGCCACTCTGGGTTCAGTGGTAGGTCAGGGGTGCCGTCTGCAGCAGGAGAAACCGGTCACCTCCCCGAAGTGCTGCAGCACAGGACAAAACCAGCTGGGATGACATATCGGGTGGCGTCGAGAGGCACTTCCCCAGTACCCTGGCACACGGAGTGGGAGTTTAAATCCCAGCCAAACGCTGGAGCACAGGAGTCCCATCTGTGCCCACTGCATACTGAGGACAGCTCCAAAGGAGTGATTTGGGACACCAGGATGTGTGATTTGGGACACCAGGATGTGGAGAACAGACTGGGGGGTTGCCATTTTTCTCCCCACCACGACCAAGGTGGGGTTTCAGGGATTGGTTCTCAGGGCGGGGCCACAGTGGAGGCGGGAACAGCCTACACCAAACCACATTCCTCCCTGCCAGGTAACTGTATCTACTGGAGCAGGATAGACCCTGTAGAACCAGACGGACCCCCTCCTCAAGACCAGCACTACTACATTGCCTGGATTAATTGTAGGACAATTCTTGTTATATAGATATATTTTCCCCCGCATTTCTCCTTCTTATCTCTTCCCTCCTCTAGGCTGGTTACTCTGGTTATTGGCTTGTTTAAACAGATATATTTAATCCAGTCTCTTGATACATGGTCTACACCTCCTTTACTTTCCTTTCTCTCTCTCTGGAATAATCAAGCCATATAGTTTCTTTGGGTAAATTTATCTTCATTTCTTTTTCTCACCTCCTTCCTTATTTTCCTTTCTCTCTTTCTCTGGGTTAAGCCTTTTAGTCTCTCTGCCTGGTCAATGTTTATTTTTTCTTTTTTCCCCACCCATGTCATCTCTCACTTTGTATGTGCTCTTCCATCAGAATCATCTCCACCCTGTTCTTGACTTGTAACTGGTGTTTCGGGTTTTTTGTTTTTGGATTGATTTTAGTTTTTTTTATTTTTGTTTGTTTGTTTTTTGTTTGTGTGTTTGCGTGTTCTTGTTTCCTGTTGGTCTGTTTTCCTTTCCAGGTCTACTTCAAGGAAAAATCAAAGCACACCTGGTGGAAGGTCCAAAACATCACTATGGGTAGAGACATAAAATAACCAAAGTCATAACAACAGAGAGCAAGTAACACTCTCCAATAAACACCTCCTGAAAGGCCAGGCCCTGGACAGTGTATGACCCCCTTTGATAAAGCAGTGTTCGCAGGTGCAGAGCATGTAACAAGCTTTAAAAACTCTTAAGGGACAGAAAACTAGCCAAAATGATGAGACAGAAGAATTCTCCTCAAAATACATTCCAGGAAGAAGTGAAAGCTAAAGAATTGAGGAAAACAGATACGAGCAATATAACTGAACAATAATTTAGAATAAAAGTCATAAAATTAATCTCCAGGCTTGAAAAAAGAATAGAAGACAGCAGAGAATCTATTGCTGCAGAGATCAAGGGACTAAAACATAGCCATGATGAATTAAAAAATGCTATAAATGAGGTGCAAATAAAATGGAGGCAGCCACAGCAAGGATTGAAGAGGGAGAGGGGGGAAATAGGTGAATTAGAAGATAAAATTATGGAAAAGAGGAAGCTAAGACAAAGAGAGATAATAAAAATTCTGGGCCATGAGGGGAGAATTAGAGAACTAAGGGATGCAATCAAGCAAAACAATATCCGTATCATAGGAATTCCAGAAGAAGATGTAGAGAAAGAGGCTGAAGGTGTACTTGAACAAATCGTAGCTGAGAACTTCCCCAATCTGAGGAAGCAAACAGGCATTGAAATCCAAAAGGCACAGAGAAGTCCTTTCAGACGTAACATGAATTGATCTTCTGCACAACATATCATAGTGAAACTGGCAAAAAACAATAAAGAGAGAATTCTGAAAGCAGCTAGGGATAAACGGGCCTTAACAGACAAATGTAGACACTTAAGGGTAGTAGCAGACTATCTACTGAAACTTGGCAGGCCAGAAAGGAATGGCAGGAAATCTTCCATGTGATGAACAGGAAAAATATGCAGCCAAGAATCCTTTATCCAGAAAGCCTGTCATTCAGAATAGAAGGAGAGATAAAGGTTTTCCCAAACAAAAACTGAAGGAATTCATCACCACTGAACAAGCCCTACAAGACATCCTAAGGGGGACTGTGTGCGTGAAATTTTGCAAGGACCACAAAGGACCAGAGACATCAGTACAAGCATGAAACCGACAGATAACACAATGACTCTAAACCCATATCTTTCAATAATAACACTGAATGTACATGGACCAAATGCTCCAGTCAAAAGACATAGGGTATCAGAATGGATTTAAAAAAAAAAAAACAAGACCCACCTATTTGCTGTCTACAAGAGACTCATTTTAGACCTGAGGACACCTTCAGATTGACAGTGAGGGGATGGACAACTATCTATCATGCTACTGGAAGTCAAAAGAAAGCTGGAGTAGCCATACTTATAACAAACAAACTAGACTTTAAATCAAAGGATGTAACAAGAGATGAAGAGCATTATATAATAATCACAGGGTCTATCCATCAGGAAGAGCTAACAATTATAAAGGTCTATGCACCAAATTCAGCAGCACCCAAATATATACAACAATTAGTCACAAACATAAGCAACCTTATCAATAAGAATGTGGTAATTGCAGGGGACTTTAATACCACACTTACAACAATGGACACGTCATCCAGACAAAAAAAAAAAAATCAATAAAGAAACAATGGCCCTGAATGATACATTGGAGCAGATGGACTTGAGAGATATATTCACAACTCTGCATCCCAAAGCAGCTGAATATACTTTCTTCTCAAGTGCACATGGAACATTTTCCAAGGTAGATCACATACTGGGTCACAAAACATCTCTCAATAAACATAAAAGAATTGACATCATACCATGCACACTTTCAGATCACAATGCTATGAAAGTTGATATCAACTACAGGAAAAAGTCTGGAAAACCTCCAAGAGCATGGAGATTAAAAAAACATCCTACTAAAGAATGAATGGGTCTACCAGGCAATTAGAGAAGAAATTTTAAAATATATGAAAAGAAATAAAAATGAAAATACAATAATCCAAACCCTTCGGGATGCAGCAAAGGCAGTCCTAACAGGAAAATACATTGCAATCCAGGCCTGTCTCAAGATAAGAAAAATCCCAAATACAAAATTTAACAGCACACCTAAAGGAACAAGAAGCAAAACAATAAAGACACCTCAAACCCAGCAGAAGGAAAGATATAATAAAGATCAGAGCAGAAATCAACAACATAGAATCCAAAAAAAAAAAAAAACAGTAGAAAAGATCAATGAAACCAAGAATTGGTTTTTTGAAAAAAATAAACAAAATTGATAAACCTCTAGCCAGGCTTCTCAAAAAGAAAAGAGAGAGGACCCAAACAGATAAAATCACGAATGAAAATGGATTTACTACAACCTATCCCTCACAAATATAAGCAATTATCAGGGAATACTGTGAAAAGTTATATGCCAACAAACTGAACAACCTAGAAGAAATTGGAGAGTTCCTCAACACCCACACACTACCAAAACTCAAATGGGAAGAAATAGAAAATTTGAACAGACCCATAACTAGTGAAAAAATTCAATCAGTTATCAAAAATCTTCCAACAAATAAGAGTCCTGGAACAGATGGCTTCCCTGGGGAATTCTACCAGACATTTAAAGCATACTTAATACCTATCCTTTTCAAGCTGTTCCAAAAATTAGAAATGGAAGGAAAACTTTCAGACTCTTTCTATGAAGCCAGAATTACATTGATTCCCAAACCAGACACAGACCCAGCAAAAAAAGAGAACTGCAGGCCAATATCCCTGATGAATATGGATGCAAAAATTCTCAACAAGATACTAGCAAATTGAATTCAACAGCTTATAAAAAGAATCATTCACCATGATCAAGTGGGATTCATACCTGGGCTACAGGGCTGGTTCAACATTCACAAATCAATCAGTGTGATACATCACATTAATAAAAGGAAAAATAGGAATCCCATGATCCTGTAAATCGATGCAAAAAAAGCATTTCAAAATTCAGCATCCTTTCTTAATAATCCTTTCTTAATAATAACCCTCAAGTAAGTCGTGATAGAAGGAACATACTTAAGCATCATAAAAGCTATTTATAGGGGCGCCTGGGTGGCGCAGTTGGTTAAGCGTCCGACTTCAGCCAGGTCACGATCTCGCGGTCCGTGAGTTCGAGCCCCGCGTCAGGCTCTGGGCTGATGGCTCAGAGCCTGGAGCCTGTTTCCGATTCTGTGTCTCCCTCTCTCTCTGCCCCTCCCCCGTTCATGCTCTGTCTCTCTCTGTACCAAAAATAAATTAAAACGTTGAGAAAAAAAAATTTTTTTTTAAAAAAAAGCTATTTATGAAAAGCCCACAGCTAATATCATCCTCAGTGGGGAAAAACTGAGAGCCTTCCCCCGAGGTCAGGAACAAAACAGGGATGTTCATTTTCACTGCTGTTGTTTAACAGTGTTGGAAATCCTAGCATCAACAATCAGACATCAAAATGAAATCAAAGGCATCAAAATTGGCAAATATCAAGTCAAACTTTCACTTTTCACAGAGGGCATGATACTCTACATGGAAAACCCGACAGACTCCACCAGAAACCTGTTAGAACTGATACATGAATTCACCAAAGTCACAAGGCACAATACCAATGTACAGAAATTGGTTTCATTTTTATACACCAATAATGAAGCAACAGAGAGAGAAGTAAAGAAACTGATCCTGGGGTGCCTGGATAGCTCAGTAAGTTAGGCATCGTACTTTAGCTCAGGTCATGATCTCATGGTCTGAGTTCAAGTCCCACGTCGGGCTCTGTGCTGACAGGTCAGAGCCTGGAGCCTGTTTCAGATTCTGTGTCTCCCTCACTCTCTGACCCTCCCCTGTTTATGCTCTGTCTCTGTCTCAAAAATAAATAAACATTAAAAAAAAATTTTTTTAAACAAAGTGATCCCATTCACAATTGCACCAAGAACCATAAAATACCTAGGAATAAACCTAGCCAAAGATGTTAAAGTTCTGTATGCTGAAAACTATAGAAAGCTTATGAAGGAAATTGAAGAAAACCCAAAGAAATGGAAAAACATTCCATGCTCATGGATTGGAAGAATAAATATTGTTAAAATGTCAATACTACCCAAAGCAATCTACACATTCAATGCAATCCCAATCAAAATTGCACCAGCATTCTTATCAAAGCAAGAACAAATCAATCCTAAAGTTTGTATGTAACCACCAAAGACCCCAAATCACCAAAGTAATGTTGAAAAAGAAAACCAAAGCAGGAGGCATCACAATAGTAGACTTTAGCCTCTACTACAAAGCTGTGATAATCAAAAGAGTATGGTCTTGGCACAAATACAGACACATAGACCAATGGAATAGAATAGAGAACCCAGAATTGGACCCACAAATGTAGGATCAACTAATATTTGACAAAGCAGCAAAGAGTATCCAATGGAAAAAAGACAGTCTGTTTAGTAAATGGTGCTGGGAGAACTGGATAGCAACATGCAGAAGAATGAAACTAGACCACTTTTTTACAGCATACACAAAAATAAACTCAAAATGGATAAAGGACCTGAATGTGTGACAGGAAACTATCAAAATCCTAGAGGAGAAAGCAGGAAAAAACCTTTTTGACCTCAGCTGCAGCAATTCCTTATTTGACACATCTACAAAGGCAAGGGAATGAAAAGCAAAAATGAACTATTGGGACCTCATCAAGATAAAAAGCTTCTGCACTGAAAAGGAAACAATCAACAAAATTAAAAGGCAATCAACAGAATGGGAAAAGATATTTGTAAATGACATATTGGATAAAGGGCTAGTATCCAAAACCTATAAAGAACTCACCAAATTCCACACCCGAAAAAGAAATAATCCAGTGAAAAAAATTGGGCAGAAGACATGAATAGACACTATTCCAAAGAAGACATCCACATGGCCAACAGACACGTGAAATGATGCTCAATGTCGCTCCTCATCAGGGAAATACAAATCAAAACCACACTGAGATACTACCTCATGCCAGTCAGAGTGGCTAAAATGAACAAATCAGGAGACTATAGATGCTGGAGAGGATGTGGAGAAATGGGAAACCTCTTACACTGTTGGTGGGAATGCAAACTGGTGCAGCTTCTCTGGAAAACAGTGTGGAGGTTCCTCAAAAAATTAAAAATAGAACTACCTATGACCCAGCAATAGCACTTCTAGGAATTTACCCAAGGGATACAGGAGTGCTGATACATAGGGGCACTTGTACCCCAATGTTTATAGCAATGCTATCAACAATAACCAAATTATGGAAAGAGCTTAATTGTCCATCAACTGACAAATGGGTCAAAAAGATGTGGTTTATATATACAATGGAATACTACTTGGCAATGATAAAGAATGAAATCTGGCCATTTGCAGCAACGTGGCTTGAATTGGAGAGTATTATGCTAAGTGAAATAAGTCAGTCAGAAAAAGAGAGATACCATATGTCCACTCATATGTGGATCTTGAAAAACTTAACAGAAGACCATGGTAGAGGGGAAGGGGGGGAAAAGTTACAGAGGGAGGGAGGCAAACCATAAGAGACTCTTAAATATAAGAACAAACTGAGGGTTGATGGGGGGTGGGGGAGAGGAGAAAGTGGGTGATGAGCACTTGTTAGGATGAACACTGGGTGTTGTTTGGAAACCGATTTGACAATAAATTATGTTTAAAAAAAAAGAAAGAAGTCAAATAAAAAATAGTAACTAAAGCCATCAAAGAAATAAGAATAAAAGGGAACTTCAACTTGATAAAGAGCATGTACAAAAAATTCTTTAATAAACCTTATACTTAATTTTAGTACTAAATGCTTTCTCCCAAATGGGGAACAAGGTAAGGATGCCCACTGTCATGACTCTTCCTCACCATAATACTGGAAGTTCTAGACACTGAATTAAGGAAATAAAAGATGAAGGCAAACCGATTAGAAGGAAAGAAATAAAACTGTGCCTATTTGAAGATGACATGATTGTCTATATAGAAAATATTAAGAAGTCTACAAAATCTTAGAACAAATAAGTTCAGTAAGATCACATGATACAAGATCAACATACAAAATTCAATAGCATGTCTATATACCAGCAATGAACATCTAGACAATAAAATTAACAATTCAGTACCACTCACAATCACTGAAAAAAATAACTTTATAGATCTAACTAAACACATACAGTCCTGCACACTGAAAACTACTAAATGCTAATGAAGGAACTCAGTAAATATATAAACAAATAGAAAGACATTATGTGTTCATGTATTGAAAGACTTGGAACAGTAAAGATGACAATTTTATTTGAATTAACATATAAATTTAGAGTAATTCCTATCAAAATCCCAGCAAGTTATTTTTGTAGATATGGACTAAATTTAGCAAACAAGGCCAACGAATTTGGAGTACTAAAACAATTTTGAAAGAGATTAAATGGAAGAAATTATAGACATAAATTATAGACAGAGGGATAGACATAAATTATTAGAATAAAATAGAAAACCCAGAAACAAACCCATGCAAATATATTCAACTGATTGATAAAAGTTTAAAAGCAGTTCAATTGAGCAATAGTCTTTTCCACAAATGATGCATATGCAGGTCTCGCTTCCCCAAAAATATCTTAACCTACGTCTTTCCCTTCATACCAAATAGCAATTCAAAAATTAGAGGAAAATTAGAAGAAAATGTTAACGATGTAGTGTCAAGCAGAGTTATTAAATTTAATGCCAAAAGCAAGATCAATATAAGAATAAGTTGAGAATTTTTGACTTGATCAAAATTAAAGACATTTGCTCTGTGAAAGACCCTAGAAAGAGGATGAAAAAGCAAGGTACAGCCTGGGAAAAAAATATGTGCAAATCACAACCAAAAGACTACTATAGAAAATATATAAAGAACTTTCAAAATTCAACAGGAAAAGAATAATCCAAATATGTCTAAGGAAGATATATACATTCAAATAAGCATACGAAAACATGCTCTACATCATATATCATTAGGGAAACACAAATTAAAGACAACAACGAGATACAATTACATGTCTATTAGAAAAGCGAAAACCTGGAATGCTGCCAACAGCAAATGCTGGTGAGGATATGAGGCAACAAAAACTCTCTTACCTTGCTTGTGGGAATGCAAAAAGGTACAGCCACTTTGGAAGATAATTGGGTGGTTTCTTATAAAATTAAACATACTCTTATCATATGATCCAGCAATTGTGCTCCTTGGTATTTACTCAAGGAGATAAAAACTTATTTCCACGCAAAAACTTGCACACAGATATTTATAGGAACTTATTCATAATTGTCCTAAGTTGGAAACAAACAAGATATTCTTCAGTAAGTGAATGGATAAATAAACTAAGATACATCTGGACAATGGAACACTGTTCAGTGCTAATAAGATAAAATAAAATGAGCTATTACCTTAAATTCCTATTACTAAGTGAAAAAAGCCAATCTGAAAAGGCTATATACTATATGATTCCAACTATTTAACACTGTGAAAAAGGCAAAACTGTAAACAGTAAAAAGATCAGTGGTAGCTGGTTGTAGGAGGATAAGGGGCGGGATGAATAGGTAGAAAGCACAGAGGATTTTTACAACAGTAAAAATATTCTGTAATATTATGATAGATACATGTCATTGTATATTTGTCCAAACCCATAGAATATACAAAACCAAGAGTGAATAATAAAGTAAACTATAGACGTTGGATGCTTATGATGTGTCAGTGTAGATTCATCATTTTTAACAAACATAACACCCTGATGAGCGATGTTGATAATGGGGGAGGCTATGGTATGTTGTAGGAGAAAATTTAGAGGAAATCTCTGTGTCTTTCCTTCAATTTTTCTGCAAACCTTAAACTGCTCTAAAAAATAATAATGAAGTCATAAAAAATCTAGTTAGAAAATGGGCAAAAGACATGAAGAAATATTTCACCAAAGATGAATAAATTGACACAAGAAAAGCAATCCAACGTCTAGCTATCAGAAAAATGCAAATGAAAATCACAGTGACATGTCACTACACACTTTTCCAAATGGTTAAGGTAAAAAATGACAATGCCCTATGTTGGCAAGGATGCAGAGAAATTGTATCATTTATACATTGCTGGTGGGAATGTAAAATGGTATGACCACTCTGGCAAAGTTGGGTAGTTTCATTAAAAAAACAAAAAACCATCCTTGCAAATACCATACTACACAGCGATTGTACTCCTAGGCAGTCATTCCAGAGAAATGAAGATTTATGTTCACACAAATATCTTACACTAATATTTATAGCAGCTTTATTCATAATAGTTAACACCTGGAAACAATCCAGACACCCTTCAATGGATGAATGATTAAACAAATTGTGGTACATCCATACCATGGAACAGTTCCCAGTAATAAAAAGAAACAAACTCTTGTTATAGCAGGGCATGCATGAATCTTCAAATAATTACACTGAATATTTTTTTAAAAAATCCAAACTCAAAAGCATACATAGTATGTGGCTTGTGGTTTCTTTACACAACATTCTTGAAATGATAAAGTTGTAAAAAGGGAAAACAGGTTAGTGGATCCTAGAGGTTAAGGATGGTTTGGGAGCCAAGTGCATGTAGCTATAAAAGGCAATTTGAGGCATCCTTGTGGTGATGGCAAAGTGCTGTGTCTCAACTGTATCAGTGTCAATATTCCAGTGGCCATATTGTTTTGCAAGATGTTACCACTAGGGGAAATTGGGAAAAAATACAGAGGGTGTCTCTTTATTATTTCTTACAAATGCATGTCAATCTAAAATTATCTCAAAATGAAAAATGATGATTTTTTAAAAGAATCTTCTTGAAGTTCTTTTAAAAGGGCATATTCTCCAGTCCCACCCTCAAAGGGTATCATTCACTCAATCTGGAATGGGATTTGGAAATCTGTGTGTTTAGCATGCTTCCTGGTGATTGGGATAGTATGGTCCATAGACCCCAGTGAGAGAACAGTTGAGAGAAAGTAACCCTCAGATTTGATATAATGTGCCTCCAGTCTAATTGCTTTCTGTAAGTCAACTCTACTCCTACCAGTTGGAAGAAAGCCAAACCATTAGGAGTCAGATCTTTTGTGGTTCATGAGTTCAAGCTACACATTGGGCTCTGTACTGACAGCTCAGAGCCTGGAGCCTGCTTCAGATTCTGTCTCCCCCTCTCTCTGCCCCTCCCCTGCTTGCATTCTCTCATTCTCTCTCTCACAAAAAATAAATAAAAACATTTTTTAAATATAACAGGGCACTGGCTAAAGGGATTGGGTCTTGTACTCACTCTCTTAGCAATGCATTGGGGAACACTGGCTTATTAGGTTGTGAAAATGTGAAAAGCAACCTATGGTCTCCTTTGTGAGTAAAATTTATCCAAAAAATAATTTAGCTACGAATGCTATCTAGATAACATAACAGAAAATTATGTTGCCACTCCCACATTTCAGTGAATTTTCACCTGCTCCTCAAAAAAAATAAATAAATAAAATTACCTATTTCACAAAGTGACTTTCCCTTTTAGACATGGGTAATGAGAAAAGAGAACATATTCTAATCTTGCCCGACATTTAGGTGTAATTAGAGACAGGCTACTTTATGAAACTGAACATCAGTCTGATGTAGAAGAACAAGGTCTATGTAGATTTAAAAAAACAAACAAAAAACAAACAAACAAAAACAATACTCATATAAAAATAATTGAGATTATCTTTGAATTTGAAAAAACATTTAGGGGACTCCTGGGTGGCTTAGTCAGTTAAATGTCTGACTTCCACTCAGGTCATGATCTCACGGTTCATGGGTTCAAGCTCCATGTCGGGCTCTGTGCTGAAAGCTCAGAGCCTGGAGTCTGCTTTGGACTGTCTGTCTGTCTGTCTGTCTGTCTCTCTCTCTCTGTCCCTTCGCTGCTCACATTCTTTTTCTTTCTTCCTTCCTTCCTTCCTTTCTGTCTCTCAAAAATAAACATTTTTTTTTAAAAGAAAAAACATTCAGTAGCTATACACTAAGTTGTTTGCCTATCTTTTGCTTTGGATTCTCTTTATATTGTAATTACCAAGTTCAGAACACAACTTTGAAAAAAGTGATAGATATTATGGATGTAATCCCATAGAGGATTAGGCAGGATAAAAAGGAATCAAGCATTCAGCTTTGATAGCATTATAATCACAAGTGAAAAAAAAAAAAAGGAAAGGGGTAAGTTAATATAGAGGACAATGACCAAGATCATATAAGGAAAGGTTTGCAATATAGGTTAGAATTTTTTTTGAAGGGATGGTTTATACGAGTGAGTTTTGAGAATCTGGGGGGCATGGTGTCTGCTTTTTTTTTTTAACGTTTATTGATTTTTGAGACAGAGACAGAGCATGAACAGGGGAGGGCCAGATAGAGAGGGAGACACAGAATCTGAAACAGGCTCCAGGCTCTGAGCTGTCAGCACAGAGCCTGATGTGGGGCTCGAACCCACAAACCGCGAGATCATGACCTGAGCTGAAGTCGGACGCTTAACCGACTGAGCCACCCAGGCGCCCCAGGTGTCTGCTTTTCAAAAGCCAGGCTGTAAATGGTATCAATAAGCAAAGACTTAATGAGTCAAAATGACTTTGTCTGTCCTGCCTGGCAGCATCTCCTACCTAGAGATGGCAGAGCCAACTGCCCTGTCAGTTTTCACAGGTTGAGTTGAGTTGCTCCTTGCTGACATCAGAGAGATCTATCTGGTCGAGTAAAGAAGGAATAGAGAGCATGGTGTAGTGATGCCCAACTGTTTTCATGCTAAAGGACACTGAGCGAATGCTGATACTTGTATAGCACACTGAGATAATGTGAAGGAGACTAACGAATCTCTACATGCGGCCTGGTTAAAAAGTTATTAACTCTTGGGGCACCTGGGCAGCTCAGTTGGTTAAGTGTCTGACTTTTGCTCAGGTTATGATCTCACAGTTCGTTAGTTCTAGCCCTGTATAGGGCTCTCTACTGTCAGCACAGAGCCTGCTTGAGATTCTCCCTCTATCCCTCTCTCTCTACCCCTCCCTCGTGCTCCCTCACTTGCTCTCTCTCTCTCTAATAAATAAACCTTTAAAAAAAGTCATTACCTCTTTGTTATATAACTAAGGTCAGAAAAATAAAATGCAGAGTTAATAAAATAAAGTTAAAAATAAAACATAGAATTTTTAATAAAATTTCAGTTATAATCTTTAAACGTTTTTAATGAAGCCATTTTAACCATTTTTTAAAAAATGGAATTGATCCTGGGAAGATGGCGGGGTAGGAGGATGCTGGGCTCACCACACATCCTGCTGATCACTTAGATTCCACCTATACCTGCCTAAATAACCCAGAAAACCACCGGAACACTAGCAGACGGAGTCTCCAGAGCCAAGCACAGACGAGAGGCCCATGGAAGAGGGTAGGAAGGGCAGAGAGGCGGTGCATGCTACAAGGACTGGCGGGAGGGAGCCGGAGCAGAGGGGCAGCCAACCGGCCAAGCAGAGCCCCCGAGTCTGGCTGGCAAAAGCAGAGGAGCCAGATGGAGTGTGTTCCCACAGCAAGCGGGACTTGACATCTGGAAAGTAATAATCTAACAGCTCTGCTTGGAGAAAGGGAGGGCTGGAGGATAACGGGAGGGAGAGTTGTTGAGCCCCGGACCACAGAGCTCAGCTTGGCAGGGAACAAAGGCGCTCGCCAGCACCATCTCCCTCGCCCATCCCCCAGCCAAAATCCCAAAGGGAACCAGTTCCTGCCAGGGAACTTGCTTGCACCTCGCAAACACCCAACGCTGTGCTTCTGCGGATCCATCCCTCCAGCAGGTCTGACTCCCTCCCGGTGCCGCAGGGCCCCTCCCAAAGCGGATCTCAGAAGGAAAAGCAAGCTGAGGCTGCCCCTCCCACCCCTGTGCACCTCACGGATCCACCCCAGCTAATATGCCAGATCCCAGCACCACAAGCCTGGCAGTGTGCAAGTAGCCCAGATGGACCACACCACCCCACAGTGAAGCCTGCCCCTAGGAGAGGGGAATAGAAGGCACACGCCAGTCTGACTGTGGCCCCATCAGTGGGCTGGGGCAGACATCAGGTCTGACTATGGCCCCGCCCACCAACTCCAGTTATTTAAGACAGCACAGGGGAAGTGCCGCAGTCCCGCACCACTCCAGGGACTATCCAAAATGATGAAACGGAAGAATTCCCCTCAGAAAAACGTCCAGGAAATAACAACAGCTAACGAACTGATCAAAATGATTTAAACAATATAAGAGAAAGTGAATTTAGAATAATAGTCATAAAATTAATCTCTGGGCTTGAAAACAGTATAAAGGACACAAGAGAATCTCTTGCTACAGAGATCAAGGGACTAAGGAACAGCCAGGAGGAGCTAGAAAACGCTATCAATGAGCTGCAAAATAAAATGGAGAAAACTACGGTTCGGATTGAAGAGGCAGAGGAGACAATAGGTGAACTAAAAGATAAAATTATGGAAAAAGAAGAAGCTGAGAAAAAGAGATAAAAAAAAATCCAGGAGTATGAGGGGAAAATCAGAGAACTAAGTGATGCACTAAAGAGAAATAATATACACATAATTGGTATTCCAGAGGAGGAAGAGAGAGAGAAAGGTGCTGAAGGTGTACTTGAAGAAATAATAGCTGTGAACTTCCTGGATCTGGGGAAGGAAAAAGGCATTGAAATCCAAGAGGCACAGAGAACTCCCTTCAGACGGAACTTGAATCGATCTTCTGCATGACATATCATAGTGAAACTGGCAAAATACAAGAATAAAGAGAAAATTCTGAAAGCAGCTAGAGATAAACATGCTCTAACATATAAAGGGAGACCTATAAGACTCGTGACCGATCTCTCTACTGAAACTTGGCAGGCCAGAAAGGAATGGCAGGAGATCTTCAATGTGATGAACAGGAAAAATATGCAGCTGAGAATACTTTATCCAGCAAGTCTGTCATTTAGAATAGAAGGAGAGATAAAGGTCTTCCCAAACAAACAAAAACTGAAGGAATTCGTCACCACTAAACCAGCCCTACAAGAGATCCTAAGGGGGATCCTGTGAGACAAAGTACCAGAGACATCACTACAAGCATGAAACCTACGGACATCACAATGACTCTAAACCCATATCTTTTTATAATAACACTGAATGTGAACGGACTAAATGCGCCAACCAAAAGACAATGGTATCAGAATGGATAAAAAAACAAGACCCATCTATTTTCTGTCTACAAGAGACTCATTTTAGACCTGAGGACACCTTTAGATTGAGAGTGAGGGGATGGAGAACTATTTATCATGCCACTGGAAGTCAAAAGAAAGCTGGAGTAGCCATACTTATGTCAGACAAACTAGACTTTAAAGGCTGTAACAAGAGATGAAGAAGGGCATTATATAATAATCACAGGGTCTATCCATCAGGAAGAGCTAACAATTATAAATATCTATCCGCCGAATACAGGAGCCCCCAAATATATAAAACCATTACTCAAAAACAATTGTTTGGGAGCCCCCAAATATATAAAACAATTACTCACAAACATAATCAACCTTATTGATAAGAATGTGGTAATTGCAGGGGACTTTAACACTCCACTTACAGAAATGGGTAGATCATCTAGACACACGGTCAATAAAAACAAGGGCCCTGAATGACACATTGGATCAGATGGACTTGACAGATATATTTAGAACTCTGCATCCCAAAGCAACAGAATATACTTTCTTCTCAAGTGCACTTGGAACATTCTCCAAGTTAGATCACATACTGGCTCACAAAACAGCCCTTCAAAAGTATACAAGAATTGAAATCATACCATGCATACTTTCAGACCACAATGCTATAAAGCTTGAAATCAACCACAGGAAAAAGTCTGGAAAACCTCCAAAAACATGGAGGTTAAAGAACACCCTACTAAAGAATTAATGGGTCAACCAGGCAATTAGAGAAGAAATTAAAAAATATATGGAAACAAATGAAGATGAAAATACAATAATCCAAAAGCTTTGGGATTCAGCGAAGACAGTCCTGAGAGGAAAATACATTGCAATCCAGGACTGTCTCAAGAAACAAGAAAAATCCCAAATACAAAATCTAACAGCACACCTAAAGGAAATAGAATCAGAACAGCAAAGACAGCCTAAACCCAGCAGAAGAAGAGAAATAATAAAGATCAGAGCAGAAATAAACAATATAGAATCTTAAAAACCTGTAGAGCAGACCAACGAAACCAAGAGTTGGTTTTTTGAAAAAATAAACAAAATCGATACCTCTAGCCAGGCTTCTAAAAAATAAAAGGGAGATGACCCAAATAGATAAAATCATGAATGAAAGTGGAATTATTACAACCAATCCCTCAGAGATACAAGCAATTATCAGGGAATACTATGAAAAATTATATGCCAACAAACTGGACAACCTGGAAGAAATGGACAAATTCCTAAACACCCACACTCTTCCAAAACTCAATCAGGAGGAAATAGAAAGCTTGAACAGACCCATAGCCAGAGAAGAAATTGAATCAGTCATCCAAAATCTCCCAACAAATAAGAATCCAGGACCAGATGGCTTCCCAGGGGAGTTCTACCAGACGTTTAAAGCAGAGATAATACCTATCCTTCTCAAGCTATTCCAAGAAATAGAAAGGGAAGGAAAACTTCCAGACTCATTCTATGAAGCCAGTATTACTTTGATTCCTAACCCAGACAGAGACCCAGTAAAAAAAGAGAACTACCGGCCAATATCCCTGATGAATATGGATGCAAAAATTCTCAATAAGATACTAGCAAATCGAATTCAACGGCATATAAAAAGAATTATTCACCATGATCAAGTGGGATTCATTCCTGGGATGCAGGGCTGGTTCAACATTCGCAAATCAATCAATGTGATACATCACATTAATAAAAGAAAAGATAAGAACCACATGATCCTGTCAATTGATGCAGAAAAGGCCTTTGACAAAATTCAGCAACTTTCTTAATAAAAACCCTCGAGAAAGTCAGGATAGAAGGAACATACTTACACATCATAAAAGCCATTTATGAAAAGCCCACAGCTAACATCATCCTCAGTGGGGAAAAACCGAGAGCTTTTTCCCTGAGATCAGGGACACGACAGGGATGTCCACTCTCACCACTGCTGTTTAACATAGTGTTGGAAGTTCTAGCATCAGCAATCAGACAACAAAAGGAAATCAAAGGCATCAAAATTGGCAAAGATGAAGTCAAGCTTTCACTTTTTGCAGATGACATGATATTATACATGGAAAATACGATAGACTCCACCAGAAGTCTGCTAGGACTGATACATGAATTTAGCAAAGTTGCAGGATACAAAATCAATGTACAGAAATCAGTTGCATTCTTATACACTAATAATGAAGCAACAGAAAGACAAAGAAACTGATGCCATTCACAATTGCACCCAGAAGCATAAAATACCTAAGAATAAATCTAACCAAAGATGTAAAAGATCTGTATGTTGAAAACTATAGAAAGCATATGAAGGTAATTGAAGAAGATATAAAGAAATGGAAAGACATTCCCTGCTCATGGATTGGAAAAATAAATATTGTCAAAATGTCAATACTACCCAAAGCTATCTACACATTCAATCCAATCCAATCAAAATTACACCAGCATTCTTCTTGAAACTAGAACAAGCAATCCTAAAATTCATATGGAACCACAAAAGGCCCCAAATAGCCAAAGTAATTTTGAAGAAGACCAAAGCAGTAGGCATCACAATCCCAGACTGTAGCCTCTACTACAAAGCTGTAATCATCAAGACAGCATGGTATTGGCACAGAAACAGACACATAGACCAATGGAATAGAATAGAAACCCCAGAACTAGACCCACAAACGTATGGCCAACTAATCTTTGACAAAGCAGGAAAGAACATCCAATGGAAAAAAGACAGCCTCTTTAACAAATGGTGCTGGGAGAACTGGACAGCAACATGCAGAAGAATGAAAGTAGACCACTTTCTCACACCATTCACAAAAATAAACTCAAAATGGATAAAGGACCTGAATGTGAGACAGGAAACCATTAAAACCCTAGAGGAGAAAGCAGGAAAAGACCTTTCTGACCTCAACCGTAGCAATTTCTTACTTGACACATCCCCAAAGGCAAGGGAATTGAAAGCAAAAATGAACTACTGGGAGCTTATGAAAATAAAAAGCTTCGGCACAGCAAAGGAAACAACCAACAAAACTAAAAGGCAACCAACGGAATGGGAAAAGATATTTACAAATGACATATCGGACAAAGAGCTAGTATCCAAAATCTATAAAGAGCTCACCAAACTCCACACCCAAAAAACAAATAACCCAGTGAAGAGATGGGCAGAAAACATGAATAGACACTTCTCTAAAGAAGACATCCGGATGGCCAACAGGCACATGAAAAGATGCTCAACGTCGCTCCTCATCAGGGAAATACAAATCAAAACCACACTCAGATATCACCTCACGCCAGTCAGAGTGGCCAAAATGAACAAATCAGGAGACTCTAGATGCTGGAGAGGATGTGGAGAAATGGGAACCCTCTTGTACTGTTGGTGGGAATGCAAACTGGTGCAGCTTCTCTGGAAAACAGTGTGGAGGTTCCTGAAAAAATTAAAAATAGACCTACCCTATGACCCAGCAATAGCACTGCTGGGAATTTACCCAAGGGATACAGGAGTACTGAAGCATAGGGGCACTTGTACCCCAATGTTTATAGCAGCACTCTCAACGAAAGCCAAATTATGGAAAGATCCTATGGGGCACCTGGGTGGCTCAGTTGGTTAAGCGACCGGCTGCAGTGCAGGTCATAATCTCACAGTTTGTGGGTTCAAGCCCCACATTGGGCTCTGTGCTGACAGCTCAGAGCCTGGAGCCTGCTTCCGATTCTGTGTCTCCTCCTCTCTGCCCCTTCCCGCTCATGCTCTGTGTCTCCATCTCTCAATAATAAGTAAATGTTAAAAAAATTCTAAAAAAAAAAAGTAAGAGCCTAAATGTCCATCAACTGATGAATGGATAAAGAAATTGTGGTTTATACACACAATGGAGTACTACGTGGCAATGAGAAAGAATGAAATATGGCCCTTTGTAGCAACATGGATGGAACTGGAGAGTGTTATGCTAAGTGAAATAAGCCATACAGAGAAAGACAGATACCATATGGTTTCACTCTTAAGTGGATCCTGAGAAACTTAACAGAAACCCATGGGGGAGGGGAAGAAAAAAAAAAAGGTTAGAGTGGAAGAGAGCCAAAGCATAAGAGACTGTTAAAAACTGAGAACAAACTGAGGGTTGATGGGGGGTGGGAGGGGAGGGTGGGTGATGGGTATTGAGGAGGGCACCTTTTGGGATGAGCACTGGGTGTTGTATGGAAACCAATTTGACAATAAACTTCATATATTGAAAAAAATAAAATAAATAAATAAAAATGGAATTAGCAAGTTATATGCACACTATATAGTTTGAATGGTTTTATTCAATTCCTGGTGAAGACATTTTAACAATGATCTCTGTAAATTTTTGACGGGTACCATCAGTGAGAAACTTTATTAGTAGATAATTTTTTTAATGTAGATGATTTTACTAGATGATTTTTAAAAATGTGAATCCTTGTATGCAACTATTCAAAACTTTAAAAATTATATTTAAAGAACTTAAGAGCTTTTCCATTGACGAATGTAACTGCATACTTTCTTATATTAACATGAGATTTAAAATCCAATTGAACTTTTCATTTCAACTCTTTCAAAACAATGGCGAAGCCCTGATTTGTAGAACACATGCATTAGTAAAACAGAACCCTGCAGGACACAACCAAGACCCATCCATGGAGAATAGACAGAAGTATGTGGTATTTGCCAAGAAAGTTCCTAGATTCCTGTCTAGAGCTGCAGTCACAAGGCACCCCCACTCAGCTCACAGTCTCATCCCCATCCCTAACTGGCATGATGTTTACCTGTATTCTTGGCCTGTGCATCTATAGCATGAGATCATCCATCTGTGCATGGACTTCTCATGTATAATGGACAGAATGCTCTGCAGCAGCCTGCTGGAGGAGACACTGAAAAGGTAGTGGTGCCCTAGTCTAGCAGCCAGGCCAGATGAGTACCTCAACTCCTTCACCATCCTCAGCATATATGGGGAATGTGCTACCAGACTGTTTGCTCCTGGCTACCCTCTGAAAAGCCCTAAACAAGACTGCTTCCTCCAGAGACACCTGGCTGAGTGTTTCCATTCACCCCAGCTCCCTAAGGGATGAGGGGACAAGTATCTCATCATGCACAGTAAACCTGGCAGGAAGCTCTAGGATACAGGGTAAACACAATTTTAAATAGGTGTAAGCTTATTCCTTCGGTATATGTTTAGATGTACTGATGTTCATTGCCTATCCACTAGCCTTTCAGTGTCCCACCTGTCTTCTGTCTAAAAAGGAACAGGGCAGCAGACCTGAATGGTTCGTAGTTCCAAGTTGTGAATGTCAAATGAGCTTCCAAAACCACTGAAGATATAGTACCAAGAGTGAACTCCGAAACTATAGAGTTAGAGGATTTTGATATGTCAATATAGATTTATTCTTGATTAAAAAAAATGTATGATTCTGGTAAGTTTTGTTGCTAATAGGGGAGACTATGCATGTAATGGGGTAGGGAGTATATGGGAATCTCTGCACCTTCCTCTAAATTTTATTGTAAACTCAAAGCTGCTCTAAAAAAATAAGATCTTATATTTTTAAAAAGGAGTTGTCATTTATTGAGATTCAGAATGGACTATGGAGCTGATCTAGAGGTAAGTTTTGGAATGCTAAATTTGAGAAACCTATTACTATCCAAGTAGAAATATTGAGTAGACATATGTGTTTGGAGTTCAGGAGGAAAGGAAGGAAATCTGTACAAGCAGAGATGTGTGAAACCAAGAGAACCTTGCAAATGAAAGATGAAATGAAATAATACAAAATGTCTAATATATGTGAATCCATGAGGTCTAAGAAAGAGTCGTGAAAAGAGTAATGAGTACTTAGGAACTTCCCATAACCTACCCCACACCCTGAGAAATTTTTCTAAAATGCAGACCTAATTATGCCACCGCTCTACTCAAAACTCTTAAATGGCTCCCCAGACTGTAAGAATGAAGCACAAACTCCTTAGCATGACCTGTGCCTTCATCACCTAGCACTTGCTCAGTGGTTCATTCAGCCTCACTTCTTGCCACCACATTCCCCCCCACTCCTTTGCCTCCATAAAAGCATCTTAACTAGACATAATGACTATTTAAAACCTGGTGTTTTCAGCTGATTTTGCCCTTTCCCACTGTCTTACCCAGATTACCCTGTATTGCTCTTTCAAGTTTCTGATTATATATCATTTTATATATCATTCTAATTGCCTTTTAACCCGCTAGATTATAAACTTTGTGGGAGGCAGTGTATTTGTTTCCTGTGGCTGTAATAAATTACCACAAACTTGGTGGTTTACAACAGAAATTTATTTTCCCACAGGTCTGGAGATCAGATGTGAGCCATTAGTTTTCCTGGGCGGCTACCAAGGTGTTGATAGGGACATGCTCCCTCTAGAGGCTCTAGGAATAACAGTTTGCATTGCGTTTTCCCTTCTGGAGGCTGTCCTCCCTCTTTCGATCATGGCTCTGCATCACATCATTTTTCTACACTTGTTTCCATGATCCCATTGCCTCCTACCTCTTCTCTCAAACCCCCCTCTTCCTTCCCCTTATATGGACACTTGTGATTGCATTTAGAGCCCACCCAGACAGGCTAGCATAATCTCCACAGTTCAAGCCTGTTAACTTCATCACATCTGCCAGTGTCCGTGGCTTAGGACTTAGCTACTTTTGCAGGTCATTATTCAGCCTTACCACAGTAAAGACCATAACTACTTTTGTTTACCACCATATCCCCCAACAGCTGGTGCTGTGTCTATTATGTAGGTTCTCTGTTACCATTTGTGAATGAATGAGTTTGGTGACTTTTTATCACCTGAATACCTCATTAATCTTCTTGTTAGATATAACGAGAGAAAAATCATTATCTCCTATAAATTTACTGTTGATAAACAAAAAGGTTTCATTTGAGCAAAGAAAGATTATTCTAGCATCCAACTTGACAAAGTTTGTTAAATGGGGTGGGGGGGGTGGGTATTGGTCAAGTTATTGAGCTGAAATACAGAAAAGGCCACTAGGGTTCTAATCAAATTTAAATCTTACTATAAACTCTTAATTGCCTCCCTAAAACTCAAATAATAAATCCTTGTGGGAGGACCAGCACTTTCTGTGAGAATGGTTAATGAAGGTCAGTATGGGGGATTTAGTTACCAGGGGTGAATGAAATCCTAGGAGTCCAGGTCCCAGGGACACATGCAAGGCTTTATTTTCTTAGCTATATCATCCCTAAATGCCTCCTTTCTGATTAAGTCCCAGTCATATTTTCTTCACATAGCACAGTTCATGTAAAAGCTTAAATTTATGAGAAAACTATATAAAGAAAATATAAAACAGAGCTAAATGATTTTAAAGATAATATAAAAAAAGGGCTACAATGGACATATGACCACCCACAGTAAAGGCACTTCCCACCTTCCAGTTAAATGTAGCCAGGTGACTCATTGCTAGAAAATGGAACATAATTGGAAGCTTTGTGCACAGCTTCTAAGCCATGCTTTTCTTTGCCCCCTTTCTCCTTACTACTGGCTACAAAATGAGCACAATGGCTAGAGCTCAAGCAGCTCTCTTGGATCATGAGGGAGCAAGTTAAAAATACTGAAGCAACAAGATCAAGAGATCTCGATCTAGATTACCAGGCAACTACCATATCAATACTGGGTTGCCTACCTCTGGAATATTCCATGTGAGATAAAAATATACTTCTATCTTATGGAAGCCAGTGTTACTTTGATTTATCTATTACTCATAGTAGAACTTAATCCGAAGTGATTCAGAATGTACATACGTGGAAGTGGGTGCTGCAAATGACACAAGTTAAAAACAAACAAAAACAAAAAAAACAAAACAAAAAACCAGGTAATGACTTAGTGTCTATGACAGGCATCCAGTGACAAGGATCTAGTTCTTGCAGAGTAAACCTAGTGACCCTTGTTTCATGAAAGCACAGCTTTTTGGGCCAAATTCTTGATCCAACTAAAGCAAATCACATGCCTAATAAATCTCTAACTCTAGGGAAGATGATGTAAAAAATTCAAAATGTTGGTTGGTGATTGTTGACTTCTTCCCACTTTTATCAATAATCTGTAAGAAATAGTTAAACTCAGGCCAGACCTACCCAATCTGTAAGCAAAGACAGAAGGAAATTCAGCTATGGTAAGGGAGGTAGGTACCCACTGCCTATTGCCTGAAATCCAGGTGTATTGAGAATCTGATGATTTAGAATACTGCTGGGTCAAAAAAGTTTACAACATCACTAACTCATTCTGAATGAGGTTGGGCGTGGGGTGGCAACTAGTAAAAACTCCAGCAGGAAATTATGTTTATGCCTACCATACAAAGACTGAAAATACTGGCAAAGACAGTATTAAGAGCATTTCCTTCACCCCAAATGCATTATGTCAGACAGTCACAAAATATTTACCATTAACATGAGAGAGGGGGGTATGGGAAGATCAAAGAAACCAATAAATGAAATATTAAAGTCTTAAAAACTGTTTTTTCAATCTTAAAAACCAGTTTTTTTTTCACAAATTTTGATTGCTGTTACTTATACATGGAACTAATAGTGAAGTGAAAGCCCATTTTTGTTTTGTTTTTAGGAGAAATGTATTGCCCAAACCATCCTCCCAAGCCTACAAAAGCCTTACTGGTGTGAAAGTACAATAATAATCTATCATTATCATCATCATCCTCATTCTTATCCTCCTTCTCATCACCATCCTTCACAATTCTGGGAGGTGTATGCTCAGTTAAGCAGTTCATGCAGTGACTAGCATTGCAATCAGTGACTAGTGTTAGAGTCATCTTAATAGTTCCCTCATTTTCATGTCTGGTGGTTGATGCTGGCTCAGCTAAGTCTGTGAACCAGAACACTAGGAATGACTTCTTGTGGTGTGGACTTCCTCATAATACAGTTTCCAATGAACAAACACCCTAGAGAGTCAGGTAGAAGCTCTATCACCTTTTATGACCTAGCTTTGCAAGTAACATGGTACTATTCTTTCATATCTATTGAGGCAGTTAAAAAGGTCCAAGTTCACATAGAGGGTACATAGACTCTACTTCTTAATGGGGATATAGCCAGGTCACATTCTAAGAACTGCTAAGATAGGAGATTTGTTATAGCTATCTTTGGAAAATACAAATCTGTAACTGTCTAGCCTTCAAAGTACAATTCCTGGGTCCCTCAAATCATCAGAAACATTAAGTGATTTGCAACAGTTCCAAAACTCTCAAGAAGGGTTTATTACCCATTGCCGTCAGAAGTATCCTTGGAAGATAATGGAAATGAAAAAATTTCCCAGATGCAAACCCAGAACCATAGAAGATAATGGATAAGCTAATTCCTCCCAAAGAGCTAGGTATCCAGATGGCTCATCAAATAACTTATCTCATACTGTTCCTGCCAGGGAACTTAGAATTTCCCTTCTAGTGAATTTAGAATTTCTAGGGTCCAGTGCCTGATAGATGTTTCCCTTTCTCCTCATTTCTGAATCAGGGATTTTATTGAAAATATACTGTTCCTTCTCTACTATTTTATGTTGGATATGTTTATGGCAGACAACTTGTCTTTTAATTTATTGATCACCAGAACATAAGGAGCCATATCTAGCCCTGATAGAGAGGTTTGCCTATCTCCCCAAGATCCTAGACTTTGAAATGGAATTAGTCATTTGATGGGACTCAGGACTTCCTTTCTAAGAAGGAAGAGTTTGACCAAAAAATCTGGGGTCCAGTTTCCTTTATGTGAGAGAAAAACAAACCTCTATTTGCTCAAGCTGTTATTTCAGACACTTCCATTCCTCATAGCAAATCAAATCCTAATTAATGTAGCATTTAGTTGAATGGGGGATAATACTACCGTGTGAGGTAGATCAAAACAAACATTAATTATATAACAACATCCTGTTCTCACAAAATGAAGTGACAAAAATGTCATTGAGAGAAGTCCTCCGCCTCCCCATAATGGCGAAAAATATACTTCAAACTGCAAATCTGATTTGGTAACTCTCCTGCTTAAAACTACCCTGTGGTTTTCCATTGAACAAACTTCTTAATCTGGTATGTAATTTCCGGTATGATCTGGTCCCTTGTACCTCTCCAAGCTCATTTACTGGCAATGTTCCACCAGCTTTCTCAGGTCCAGCTACACTGATCTTTAGTTCTATTGCTCCTAACTTTAGTTGGAGGCAGTCAATTGTGTGGTTGTTGATTTCCCAAAATAGGCACCTTCTCAACTATTTTCAATTAACATTTTAGCATACCAGTTATTAAGGTTTTAATAAAAGAAAGCAAAATGAAAGCAACATGAGGATACGTGTAAAGCAGGGGGTCAAAAAGTGGCTGTCACTTGTCACTTCCTGTCCTGGCTGACCCCTAGGTTCATTTACCTAACTTTAGAACCCAGCTATGCCCTTGATTTTAGTCATCATATTCCCTCCCACACCATGCCCCTCCGTCATTTTTTCAACCAGATGACTTTTATTCATTCTTCAGGTATCAAATATCACATTCAAATTTCCCTGCTATAGTCACTTATTATGGCATGTAACTTTGTAGGATTTGATAATATGTCAGTTTTCTCATGAAACCATGTGATTATGTTAAGTATGTAATAAATGTCCATTTTTCCCCACTAGACTGTATATTCCGTGTGTCAGAGAATTTATTATTTATTTATTTATTTATTTTATTATTTATTTATTTATTATTTAGTTAGTTAGTTAACATACAGTGTAGTCTTGGCTTCAAAAGTAGAATCCAGTGATTCATCTCTTACATATGACACCCAGTGCTAATCCCAAAAAGTGTCCTCCCTAATGCCCATCACTTATGTAACCCATCCCCTCACCCACTCCTCGCCTCCAGCAACTCTCAATTTATTTTCTGTATTTAAAAGCCTCTTACGGTTTTCCTCCCTCTCTCTTTTTATCTTATCTTTCTTCCCCTTCCCCTGTGGTCATCTGTGGGTTTCTCAAATTCCATGTATGAGGGAAATCATAGGATATCTGCCTTTCTCCGAATGACTTATTTCGCTTAACATAGTTGCATCCATATTGTTGCAAATAGCAAGATTTCATTATTTTTCATTGTCAAGTAGTATTCCATCTGATGTGTTTGTGTGTGTGTGTGTGTATACACATATACATATAATACACACACATATATACATATATATATATATATATATATATATATATATATATACCACATCTTTATGCATTCATCAGTCAATGGACATTTGGGCTCTTTCCATAGTTTGGTTGTTGTTGATAATGTTGCTACAAATATTGGGGTGCATATGTCCCTGTGAATCAGCATTTTTGTATACTTTGGATAAATTTCTAGTAGTGCAACTGCTGGGTTGTAGGGTAGCTCTCTTTTTAATTTTTTGAGGAACCTCCATACTATGTTCCCCAGTGACTACACCAGTTTGCATTCCTACCAACAATGCACAAGGGTTCCCCTTTCTCCACATCCTCACCAACATCTGTTCTTTCCTGACTTGTCAATTTTAGCCATTCAGACAAACATGTACATTAAAAGAATTATTCACCATGATCAAGTGGAATTTATATCTGGGCTGCAGGGCTAGTTCAATATTCACACATCAATCAACATGATACACCACATTAATGGAAGAATTGGTAAGAACCATATGATCCTGTCAATAGATGCAGAAAAAGCATTTGACAAAATACAGCATCCTTCCTTTTTTTATAATTTTTTTTTATTTTTTAAAATTTACATGCAAATTAGTTAGCATATAGTGCTACAATGATTTCAGGAGTAGCTACCTTAGTGCCCCTTACCCATTTAGCCCATTGCACCTCCCACAACCCCTACAGTAATCCTCTGTTGTTCTCCATATTTAAGAGTCTCTTATGTTTTGTCCCCCTCCCCGTTTTTGTATTATTTTTGTTTCCCTTCCCTTATGTTCATCTTTTTTGTCTCTTAAAGTCCTCATATGAATGAGGTCATGTAATTTTTGTCTTTTCTGACTAATTTTACTTAGCATAATACCTTCCAGTTCCATCCACGTAGTTGCAAATATAAGATTTCATTCTTTTTGATTGCCTAGTAATACTCCATTGTATATATACACCACATCTTCTTTATCCATTCATCCATCGATGGACATTTGGGCTCTTTCCATACTTGGCTATTGTTGATAGTGCTGCTATAAACATGGGGGTGCATGTGTCCCTTCAAAACAGCACACCCGTATCCTGTGGATAAATGCCTAGTAGTCCAATTGCTGGGTCATAGGGTAGTTCTATTTTTAGTTTTTTGAGTAACCTCCATACTGTTTTCCAGAGTGGCTGCACCAGCTTGTATTCCCACAGCATCCTTTCTTGATAAGAACCCTCAAGAAAGTAATGGTAGAAGGAACATAACATCATAAAAGCCATATATGAAAGGCCCACAGCTAATGATCATCTTCAATGGGGAAAAACTTAGAGCTTTCCCCCTAAGATCAGGAATACCACACTCTCCACTGTTGTTTAACATAATACTTCAAGTACTAGCCTTAGCAATAAGAAAAAGAATTAAAAGGCATCCCAATTGGCAAGGAAGGAGTCAAACTTTCACTCTTCACAGATGACATGATATTCTACACAGGAAACCTCAAAGACTTCACCAAAAAAATATTGCTAGAGCTGATATATGAATTCAGCAAAGTCACAGGATATAAGATCAATGCAGAGAAATTGGTTGCATTGCTATACACTAATAATGAAGCCACACAAAGAGTTATCAAGGGATCGATCCCATTTACAATTGCACCAAAAACCATAAGATACCTAGGAATAAACCTAACCAAAGAGGTAAAAAAAATCTGTATGCTGAAAACTATAGAAAGCTTGCGAAAGAAACTGATGAAGACACAAAGAAATGGAGGAACATTCAATGCTCATAGATTAGAAGAACAAATATAGTTAAAATGTTGATACTACCCAAAGCAATCTACACACGCAATGCAATACCTATCCAAGTAACACCAACATCTTCACAGAGCTAGAACCAACAATCCTAAAATTTGTATGGAACCACTTAATACCTCAAATAGCCAAAGTAATGTTGAAAAAGGAAACCAAAGCTGGAAGCATTACAGTTCTGGACATTAAGCCATGTTACAAAGCTGTAATCATCAAGAAAGTATGGAATTGACACACAAAACAACAGACACATAGATCAATCGAATAGAATAGAGAACCCAGAAATGTACCCAAAAATATATGGCCAACTAATCTTCAACAAAGCAGGAAAGAATATCCAATGGGAAAAAAGACAGTCTCTTCAGCAAATGGTGTTAGGAAAACTGGACAGCGACATGCTAAATAATGAACCTGGACTAATCTCTTACACCATACACAAAAATAAATTCTAAGTATATGAAATACCTAAATTTCAGACAGGAAACCATCAAAATCCTACAGAAGAAAATAGGTAGCAACCTCTTTGACCTCAGCTGCAGCAACTTCTTACGTGACATGTCTCTGGAGGCAAGGGAAATAAAAACAAAAATGAACTATTGGGACCTCCTCAAGATAAAAATCTTCTGCAGAGTGGAGGAAACAATCAACAAAACTAAAAGGCAACTGATAGAATGGTAGAAGATATTTTCAAGTGACATATCAGATAAAATGTTAGTATCCAAAATCTGTAAAGAACTTCCCAAACTCAACACCCAAAAAACAAATATTCCAGTGAAGAAATGGGCAAAAGACATCAATAGGCACTTTTCCAAAGCAGAAATCCAGGTGGCTAACAGACTCATGAAAAGATGCCCAACATCACTCATCATTGAGTCTTCATGGATATATTGATTTTAGCTCATCGGTGTATCCTCAGAGCACAGCACTGTGCCTAGCATATTGTAGGCTCTCAATGCATATCTGTTGAATGAGTAATTGAGATGCTCAGAGCTGAGCAAAAAAGAATTTAAAAAATAGGTTCAGCATGAAATGAACAGCTGAGGGAAAAGTATATAGTCACAGCATCATGGATGACAATTTTAGGGAAAGGAAAGGAAGGAAATCAATGTGATACAAAGCACTGTTCTAGATGATGAGAGAAACATGTAGTATAAAGCAGGGTTACTGCCATTGAGAAAAATATAAATCAAGGGCATAAAAAAATTTATGCAGAGGAAAATCTAGCTAACCATGAAAGACAGGAAAAAAAAGTGCTAAATGGGACCAGTAAAAACATGCTATAGTAGAGTATGGTAATGTCAAGAAATATTAACACACATTAGGAAAAGTCAGGTCAATAGTTTTTTGTGTCCCTTGTTACATAACTAGAGACTTATTAAGCATTTGACACACATTATCTTAAGTAAGCCTCACAATAACCATGAGCAAGATATGAGTATCTTTATTTTAAAGATGAGACCCAAAGAGTTTAAACACCAAAGCTTCTATGTAGAATGCCACAATTTGAACCTTAGTCTTTCTGAACCCAAAACCAATTTACTAATATCTTATATTAGTTATATATAAGTTATATATATATATATATATATATATATATATATATATACACATATATATGTGTGTGTATACATATATATATGGTTATAGTTATAAAGATAACCATTCAGCTGGGCTCCGAGGAACAGGTAGAAATTACAGAGCAGAGGGAAAGTATGGAAAACAATCAGGCAAAGAATAAAATGTAAACAAAACAGAGGAAAAAAACAAGGTAGGGTGAATCAAGAGCTTAGTCTAGCCATAGCTAGAGTCCTTATAGTAGTAGAATCCAAGATGAAGTTGGGGATAGAGTTTGGGTCAGACTGGGGAGAGTCTTTAATACCAGACCAAGGTCTTTTTTCTCTTATCTTGAAAGCAACTGGAAGTTACTATAAAACCCTGAGTTGGCAAATGGCAAAATGAAAATGGTAGTCTGGTTTGATTGGAGTAGAAAAAAAAAAAAAAAGAAACAGACTCACATAGAAAAACTTAGCATACTTGAGATGTGTGTGTGTATATATATACACACACACACATACATACACACTCACACATACATACATAGTAATATAGTTATATATATATAGTTATATAAAATTTGGATGGAACCACTAAAGTGTGTGTAAAGTGTATATGTACACACACACACACACACACACACACACACACACACTCTAAAAGAGAATTGCAAGGATCACTTAGTACTCAGACCTCATTTTATGTATGAGGAAACTGTATCCCAGACCATTTAAATGACTTCCAAGATTGGTAGAATTGCTAGGACTGTAATTTGGCTTTCTATTATTTCCATTATGACACAAGTACAGAAACAGATGAAAAATGGAGGACAGACAGAGAAACCAGAATCAAAATTAAATCTCAGCTTTCAAGACAGAACTTTGAAAATGATGGTATCACTCTCAGATAAAAGATATTCAAGAAATGATCCTTATGGCAGATCTTTATAGCCTCTAGTGATCTTTACCTCCTGGCATTCGTACCTTTATGTAATCTCCTTCCCTTGAGTGTGGGCTGACCTAACAAATGACTTTGAATCAATATAGCAAAGATGATGGAGTAGCACTTCCAAGATTAGATTACAAGAGATTCTATTACAAGAAATTGTAAATTCTAATTTGCTATCCAAAGCTCTCCCTTGCTGCTCTGATGAAGTAAGCTGCCATGCTGCATACTGCCCTGTAGAGAAGTCCACATGGTAAAGAATTCAAAGTAGCCTTTGGTCAATAGCCAGGCAAGGGACTAAGGTCCTTAGCCCAATAGCCTCAAGAAGCTGAATCCTGCCAACAACTATATAATCTCAAATCCTTCGTACATTGAACCTTTAAATGAGAGCCCAACTCTGACCAATTATGTCATTGCAGCCTGTGAGAGACCCTGAAACAACCCAGCTAAGCAGTGCCCAAATTCCTGGCCCATAGTAATGGTGAGATAATAAATGTGTATTGTCTTAGGCCACTAAGATAACTTGCTATGCAATGATAGGTAACTAATACAACACTACTAAGAGAAAGACTAAGTTTGATTTGAGGCAATGGGGGATACAACTGTAATTTCTGTACAACTCCAGGGAATGAATCCCTGTTTTTGAGGACTATAAATTAGTAAACAGTGAAAAACTGATAGAATGAGTATAAAAATTTCAACTAAGACATTTGGCAGTGAAAAAAGAAAAAAGATGTTACACATATTGGAAATGGAGAGAAAAAGCTTTAAAAGAAGTTCGAGATATAAAAATAGGATACTGTTTGGAAGTAGTTTCTCTAGAGAAACAAAAATTTGTACAAACACAAAGTAGACATTGGCAATAAGGTGGAAAGAAAAAAGAATGAGTGATTAAAACCATCACACTATGCACCAGCTTGGAAACCTCAGGGAAAATTTAGCAACTCTTGGATTTTCGTTCTCAGTGCCTTTTACTTCCAGCACTAGCTCATCAATTAACAGTATAACTCCAATGGTCAGAGTATCCCTGGAGAAGAATAAACCATGAGAGTATTATTGTTTTTAAATACTTACATCACCAATTGGGAAAATATAGCTAGAACCTAACTTGAAGGCCCCCCTCAATTTTATCTTCAATTTATATAATTTTTTTAAAAAGGTTAATTTTAATTCAATTATTCCTTTTGTAAGAGCAAATTTTAATATTCTAGTGGTTGCATATGGAATTTTATTTTCCCTTTTAAGATAGAATTCCAACAAACTACTTTATTCTTCCTCTGCCTGATAATTTGGATTTCAGCACAGAGGAAAATGCCAAAATATAATTGACAACTTAGGACATACCATTTTAAAAAGCCATCCTCCTTTTAATACAAGGTTTATAATGTTTCTAAAGAGTCCTCTTTTTAAAAAGAAGAGACGAATTCTACACAGGCAAGCATGAAATATTTCAACTATAAGCTACCACCTATTCCAAAACAACAAAAGGAATTTTGTTAATGTCCCACAGAAAACATCTTAGGAGGGGAGGACTATGTCTGTCCCCATCCCAACCTCCTTACAAAGAAGAGGCACAATGTATAGAGAGACCCCTTCTCAAGTGATTTGCAGGCATTTATAAGTCAACATGTTAAAGAAGGCCAACATGACTTCCATTCCAGCAGCCCCTTTATTTATGCAGGAATTGTCAATGTGACAAGGACCACATCTATCTTGTTCATCCACTGTCTCAAACAGTACCCAAAATAAGCATTCAGGAAGTATTTCTGAGTAAATCAATGCCAAGCCGGGATAGCAACAGAGAAAGACAAAGAATACAGCATATGTAAATTCCAATTTTAAAAAAAATACAGATACATTGATAATTATCTACATTTAGATTAAAAACCTTAATGACTAAGGAAGCAACATTGCCAATGCAGACAATGAATGCTGTGAAAGGTCAAGAAAATCAAGGACCATTTCCTTCATATACAGAACCAGGACAATAAAAGTGATGGTCTAGGTAAGACCTGGTTCTTTGCATTACCTTGCTGGAAGATAGACATTAGAACCACAAAATATCTTTTTTGTAAATTATCTATGTAATATTTATTTTATATATGAATAATATGTATGTATTTTATGTTTATTTCACATGTAATTCTATTCCAGAGTATGGGTGGTCATTCTCAGCCTAACTTTTTGCTGTCATTATAAAGCCCTAAATTAAAGAACCTCTTAAATATCAAAATATGGTTCAGTTTTACTGGAGAGAAGACAGTTGAGCCAAGTAGATAGCACTGATAAAGGCCTTCAAGATTCTGGTGCTACATATGGAAGCATGCTCAAATAATTTTGTTCCTGTCTGTCTCTCAACACACCATATACTGTCCCAGAGTGGATTTGAGAGTCAGAGAAGCTGTTGCACTATTTCAGCACTACCATAATTTTAGAATTATCTCTAAACTTCCAAGCTGAGTATGTTCAAATGTAGTCTAAAGCAACTCTACTGGTCAGGATTCTCCAGAGAAGCACAACCAAAAGGACACATCTGGCAACTCTAAAATCTGTAGGGCAGGTTGGCAAGCTAGAAACACAAGGAGGATCTCTATGTTACAGTCTTGAGGAAGAATTCCTTCTCCTCTTGGAAACCTGTTTTTGCTCTTAAGGTTTGCAACTGATTACCTTTCATAATTTGGGTGAGCCTTATCTAATCTCTTTACTTAAATGAACTATAATAGATGTTAATCACATCCACAAAATACTTTGACAACATCAAAACCAATGGCATACCGTACAACTGGTGACCATAGACTAGTCAATTTGGTACATAAAATTTAACCATTACAATAATTAAAGTAACCTTCTTGATAGTGGGGCTTCCAATATGACACCTACCCATGAAATCCTTACATTTCTAACAATTCATTGTACTAATGCAGTATCAACTCTATCAACAGAATCCATTATTCTATGAATATGGAGTACATGTAAATGATGTTTTACAAAAACGTATCATTATACATACGTTGGTATTCCAAAATACCATCTTCAGATTGACCAAGACTATAAAGAGTAAAATTATAATAGGTCAACAGATTAATGGGAGTCTCTGAAATAATCTCCTTTGCAGTTTACTTAAAATTTTTGTTGTTCCTTAGGATACAGAATGAAACCACCTGCTAAACTGGGTAACATGTCTATGACCCTGTAAAAAAACTTTCCTATATTCTTTACTGAGTTAAGTCAAACAATGGTAGCATTTCAGCCTACTGAAGCTACTATGAAATCTATCTATTTCCTTGTACCTGTAGGTCTTAATGTCACATACTGTGCCAATGTGTCAGTTCAGATCATTTGCATGGTAACAATATTATTTCCTATTTATAGTCTCCTCTCTTGATGGGATATCTCTTGTGTACTAACTAATTTCTTCTTTTAAAAAGAGGTGTATGTTAGCCTGATAATTTCAAGAGTTTTTATATACTGATCCCATTCCTGATTAGTACATGACACATGATGATTTGAATTGCTATCCACTTGTTCATTGACCCTAGATTTGCTGTTTTGTATTTATCTACACCGGTTTATAATTTTCAAAAATTATCTGAAAATGATGACAAGAGTATGTAGTCACATCATCATTTTGCCTGTTCTTCCATATTTAGTCTGCAGTGTCTTTCCTTGCTTTGGAACTACTTAGGAACTTACCCTTCTAGTTATCCATTCAAAAAGAGTGAGCAGTAATTAACTTTAGTTTGCTGCTCATCTATTGATAGCATCTTGTCAATGGAGGAGATTGTCCTCTTATCACTTCACTCAGATATACATCTATAGTAGGTTGAATTATGTCTTCTGAAGATATGTTTAAGTCCTAACTGCAGTGAATGTGACATTATTTGGAAAGAGGGTCTTTGCAGGTGTAATCAAGTTAAGATGAAGTCTTATTGGATTTCAGTGGAGCCTACATCTAATAACTGATGTCCTTGTAGAGAGATATTTGCAACCACACAGACACACAGGGAAGGAAGCAATGTGACAACAGAGACAGAGACTGGAACTGTAAGTTAAAGAATGGCAACGATTCCCTGGAGCCGCCAAATTCTAGGAAGAAGCAAGGGAAGATTCTTTCTAGAGCTTTCAGGGGAAGCATGCCCCTGTCAAGACCTTGATTTCAGACAATGGGCCTCCAGAACCATTCAAGAGTAAAGTTTCATGACTCTGAGCCACCAATTTGCAGTAACTTGTTACAGCAACCCCAGGAAACTAACATATTATCCAATATTATTTCACATTCCTATGTATAGTCAACTGTTCAAGTACTCAGCTTGCTCTAGTTTTGTTCAACCTATAAGTTGTTTGATGCTCAAAGTATTTTGTTTAGGTAAATAGCAACATGTTACCATTTACAAAGCTCTTTTCTCTTGCAAAATCTTTTATCTTTAGCAAAATACCATGTAGTAGTGTTTTTATTTCTTTGTACCATTGTTGTAGTTGTTATTATTACTATTTTTGTTGTTATTTCCATTTTGTAGGTTGGGACAAATACAACTGGTAAGGCAAAGAGGCAAGGTAACATGTACCAAGTCAAGAGAAAAATAAACAAGAAGGCATTCTGGGCCTCAAGACTGAGATTAAGTTGTAAGCAAAGCTGGTGGATGATGTGTAAAATGTACTCACAAAGTATGTTTGAATCAATTACCCTAGCACCTTCTGACCTCAGATTCTAAATACAGGCTTACAGTGCTGAGTAAGTTAGTGATCATGAAGAGACATCAGAGGGCTTATAAGCTTATGTTATTTATGACATTTTTTAGAAAGTGACTTTATATCACTTGTGCTCAAATTCAGTCCTGTGTCTATTTTTATTGCTTAATAACTTTATATTTGAAATAAAGTGATTTTATTTGGAGTGTCTACACTTTAATTTGGGGGGATATAAAAGAATAAAATATAACTTATTTATAAAACACATAAGCAAATATGGTGTCCTGTAAACAGCCTTGCTCCACTAGTTTTGCACATTCAAAGCATCAGCATTTTGACCTTAATAATTAAGCAATGCCTACCCAGCTGTGATATCTATATCCAAAGGTTTCACAAAGGGAATAAAATTGCAAATTCCCTCTCATTGTAAATGACTAATGAACCACCATGGGGGTAAAAAACAGTGAATTTGGACAATAGAGGAATATATATTGTCCTCGACACTGTTTTGTGTCAAAGATTTTTGCAACATGCTCTAAATCAAGTATTTTACTATAGGTTTATACATGAACCATTTAATGTAAACTCTTAGTCCTGAAACTAATCTCCAGTTCCTTCTCCAATCCTTTAACATGTGACTAAAATCTGGCCAGTATAGCCCAAAAAAAATATAACCTCAAGTCTCTTTGGGTGTGATCTGGACTTCTCTTATATTTATCCCATGCTGCTCAAATTCTCTGCTATCTAAAATTTTGTTCCCTTTCTGCTTCCATTCTTGAATTTCTGAGTATTCAATCCTTGCTTAAACATGGCTTAGTATATTTACAAGCCAAATTTTTGGACTTCTAGGGAAGATGGCAGAGTAGGAGGACCCTGGACTAACCTTATCCCACAGATATAGCTAGATAACACCCACATCAGTATAAATATCCCAGAAAACAACCCCAAGACTTGCAGAACAGGCTTTCCACAGCTAACTGTAAAGAAGAAGCCACATGGAAGAGGGTAGGAAGGGCAGAGACACTGTCAAGAGCTTAACAACCAGTGGGACTATCAGCAGGAGGGAAAGATGCTAAGATCACAAAGAGGGGAGAGGAGCAGTACCCCAGACCAGGCACATTAGAGATCAGAGACTGACAGTGGGAAGATGATCACCCTAACATTTGGCTTTCACAACCAGAGGAGACTGGCTTCAGGAGTTCTTAGTATCAGTGGAGCTTAGCACCTACAGCTTTAAAAATCAGCAGGTCCTCTCCAGGAGAGCCAGAGGGAAATAGGAAATGGAGTTTCCACCATTAAAGGATAGGACAACAAATAGAACCTCTGAGATATAGCACAGAAGCAGCAATTTGAAAACACCTGAGGTACACAGGAAGTGTATTTACTAATCTCAGAGCATGTGCTGCAAGGAAGAGATCTTTGGGAGACTTAAAGAAAAAAAAAAGAGCTGGTGGAAGCCTTTTCCCTCAATAGAACCCCAACCTAGATGACAGGGACATTTGCAGGAACCAGTGCTGTGCTAACACCCTCCACCTAGCTTGCTAATAATGGTGCCCCACCCCCTTGCACTTGCACAGGTATGCCTTCTCCAACCCAGCTGGCCTCCACGGGAGTTTTCCTAGGTGGGTACAGTTCCCCTCCCACAGTGAAACGGCACAGACCTTGCTGGTAACACATGCTTTGCCCCAGCATTCTCCTGCAGACCCACCCCCTCCAACATGTCCTTGGTAGGAGTCCATCCAAAATGGTGCCACAGCCTGGCAGTATGTAAGCAGCACTGAGAGGGGGCACCACCACTCCAAAGTTACTCTTGCTCCAGGGAGAGCGAAAGATAACCAAATGCACCCGTCTAACTTGAGCCACAGGAGTGGTCTGGGGGCAGACATCTGGTATAAGGGCAGTCCCCACCCACCAATACAAGCTTCTCAGGGGAAAATATCTACTCAAGGGGAAAGGCTACCACAGCTTTGGCAAACACCTGGTCTGACTCAACTCAAGCCTAGGTCAGCCCCAGACTGGTTCATTAACAATACAGATACCAAACTCTGCCCACAACAGGTAAAAAGAGCCAATGAAAATGACTGGACTGAAAGAAAATGTGGCTCAACCATAACAGTAGGGTACACACAACACACATGAGACACCCCTGAAGCACCAGGTTCTGATAAACAAGAGACACTGCACTGAAGGGCACTGCAGGACCTCTTCTTCATAAGGACACTACTTGCAAGAACAGAAGGTATAGATGATTTTCTTAATACATAGAAACAGACACAGAGAGAATAAATGAGGAGACAGAGGAATATATTCCAAGTGAAATAGGACAAAATGGCAGCCAGAGAGCTAAAGGAAATGGAGATAAGTAATATGGCTGACAGACTATTTGAATTAATGGTAATAAAGATACTCACTGAGCTTAAGAATGAAGGACCACAATGAGACCCTCAACAGACAGAAAGAAAACATAGAAAAGAAATAGAGATGAAGAACTCAATAACTGAAATTAAAAATACACTAGCTTGAATAAATAGTAGACCAGAGGAAGCAAAAGAACAGATCAGCGACCTGGAGGACAGAATAATGGAAAGCAATTACTCTGAACAGGAAAGAAAAAAAATTATTAAAAAATTAAAACAGACTAAGGGAAATCAGCAATACGATCAATTATAATAACATTCATATTATAAAGATCCCAGAAGGAGAAAACAAAGAGATGGGGGTCAGAAATTTTACTTGAAGAAATAACAGCTGAAAAATTCCTAGGGATTTGGGAATCTGGGGAAGGAAACAGACATCCAGGTCCAGGAGGCACAGAAAGCTCCCAACAAAATCAACCCAAGGAGATTCACACCAAAACACATAGTAATTAAAATACCAAAAAATAATGATGACAAGACAATTTAGCAATAAGAAAAAGAAAATAGCTACATACAAGGGAAACCCCATAAGGCTATCAGCTGATTTTTCATCAGCAGAAACTTTGCAGCCCAGAAGGGAGTGGCAGGATATATTGAAAGGGCTTAAAGAAAAAAATCTGCAAACAAGAATACTCTATCCAGCAAGGCTACCACTCAGAATAGGTGGAGAGGTTAACAGTTTCCCAAAGAGAAGCTAAAGAATTCATCACCAATAAACTAGCCCTAAAACAAGAAGGGGAATTTGAGTGTAAAGAACATAATCAGGAGTAAGAATAGTAGGGAACACAAAAGCAGTGAAATTAAAATCTATAAGGATTGCCAAGGGATTCACAAAATAAAAGGATGAAAAGAACGACATCATGTACTTAAAACATAGGGTGCACAGGAGTAAAATTCAGTGTTTTAGAATGGGTTCAAACTTAAGTGACCATCAACTTAATACAGACTGCTACACGCAACAGGTGTTATATAAAAACCTAATGGTATCTACCACTCAAAAATTGGTAATAGATATACAAAAAATAAAGAGAAAGGAATCCAAATATATGACTAAAGAAAACCATCAAACTATAAGAAAAGAGAGTGAGAGAAGAAAGGAACAGAACTACAAAAACAACCATAAAACAAGTAACAAAATGGCGATTAGTACAAACCTGTCAATAATCACTTTGAATGTCAATGAACTAAATGCTCCAATAAAAACAGAGTGATGGAATGGATAAAAAAGCAAAACCCATCTACTTGCTTCTTCCAAGAGACTCATTTCAGACCCAAAGACACATACAGATTGAAAGTACAGGAACGGAAATGCAGTTATAATGCAAATGTAAGTGAAAAGAAAGCCAGAATAGCAATACTTCTATCAGACAAAATATATTTTAAAATAAAGACTATAACAACAAAGAAACAAGGTCACTATATAACCATTAAGAGAACACTCCAACAACAAGACATAACAATTGTAAATATTTATGTATCCCATATGGAGGCACCCAAATACCCAAATAAAGCAGATAACAATAAACATAAAAGAAGTAATCAATAGTAATTCGGTAATATCAGGAGATTTTAACACCCCTATTTACCTCAATGGATAGACCATCCAAACAAACTCAACAAAGAAACAGTGGCTTTGAATGTCCTGATGGACCAGATGGATCTAATAGATATATTCAGAACATTCCATCCTAAAACACAAGAATGCACATCCTTTTCAAGTGCATATGGAACATTCTCCAGAGTAGATCACATGCTAGTCCACAAAATAAGTACCTAAGACTTAAAAAAGTCTGAAGTTATACCATCCATCTTTTCTGACACTATGAAATTAGAAATCAACCACAAGAAAAACTTTGGAAAGAATACAAATACAGGAAGGTTAAATAACATGCTACCAAACAATGAATAGTTCAACCAGCCAATGGTTCAGGCAAGGAGGAAATCAAAAAATACATGGAGACAAAGGAAAATCAAAATGCAATGGTCCACAATCTTTGGGATGCAGCAAATGCTCTTCAAACAAAAAGTCTGTAGCAATACACACCTACCTCAGGAAGCAAGAAAAATCTCAAATAAAAAACCTAAGCAGACATCTCTAGGAGCTATAAAAAGAAGTACAAACAACCCAAAACCAGCAGAATGAAGAAAATAATAAATATTAGAGCAGAAATAAATGATAAAGAAACTAAAAAAAAACACAATAAAAACAAATCAATGGAACTGGTTCTTTGAAAATCTTAATAAAACTGATAAACCTCTAACAAGACCCATTAAAAAAAATAGACACGGGGAGAGGACCCAAATAAACAAAATCACTAATGAAACAGCAGAAATGACAACCAACACCACAGATATACAAACACTTTTAACAGAATATTAAGAAAACCTATATGTCAACAAATTAGACACTTAGAAGAAGTGGATAAACTCCTATAAACATATAACCTACCAAAACTAAAGCAGCAAGAAACAAGAACATTTGGACAAACATATTACCAGCAATGAAATTCAATCAGTAATCAAAAAACTTCCAAATAAGACAAGTCTGGGGTCAGATGGCTCCACAGGTGAATTCTACAAAGCGTTCAAAGAAAAGTTAATACCTACTCTTCTCACACTATTCCAAAAAACACAAGAGGAAGGAAAACTTCCAGATTTTTTCTATGAGGCCAGTATCACCCTGATACGAAACCACATAAAGATACCATTAAAAAAAAATAAAAAGAACCATAGGCCAGTATATCTCATGAATATGATGCAAAAATCTTCAATAAAATATTAACAAACCAGGGGCGCCTGGGTGGTTCGGTCGGTTGAGCATTCGACTTCGGCTCAGGTCATGATCTCACGGTTGGTGAGTCCCACATCAGGCTCTGTGCTGACAGCTCAGAGCCTGGAGCTTGCTTCCGAGTCTGCATCTCCCTCTCTATGTCCCTCTCCCGCTCATGCTTGCAACGCTCTCTCTCTCTCTCTCTCTCTTAAAAGTTAATAAACATTTAAAAAAATTAAAAAATATATTAACAAACCAAATCCAACAAGATTAAAAAAATCATGCATCACCATCAAGTAGGATTCATTCCCAGGTTACAAGGGTGATCTAATATCCACAAAGCAATCCACATGATACATACATCACATCAATAAGAGAAAGGATAAAAAACATATGATCATTTCAATAGGTGCAGAAAAAGCGTTTTACACAGGACAACACCCATTCGTGATAAAAATTCTCAACAAAGTAGGTTTTAGAGAGAACATATCTCAACATACTAAGGGTCTTATATGAAAAACTCACAGCCAAGATCATACTGAATGGGAAAAAACTCAGAGCTTTTCCCCTAAGGACAGGAATAAGACAGGTATGTGTACTCCCAACACTTATATTTAACATAGTGCTGGAAGTCCTAGCCACAGCAATTAGACAACATAAAGAAATAAAAGGCATCCAAATTGGTAAGTAAGAAATAAAACTCACTATTTGCAGATGACATGATACTATATATAGCAAACTATCAAGACTCCACCAAAACACTACTGGAACCAATAAATGAATTCAATAAAGTCACAGGATACAAAAATCAATTTACAGAAATCTGTTGCATTCCCATACACCAATAGTGAAGCAGCAAAAAGTGAAATGAAGAAAACAATCTAATTTTCAAATGTACTAAAAACAATTAAATATCTAGGAATAAACTTAACCAAAGAGGTGAAAGACCTGTACTCTGTAAAACGATAAAACAATGATGAAGGAAATTCAAGACAATGCAAAGAAATGGAAAGACATTCCATGCTCATGGATTTTAACAATATTGTTAACATGTCTATACTACTCAAAGAAATCTACACATTTAATACAATCCCTATCAGAATACCAACAGCATTTTTCACAGAGCTAAAACAAACCTAAAATTTGTATGGAACCATAAAAGACCTCTCACAGCCAAAACAATCTTGAAAAAAAACCCAAAAGTTGAGGTACCACAATTCCAGATTTCAAGTTATTTACAAGGCAGTAATAATTAAAACAGTATGGTACTGGCATAAAAATTGACACACAAATCAGCAGGATAAAACAGAAAACTCAAAAACAAACCCACAATTATGTGGTCATTAATCTCAATAAAAGAGACAAGAATACACAATGGGGAACAGTATCTTCAACACATGGTGTTGAGAAAAATGTGCAGCTACATGTAAAAGAAACTGGACCACTTGTTCACACAAAATACAAAAGTAAACTCAAAATGGATTAGAGATCTAAATGTGAGACCCGAGATCATAAAAGCACAGAAGGCAGCACAGGCCATAATTTCCCTGACATTGAATGTACCACCATTTTTTTCTAGATATGTCTCCTGAGGCAAGGTAAACAAAAGCAAAAATAAACTCTTGGGACTCTATGTCAAATTTTCAAGTGATTGATTCCTGCATAAAGCTTTCTTCCTTCCCTCAATGCAGCAAATGCTGCCTATGTAGTACCATAGCTTTCTAATCCCTTTCTACCTGCCAACTTCAACAGCCTGTGCTCTACAGCAACCCAAATGTAGCTGCAGTGAACACAACAGGGAGTATTTAAACCCTGTGAAAGATAATATTTGCTTACAGTTTGTCTTTGGCTCTCCTTTTTTGCCATTGTTTCCCTGACACTGAGCTTGATCCAGTTTGGCCACTGGAGCATGGGCAGAAGGGACATGTGCCAGTTCTAACCTGTGGGTTTAAGAGTCCTGACAAGTTTCACCAGTCCCCGCATTCCTATATTCACCTAAGAGTCTATCTTGGGTAGTCACTGGTTCTAGAATAAGGACACATTTAGACCAGTCTAAATCCAACATGCAGCCTGGATCCAAGATCATCTGAACCCACCTAAGCCAACCAAACACAGCAGAGCCCTTCAGAGCCACTGGATCTTCATTCCAATGAGTGAGAAATAAATAAGATTTCAAGCTACTGAGATTTGGGCATTATATGTTACACAACATTGTTACAACAAAATCTGACAATGACAAACCCTTTCTTGTAGAAATTCCTTTCCTGAATATGGATTAAGCTGAAAACAGATCTTTCACTGGAAAGTACCATGATGAAAATATTCCAGTAAAGCTACAGTATTACAGCTTGTACAAATGGTAGCTCTAGACCACTGTCTAATAACTTCCTGCCTAAACTATTTTACTCTAAATCCTGTTTTCATTCACCTACAGGATACAGACTCACAGACAAGACCCTTACAAAGCCCTAATTTCATCATAAGACACATAAAAAAAAAAAAAGTCAACTACTTCTCTACCAGAATTCTGATAAACTGAGTGAAAGTATCAAGGAGTTAGAGGTGCCCAAGATAAAATGTCAGTCACAAAAATTCAACTGCTATGGCTGCATACAGGAACGTAACAGTTTGCTACACTTTTAATCCACAAGAGTTTTTGATATTGATTGCTTTTTTATTGCTTATGATCTATTTCACATATTATGGTTTCTTTTGGGTCAATCACTGGATCAGAGGTTCTATCTTCCCTTAACCAAGCCAGACAAACCAGACATCCCTTTCCTAGAAAATGAATCCTAAGCCATGTAATTCAAACACTGAAAATGGCTAGAGAAATTAATTTGAGAGCTCAGTCTGGACCAGACTGTACAGATATTTCTGCCAACAAGGCTACCTGGACTGCATGGTTCTTGTCTACTCTAAGCTTGTTGATTCTATCTTCCCTCCAATCCTATATACTCACTCTTGCCTTTGTAGAAATTCCTTTTTATTATAAATTGGCTAGAATTACTATCTGTTGCTTGCAACTGAAGAGTCCTCAAAGGCACCAGAATTAAACATGAAAAGAGCTTTTAGGCATTTAGATAAGAAAAGGAGGAGAGAGGGATGAAAGACCACTTCTACGTAATGAAGGACACACCCTGGCAGCTTTCTGGCCAGATCTGGATCTACTGACTAGAATCAGAAATGAAAGTATCACTGAAAATGATCAGCCCATGGAAAGACAAGATACTCATCACTTCTCTTGAGAAGCTACAATTATTCCAACTCTCTTTCCAGAGAAAGAAGTCAATGGGAACAATAAGTAGTCATTAGTGTTTTTGAAAATAAGCTTTTAAATACAGACTATGTTGGTCAGTTTATTATGTGAATAGAATAAATCAAGCATTTATCTCTTGGACTTCACACCACATAATAGGCCTTTTCCTAAGACCACGAAATGATCACTTCAAATAGGGTCCTGTCAACCCAGGTGCCTTCCCAAAATGCTAAGTTGCACTTCTAGGAGCTCATGAGCCAACTGGCTGTTTTGAGGATCCAAAAGGAGAACTTGTAAGGTCTTCCCATAATTTGTATCCTTTAAAATTCTACAATGAAAAACGTTAAGTTCAACTGATTTTTCCCTATATTTTTCCATATATTATTAATTATTATTTATTATTAATTCCATATATTATTAATGTATCCTTAAATCATTTTTTATTTTAGTTATATCATTCAGGAAATCATATTTTTCTCAAAAACTACTCAATTTCAAATTCTAGAATATACAAAATATTCACTCTCTTCATTTTATCAACTCAGTGCAGTTCTCTGTTCTAGTCCTCAATTTCCCTGAGTTATTAAGACCTTTCAACAAAGCACTTGAAGAAACCAAACCTCACCTAGCACTTAAGAACTACCTTAGTATACCAAAGAGATCATTATTCCCAACTAAACCAAGTCACAACCTGCCTGTTTCTCAGACACATTGACGTCCCTCCAAACCAGTTCTCATGTCATCAATCTCTACTTGCACAAACAGTGAGCACATCCTTAATTTCTCAGCTAACTTATCAGCAGCCCCATTAATATTGTAAATTATCCTCTCTGGAAGACAAATTGCTTTACTATTTGTCTCCTTTAAACATTGTCCAGTCACAAAATGTGGTCTCACATTACCTGCTATCAAGTTTTAGTGTTGTCTTCTTACTCCCATCAAAACTGGGTCGTCCCACATTTTCAAGGCTAAGTTCTGTGCCTTTATTTAGGTCTCTATGAGTCTGTTTATTCTTTCAACAAGTATTTTTGGAGCCCCTACTATGTGCCAGGCAATCTCAGTGATTCCAGAGAAACAAAGGAAAAATTCCTGTCCTTATGGAGCTTGCAATTCTAGGAAACGAAGATTAACTTTAAATAAATAATGATTTGTTTCATATATAACAATTAAACATATTACAACTAATTAAATATATAATCATTCATTAGACATATTATGTCAGATGATGTTACAAGCTTTATTAAAAAATAATATAGTGCAGGGTGATGGGGAATGGGGAGCATAGGAGAGAAGGCAGTTTATTTTTTTTTAATATAATTTATTGTCAAATTGGTTTCCACACACCTAGTGCTCATCCCAACAAGTGCCCTCCTCCCTGCCCATCACCCACTTTCCCCTCTCCCCGACCCCCATCTACTCTTAGTTTGTTCTCAGTCCTTAGGAATCTCTTATGGTTTGCCTCCCTCCAACTTTTTTTTCCCTTTTCCCCTTCCCCATTGTCTTTCATTATGTTTCTCAAGATCCACATGTGAGTGAAAACATATGGTATCTGTCCTTCTCTGCCTGGCTTATTTCACTTAGCATACCATCCAGTTCCATCCACGTTGCTGCAAATGGCAGCTTTAAAAGGGGCAGTCACTGAAGATTCACTGAGGTACATTCCAGCAGTTTTGAAAGGATGAGGCAATGACCCACCAAGTTATAAAGAAAAAGAATTTTGTGGATAAAGAGTACAAAATGTGCTAAAACCCTGAGGTAGGAATTTATGGTCATGTTCACCAGGTGATAGTGTACCTTGATTTATTTGCTAACACCATTGTCTCCTCTTAATTCTATACCTCCCTCTGTTCAAAACCAGCTCTGATAAGAGAATCTCACTACACATCCTATTCTAATGCCCATCTCACCCCATGGGTGACCCCCTCCTCTCAAAGCTAATGAATCCCAATTCTTCATACCAAGTACTAATACCTCTTTTGAGGTATATTACTTCCAAGAGCCTGTTTTCCTCATTAGCTGGATATCTCATAGCCACCTCACAAACCCAGTGTGTCCAAATCCAAACTCATCATCTTCCTTGCCAGGCCTGCTTCTTTTCCCGTCCCTACCAATTCAGTAACCCAATTTGGGAACTTTTGATACATTCAAGGTTCCTTCCACTTTCTTCTATTCCACATGTAGTCTGTTACCCAGCATCAAGACATTCTCCCATTTTATATATGTGGTAATTATGGATCCTGAATACAAAGTTTAATCTAACTCACAGTATGTTAGGAAATGTTCACCTCATTGTACCTGTCAGCTGCCATGGAGCATGTAAGACCTTGCCTGTAATCTAACTAATAAGGAGACACAGCAGAGATGTTTCCAATAAAGCCTTGCCTATATATCATATCTCCTATCTCTTCCCAATTTTACATAATCCCAAACATGCACAAGTAAACACGTTTAACATGTGATACACTTTACTGCAGTTTTTAAGTTCTAATTTTTAAAATTTTTTTTAATGTTTATTTTTGAGGAAGAGAGAGAGAGAGATCATGAGTGGGGAGGGCAGGGAGAGAAGGAGTCACCGAGTTTTAAGTAAGCTCCAGGCTCTGAGCTGTCCACACAGAGGCTGACGTGGGGCTCAAACTCACATACCACGAGATCATGACCTGAGCCGAAGTTGGACACTTACCCAATTGAGCCACCCAGACATCCCTGTCTTCCCAATTGTAATACAAAACACAAACACACACACACACACGCACGCACACACACACACAAACTCCACCCCCACCACATGTATAGCCCAGTATAAACACTCAAAATCTTTAATAATAAAGTTTATCTTTTCAAAGATTATGTTCCTAAGATTTTATGAACTATATTACCAATAACTTAGTCTATAAAATTTAAGGAAACCTCAGCCATTCACAGATTTTTAAGAATATATTTAGATTCCCAGCATTGTTAAATCAAAAAAACTCAAGTTAATAGATTTTCTATAACCAATAAGAGAAAATGTTTATTTTATTATCAATAGCCTAACCACAAGAGCTGAAACTTATCAGACTTCTCAGCAAAAGTAAAATGCTTCAGAGTACCTCTCCCTTGATGTTACAGAAGACTAATGAGAGAAGCAAGGAAGGAGATGGGGATTTTTCACTCTTGATGGAAAGAATCCAAAGGAAAATGGTGAAGAAGTTTCCAACTCCTGTATCAGCATCCCCATAAACTAGTTTGAGTATTGGGCACTCACACCCTTGTAGAAACTGTTAAAAGACCAGGTAACAGACCCAAAATGGAATCATTTATACTAAGTCCCATGTCACTACACTAAGACTTAATCACATTTTGGCTCTCCCAGAAACCAAATCTTAAACAAGTCAATCAGGAATCTCCTGATCAGCTCCAGTTAGCTAATCTGCCTGACAGATCACTGCAATTCCCTGAAGGAAGGTAATCTTCCAATAACCAACCTGCTTTTTTGCCTGGCCTAACTCTCTCATTCCCAGTGCTTCTGAATATAAAAGCCTTTCATTTTGTGCAGTTCCTCAGAGTTCTTCCTATCTACTAAATGGGACGTTGCCCAACTTGAATTAGTGTCACGCAAATAAACCCTTAAAATTTTTAACATGCATGTCATCTACCAGTGTGGTTAGTCCTCAAGAGCATGGACCATGATCAGATGGACTTGGGTCCAAATTCTGCTCCACTACTTACTAATCTGGGTTAAGAAATTTTTCTCAAGGATTCCACCCCAGGTAAGATGCAGGATTTATAGAAGTTTTGGCCAAAAATTGGCTGTTGTTTCAAAATCATATGTTGTATTAACAGTAAGAGTCCCACTTTGATTTGTTGGTGTTCCTCTATAAAGCAACAATGCTCCTTTAGAGCACTGATCTGTATATGGTTTTATTTAACCTTCATAAACACTCCAGCAAACACGAAAGGCAAATAGCAAGCCTGCAGAAATTGAGAGATAGGAAGGTAATCAAGAATTAGCTTACAAGAAAAATGAAGTTCCCTTTCATAGATATTTCCTAAATCATAAAGGATCTCATTTTGCAGATAAAACTACTGAGACCTAGTGAAGTGAAGAGGTGTACCAAACAATTTCACCCTCGGAGTATGTTACTATAATCCTGCTCAGCAAATGAAGAAATTTAAGCATGAAAATGTAGATGGCCTTTTTAATGCCAAAGGCAGGCATAGGGTCCTTAACTTTGCGTCTTGAACTTTTTCCATTCCTACATGTTCTTTTTAAGACACAGTTTGAACAGCACATCTGAGAGCTAACAGAGTGGCCTAAAACTCCTTCACCCTGTCATGAAATTCGATTTCCTTCTACAAAGTGGTACTTAGGAAAGTCTTATTTAAAAACATCACCCAGCTACAAATGAAAACCTTCCCAACAGGGACAAGATGGAACATCTGCCTTCCTTTTGCTTAATAGAACACTGTAAAGCTGCTCTCTGCTTGGATAAATGCTATTTGGGTTTTCTTGATTTCTGAATGAGTTCTTAGTATCGCTCTCTTGAGCTCTCTCTCTCTTGGTATTGTCATTGTCTTCTTGCCCAGAATTTTATGTGTAATCGTCTGTTCCACCATTGGCTTTTCTGAAACCAATCTTCCTTGTCTTTTGTAATTATGTAAAGCTGTTCTCTTTGCAGGCCACACATTGTAGATATCTAAACCTGGAGAGAAAACACCCTAATTGTAATTATAATGGATTTCAAATTCCTATTATTCATATTGGAGAGAAAACATGCAGTGAGGATTCATTACCCATTTTCTTTAAAACTTGGAAAAAATAGTACTTGAACTTAATTTTGTTAGAGCAGGCAGTCTTTAATTAAAAAAAATCCTTAATTACTTCTACAGAATTTTTAAAACACATTCTATTTTTATGTCTACCTACTTGAGCTAAAGAAAATTGAGGTCGTTTAGTTGGACCACACAAATTCTAGTAAACTCAACCACACCTACATCTAAAAAATCAACCAACTGACGTCATATCATAGAATAGACCAAACTTCAAAATTGGGAATATTTTCAGATTCTGAACCCCAGTAGTAGCAAGGCTAGTAACTGTTGATTATTATGCAGGTCTTGCACTAATCTAATTAACTAAAATGGAAATCCAATTTCAAGCATTGTTGTACACATTTGCATATGACATAAGTAGTCAAAAATCTGTCTAAAGTTAAATGAAGCACATGTACAGCCCCCTTATTAATTTGAATTTGGCTTTTCCACTCAGCCCCATTTTGAAATACTCTACTCTCAACATCTGTAAACCACTCATAGTCCAAATGCCATTGGTAATAGCTGTTTGCTTTACCATTGTCATTTCTCTTAGCGAGTTTTAACAACAAGGAGTGGGCACAATTCAAGTTTGTATTTCTAAGGACAGACTCCTCTGGAAATTTCTCGGTAAAGGGAGAAGCAGATAGATGCTATACTTACTGCCAAGTCAGTTCTTAGACTTTGGGAGGATGTGGCAATAATTTGTTTTTGTTTGATTGCTGTTTTTAAATACCTACAACTTAAGGTACAACCAAAAAGGAATTCTATTATGAGTGAACCACTCAAAAATACAAGGTTTTTTTTCCTTTGAAAAGAATGAAGTGCATGTAAATAGAACACCAATAGGAAGATGATAGAGCCCAACTTAAATACCCTTGTCCCCTGGAAACTCTCACAGAATTGTTAACTAGTTGCCATTGGAACTGGTTCATTGAAAGAGCCAATGTGGTCAGCACTCTGACTCCTTGTTCTGCTGTTATGCCCCTAAGTGAACACAGGTATGATATGAAGGGGAAAGCTGAGCCCTCACCACAGCACCAGATTTTCTCAAATCCCTAGGAAATGACTCAGTATGCCATCTCTTCCTTTCAACTTAATGTGAAAAATGTTCTGGTTAAAGAGCATGTGTCTAGAACAGAGAGGGATGAATGTTCCACTCATATTCTATCTACATTTTCTGATTTACCAATGGCATCTAACAAAAGGAAATGATACGAGTGAATTAAATGGTAAGGAGAAAAAATAATGAGAGCAGACACAATAAATAGCAAGCATTTATAAAGAGCCATCATGCCAAAAAAAAAAATTGATTACTTTTAGACTAGGAAAGAATATCAAATGAAGGGCTGGAGATTCACATTAGCATTTAAGGTTAAGCATTCAACACAATACCTCAAAAGATAATTAACCCAGAGAAACTTTGGGATAAGAACCACTAATGTGGCTTAGTGGACATTTGGCTATATTCCCTACAATGTTTAAGGCACTTGATTTACAAATGAATAAAGCATGATCTGTTTGTCCCTGAATCATTCACAATGAGTAGATTAGAATAGCCCAGGAAACCAGAGAATGGTATAATCTCTTTTTCTTGGAATAAAAATCTAGATTGCTTAGATTGGCAAATGCTCACAAGTTCTCCTGCTAAAGTGTCTTTCTTACCTTTTCTCCTGCTTATAAATTATGCTAACTTGCAAAAGTCAGTTAATCAAAGTCTCTCATATAGATAACTACATTTACCTTGCCACCCATTACCACAGACTGGCTAGAAGCTTAGGCATTTTAATACTATTGATTTTAACTTTTGGACACAATGGTTCAAGCTTCTAGCAAGTGTCTTTAAAGGAAACAGTAGAAATACAGAAGTAGTTTGCTTTTTTAATCCAAACCGATTGCATCCTTCATTTAAAAATATGCTTGTCTGTGTCAGATATTTCTCTCCTTGTCTGTAAAATGAGGATAATACCTGCCTGCCTTTCTTGCTTCATAAGGTTTTGAGAGACTTAATTAAAATTTGTGAAAGATATTTGTAAAATGCCATGTTAGTGTCATCATTATACTTACAGGAGCAGAAGTTATCAAGCCAGTGGATATAGTTCTCATTTATAGATCCACAGAGAATACATGCACAAGAAAGAATGGCAGGAAGGCCAAATTAAAAGTTCCAGTCAATCACAGACCCCAAAGACCAAGGGCAAAAGGCAGCCCAGTGGTTAGCACAGCAGACTAGAATTAACACAACTGCGATGTGGTCTTACCTCCGCAACCACAAGTGAAATCTGGGGAAAGCAAGTGATTTATGATTTATGCCCAAATCCTCATCTTTCAGTGTTTTGAGCTCCTCCCATGATAAGCCTACTAAATGTAAAAGATAATCATTTCTCTAACACTACATTCAGAAAATTATATACCCCACCATATTCAACCTCAGAATATGGGTTTGTATCACAGTGAAAAGCACTCATGTGAGATATAGTGGTATTAAACCTAGTGACCAATGAAAAGAATTGTTCACTATTAAACTGAGATGTTGAATAAACAATTTCAGATTCTCTTGAAAAGTTTTGCCTACCAATAAATATTCAGGTTTTGCTTTTAGGTTCAAACATCCACTATCTATAATATTCTATTTGCTGTAATTCTTTGTTACTAATCAACTTGTTTTGAAGAATCCAGGGACTCCTTCTATCCTGCTTAAAGTGACTAGGAAAATATGGGTGAGTTCTTAGCATTTGAAAGTCCTCAGGATCCATCAAAAATTCAAAACATAGGGGAGTCTGGGTGGCTCAGTCAGTTAAGCGTCAGACTTCAGTTCAGGTCATGATCTCATGGTTTTTGAGTTCGAGCCTTGCATCAAGCTCTGTGCTGACAGCTCAGAGCTTGGAGCCTGCTTCGGATTCTGTGTCTCCCTCTCTCTCTGCCTCTCCCCTGCTTATATTCTTTCTCTCTCTCAAGAAGAAATAAACATAAAAGCAAATTTTATTTTAAACATAAAAGCAAATAGATCTATAATGCAAAAAACATTTTTGTATAATATGGGGTGGAAACAAGAGATATTTTTACCCCATGAGCAAATGATGTCGAGCAATTGTGTTAGTCAGGGTTCAATACAAGAAACAGAAGACACTTTGAGATCTCAAGAATAAAGGCATTTAATAGGGAGTTAGGTGTTTTCATAATTGTTCAATGCACTGGAGAAGTTAAAGTCAGGGAGATGCCACTGACTGTAGTTTTTGCTTCTAAGTCACCACCCTCTCAGCTGTAAATCAGAAACTATAGAACTACTACTGTGACCACCTGTGTGCCCACACTCACAAGCTTGTGTCCGAGTGGAATGGGCCACCTGGATGCTGAAAATACCTCTATCCGTACCTTAGCTGACCTCTGTAGAAAGACCTCCTCCACCTCCCTTGCAATCTCATGCAGGTATATCTCACTATAAGTAAATTGCATCCATCAACTGAGCTGAAAAGCAAGCTAAGAAATGTCACTTTTAGCCTCCTAGCCTCTTCTTTATGAATTGGTTAGATGGGTAATAAGGAAGTCTAGGTGAATGCAGAATAAAGAATATTTAGTCCAGCAAAACAGTATTCTAAGCATCTTGAAAGATGAAGAAATATATAAGGCCAAAACCTTTCTCTCAGTGAAGATTTATTCTAAAAAGATAAAAGATGTGTATGAACAGATAAAGATTAGGAAAAGAGTTATGGGCATCCAACACAATAGAAAAGTGGTTATGGAACTAAATAGAAACTTCACAAGTATGGTAAGTAGTAAGAAAACTGGCTTTGTGTGAGTAAAGATACAAACTACTTGCTTCTATTTATTACCTCCTAAATTATTTCAGTAATGAAGAAACCATTGCTGATAAAGGGGGCTGAGTGAGGATTTAATATGCCTTCAGGGTTAAAGCAAACCCCAAACTTCAACTACATCTACCTACCTCTCAATCTAGCTGAAAGTTTTAAGAGCAAATGATTGTCACTGCAAAGTAAATTATCCCCTTCCACTCAGGTTATAAGGTTATCTTAATGTGAAAACCACAAGAAAATATAGATTAATAAGCAAAATAATAAATGAAATTGGGATGTTAAATACATGAAGTGTAAGATCAGTCTCAGAAGGAGGCAAGATACAACACCTACCACAGGCATCCAGAGAGAGAAACAATATAAATCCAAATGATTGACCCCAAGTGCATGGACCATGGAAGGGAGCAACTAAAGAGCCCATAAATCAAGGCCCTGTGAGCCTATGAAAGCCACATCTTCACTAAGGCTTTACTCCTATGCTGTAAACCATAAAGATGTTTTCTGGCTGGGGAGTCTGGTGGTTCTAGCTAAAGCTGGTCTTCTGCTGAAGGTGACTATCACCAAAGACTCTCCTGTGGCCCGTATGCAAGAGTACCTAAGGCTCAACCATGATGATCTCTTAACAGGTGGCACTAACCAAACAGGCAATGGAAAATCAGAAAAGGGGTGGAGCACTAGGAGGTAGAGCAATCTAAGATGCCATGTTTGTCTTGAGTACAGATGATGTAGGACAGTTCTCTTATCCATAAAGTTACGTTATTTGGAAAAGTTATATTTCTTCCAATTCTGAGTAGTCATTTCCTGGTTGTAAGGCAACACCATAGGGGCACCTGGGTGGCTTAGTCGGTTAAACATCTGACTTTCACTCAGGGCATGATCTCATGGTCCATGGGTTCAAGCCCTGCATAGGGCTCTCTGCTGACACTCAGAGCCTTGAGACTGCTTCCGATTCTGTGTCTCCCTCTCTCTCTCTCTCTACCCCTCCCCTATTTGTCCTCTGTCTCTCTCTCTCTCTCTCTCTCTCTCAAAGATAAACAACCATTTAAAAAAATCATAGCTTCTGAAACAATATTCTATAGCATGTATACCCCTTCAGAGTAAAAAAACAAGGAACTTTATAGGTAAATCCCTGTGTTTATTATTTCTGCCTGGATTTGTTTCTTTTTTAGATTTCTTTCTTCAGGATTTCATTCCTTTCAGTTCTTTGTCCAATTTTTTTTTTCATAAATTAGCATTGAAAAACCAGAAATAGAGTTTCCAGGATAACCCTATCAATGCTTATGATTATATGACAAATTAACTTTAGAGCAAACCCCCTACAAATAACAAGAACTTTAAACCACCATGTCAAAGGGCTTGGCCAGTTTGACCTACTATTTAAGTACAATTCAATTATAATTTGGTAACACAAATGCCACATTGGGGCCAGTACCCACTAAGGCTGAGGAAGCTCCAAAGGCAGCACTAACACAGTTAGAGAAGGCTTCCTGCAAAGTAATGTAAAAATTTTTAGGACAGAATTATTCAGGTACTGGACTCTCCCCACAAGGAGAGATAGTGGTAACACATTGAGATATTGTCATAGACTTTTCTCCCCAGTAAAGTGGCTCAGAGATTTGCAAAGAGATAGTTTACTGAGGAGCACTCTTACATCAAAACCTGTAACGGAGTGAGGGAAGCAGAACTGAGCAAAAGGTGTGGTTAGAAGTGTGAGCAGTACCAAGAGAGGCTTCATCAGCTCCCAGGGGGAGCTCTGAAGCTATGGTGGCCCTTCAGAGATGCCTCCTATTGAGCTAAGGGGGCCAGGCCTTCGTAACCCCAACACCTATGTGTCAATAGATAGAGGCAGCCCCAAGGCAAGAGACGTCAAACTAGAGTGAGGCAGCTCCTTCCATTAAAAGGCAATTCCTGGGGCAGCACCCACCAATAAGCTGCCAGTAGTCAATATTCCCAGCAACTGAGAAACTGAGTGTTTCCACAGAATTGAGGAATCCAGGTAATGCCTCACAGCCTCCCCAACAGGGTGAAAACCAGGGTCAACCACTCACTCTTTGGCCTAATCAACAGGGCCTTCTATTTCTCCATGGTAATGTTGGCAGCTGGGTAAGCCACACTGTCACCACAGGACCTGGATCTTCCATTAACACAGACATTTATTTGGGCCCTCCAGTTCCTAGAGCTGGAGGCCTAGCCTTTCTACCAAATGGATATTTTGATCTGATCATAAGTTCAGAAAGGGGCTTGGTCCAAGAGATCTACTGCTTCTGAAATAAAAATCCATTTTCCAAAATGTGCATGTCTGTCACCCTTATGGACTCCATCAGAAAATTAGCAACTGTAATTATAAAATAGTGGGACTCATTTTGAAGAATATACCAGAAATTTTATATCTAGATCAGCGTTACCCTGTTAAAGGTAGACAGTTTTCGGTAGTTGTACTTAATATTGTTTTAAAAACAATTCTTTGGGTATTTATTTCAAGGCCTATGACACATTCTTAAGTAGGAAATGTTATGTGGTGGAGACAATTTAAGGCCAATGTAAAAATGGATCCAAATTCTCCTGTTTACTACATATTAGCTCTTAGTATTTGGCCAAACTAATCTCTGTGAGCATCCTTTTGCATTTTGTAAGACTGAAATAAGACGGCACTATTGTGAGAATTAAGTAAGAATATAGGCATAAGATTCTGGAACACAATAGATACTCAGAAAATGATTTCTTTATTCTTTTGTTCCTCATTTTCTCTTCTTTTCTCAGTCAGTGAGACGTATGAGAGATAAAGGCAATGAATCTCACATATCACATTTGTCCATTTTTATTTTAGAATTGCTTTATATTTATAGCCTTATTACAAAATTAGTACAGAGAGTTTCCCTATGCCCCTCACCCAGTTTCACCCATTATTAACATGCTGTATTAGTAAAATTCTTTTGTTACCATTAACAAAACAATACATCATTCTTGACTCAGGTCCATAGTTTTAGATTGCTTCAGCTTTTCCTCAATATCCTTTTTTCCTTTCAAGTTTATCTTTTTTAAATAGGCAAACATGTTTTAATAGAAGATTTTATAAATAAGGTAAGTAATAGAATTTATTTTTGTAAAGGATCTAATGTAACTGAGGAAGTCTCGTGTGGTTTATGAACTGACCTTTACAGTCACGTCCAGAGGAGACTTCCAAATATGTGTTAGCCCCAGCACCACCTCTAGAATCAGTGGGTCGCCATGTTAATTCTAGTTGAGGACAGCGTGCATACAATTGCTTTGTGAATAAGCTCAGTATGTTCAATTCTTATTCTCACATTCACCTCCTATAAAAATGAATAATCTTTCAAAACTAAGCAAAAATTATCATGGGGACAGGAAAAGGATCACCAAAATATATTTCAAGAGATTGGAATCCCAAGAAATCATCTTTAATTGGATTCATGATGTGAATTCTCATTTTTCTCAGGTAAAATACTCTATTAAATGACACTACTACTCTATAAATTTGTCTCTTTTCAAAATGTTTAACAAAATTACCTCAGTATACCCAAAACTTATTAGTAGTGATGGTTACATCCCAAGAGACTCATCTATGAATATTTGGTTTGAGATTATAGGAGGCTTTCGGTTTTGTTGCAAGTTTGTGGAGTTGTTTTGACTTAACAACAACTATATCCCTTATGCTGAGACCATGTTTTGAAAACCATTCTCTCAGGTCCTCATTTGGCCCCTTACATAGCTAATGTGGCCTCAATATAGAATATGCATGCTACTGGCCGAGGGACTCAAGTATTCAAATCACTCGAGCATGTTATAGCTAAGGATTAACAAAATCTCCCTCTATGCTCCAGAGTAATTAAAATATGCAGTTGTGGCCAAAGCTGAGAATTGGGAATGCACCTGAAATTTCATGAAGACTCATTAAGCATCAAAGATAATCCTAAGCAAAACATACTTCTATGTTTACTCCCTTGGTTTTTACATGAAAACCGGACTGTTCACTTGCTTCGTGCAAAAATGAACGCTTTTGACTTCTGCCTGTTTCTTTTGAAGTAAAAATGTCTGACTCCTTTTGGATGGACATTGCCTTCAAATTATAAGTCTCATGCTTCCATGTCCTAGAAAGACAGCAACCCTCTGCATACAGAGCTGTTAAACTCTGATAGCCGACCTCAGAGAAGTGGAAATCATGTACCCTCTACTGTTTTACTTTATTCATGGAGTTCAGATCCTAACTCTGAATGCTTCTGTGAGAAAAAGAATCCCATTACCACTATGCTCAGGCCTCATGCTGCCTTCTATGGCTTGTTGCTAACTAAGCTAATGCTACCTCTACAAGATTCATATCAAATTGTTTTCTGACCACAACTCTATGCACAACCTGAGTGGCTTAACAGATGTGTCAGTGTACTAAACATATTTGGAGGAGAAACAGGTGTGCCACTGTTCCTTAATGCTGCAACCCTGCTTTTTTCTAACTCTTCTCCTTAAGTCCAACAAAGGAAGAGACTGTAAGGAAAATTCACAGAAAAGAAAAGGAAATGCAAATGGACAGATGCTCTTAGTGCAGAAAACTGCTGAGAAAATACTCTGTAAAACTAGTAACAATTTCTGAATTTCAAAGCTTTTTAGTAGTGAAGAATCATTTCCCTTTGACAAATTATAGCAGGGACTGTGACTTCACGGTATCTGTTCTCTGCTGCCATGTGTTATCTAGACGTATCTCAATGGCCACATGCCAGAAGATACAGTAAGCTTATGGGCTCTACTCATCATAGGTCTGTAATTCTTCTAGAAGAGAGACAGTGAATTTGTTGCTTCTCTAACCAGCAAGAGAGATGACTGTCAGTGAGGGCAGAGCAAGTAGAAGTGTGGGCAAGACCCATGTAAATTCTGCAGGCCCAATCACATTTCCTCATCTTAGTTAAATATTTACAAGATTCATCTGTTTTTTTCTAATGCCTGCAACTCAATACTGAGCAACTAGAATAAAAATAGTAGTTAGCATAGCTGTCATTCAGGGAGTAAAAGTCACCATCAGCCCAGAAAGAAACCAGGGACCTCACCCGACGAGACTGATAGGTTTCCTTCCAAGGTCATGTACAATGGTGCATGCAGAACCTGTTTGCCATATCCATTATCTGCATCAAGGGAATGTGGCTTTGGCCTTATTTGTATGATTAAGGAGCTAATGAATCACCTTGTAGAGGCTGACCTCTGAATTAGACCAGCTTGATAGTTCCTGTCAGAGTCAGTGGTTTGCAAAAAGAAGCGGTTTATATGCCATCAATGCAGTAAACTGTTTACTGAGAACTTAGACTAGAATGAGTTTTTTAAAAAAAATTACTTGTCTAACTATTAAACTCGTAAATTGTAACTTATTCATAAATGACTATTTCAATTATTGAATATTTATTTTTCACATATTATCTCAAAGACCTAGGGCTCTATGCTTAATAGCAACTTCAATTACTTTTCAATTGCTCTATCTCCAAGTACTTCTCTCCAGGATAGCAAATATTGGCAATATGTTCTTAATATGAGACCTTTAAAATAGGATACTATAAACACCTTGGCACCATAGTTGCTTACTGACTTAAATGAAACTAAAACTAAAATAAATTGGTAACTACAAAGAAGAAAGGTTGCCAGTCAAAACTGGCCCCTTAGTTTTCCATATTCATAAAAGTGAATTACAAGCTTTGCTCCCTAGAAATGCTACATAGAAACGTCTGTAACAATGAAACTGGACTCAAATCTCCTCCAAGTCCAGACATGTAATTTATATAATATCACACAGCACCAGGTACCTTCAATAGGAAAACAAGTTTCACACCTTTCTGAGAGATGTGTTTGGAAGGTTGGATAAAAAATAGCATGTAAAGGTACCCAACAATAATGAGCACTCATTCAGTAACAATTTTTAAACCTGCATCTTTCTGCTGTTAATCTTTCATCCTGCAAGAACAGATAGAATCCAATGAGTTTCTTTTGACCCAGAGAGGGGCAGCCTCACAACCTCAATACCTCTGCTTTCAAATCTGCTCATCTCTTCCGAATTCTGTACAATATACAACAGATCACATTAGCAAACATTTCTGCATTTTATAGAGCTGAGACTTCCATTTAATATCAAAGACAAAACATGTATTAGGGGTTAAGACAGAAGTTTCCCAAGAGTAGCAGATGTGACTTAGTCATCTTTACTACACAGAAGCACACAG